>NW_027185872.1:9630527-9648008 GCF_028583685.1 Petaurus breviceps papuanus | reverse complement strand
AAGGAAGAGGGGAGGAAGGAAGAGGGGAGGAAGGAAGAGGGGAAGAATGGGAGGGAGGGGTGAGGCAGTTCTTTGTCACAAATTGTCATCTTTGCCCCCATAGGGCACTGTGCCTGCATCAGTCATAGAGGGGCTGTCAGGCCCCTTATCCACAGGGTGTGGCTTACCTGGCTAGGACTCAAGCAGGGTGTATGTTCTTGGGGCATTCCTTTTCCCAGGGCTCTTGGGCTCAGGGCACATGGCTGTTTCCATAGGGGTATGAGGGAGGTGGTGGTCAAGTTTGATTCTCTTGGAGTCAAAGATGCTAGCTCCAGCCTCTCTCTCATGTTAAGGATGATGTATCCGGTGCTTTGCAGCTCCTGGTGCAGGAAAGATGACAATCAGGGCAATTCAGCTGTTTTATTGGGTGGAACAGGGTCCTACAGACAAGAAAGTGCCAATTAGCTATAATAACTAGGAGCTTCTATCGTGGAAGCCTGTGGGCATAAGAGACCTAAAAGTAGGAATGAGATAGAAAAGAGGGCCTACCAGTCTGAAGGAATGGGTGTGGGCCAGGCCATGAAGGAAGACTGGCCTCCCAGATGCACTGTAATCTCTGAGGGGTTTGGTGACCCTCAGTTCTTTGACTCAAAGGCTGTGCCAGAAGAAATTAGAGGACCAAAGAAGTGGCCTGTCAAATCTGTGGAAAGAGGAAGAGTTCATGACCAAGCTAGGGATAGAGGATTGCAGAAGATAAAATGGACAATTTTGATTGCAAAGTTTAAAAATGTTTTGCACATTGCCATTTACTTTTCAAGTTAGGGGTGGCCAGGTGGCTCAGCGAGTAGGAGCGCTGGCTCCAGTGTCGGGATGACCTGGATCAGGTCCGGGCTCAGATACTTAGCACCACACCCAGAAATAACTGGCCGTGTAACCTTGAGTGGGTTACTTAACCCCGATTGCTTAAAAAAAAATTGTTTTGCACATAAGCAAAACCAGCAGAATTAAAATTAGATGGTAAACAAATCACTAGAAAAATACTTTCAGCAAGTTTCTCTGATAAAGGTCTCATATCCAAAATGATGATTTTTTAAAGGAACTGATTGAAATATATAAAAATAAGAGCTATTCCCCAGTAGATAAATGTCAAAGAATATGAACAGGTAATTTTCAAAAGAGGAAATCCAGGCTATTGAAAATCATGTGCAATAATGTTCCAAATCACTGACAGTAAGAGAAATGCCAATTAAGCTAATTCTGAGGTTTGTCTTTACACCCACCAAGTTGGAAAAGATGATAAAATTGGAAATTATAAATGTTGGACAGCTACTCGGTGCTCTATTGGTGGAGCTTGGAACTGTGCCCCCCAATCTCAGAAGCTGGCCTCATCCTTTAACTCAGAATCGCCACTATTAGCCCTCTACCCAAGAAGATCAAAGAGCGAAAAGACCCATTTCTTCACTCGCAACAAAAATGGGATATTCATCGTGTATGAATATCACAGGATATTATTGGGCCTTAGGAAATGGAGACAGGAACAGTTTCAGTGAAAACTAGAAAGACAAGTATAAACTGATACAAAGGGAAGAGAGCAGGACCAAGAGATCAATTCACACAATGGCATCAATATTACAGAGAAAAGTCACTTTGAAACTAATGGATTCTCTGGCAAGCCATGATTCCAGAGGACTGAAGATGAAGAAACCAATCGCCTCCTAGCAGAGAGGGGATGGACTGAAGTGCAGAATGAGGCAGGCGTTTGGACATGGCTAATGGAGGAGGCTGTTTTGCTTGCTAGTCGTATTTTTATAAGGTTTTGGTTTGTTTTTATTTCCTCTTTCTCCTCATTGAGAGAGGTGGTAAAGAGAAATGGGGGGGGGGAGGGAGAATAGGTGGGAGGAAAAATGGAAAACAAAATTAAGATAAGAATATGAACTATACCAGCTTCCCAGGCTGGGGTGGGGAGCCCTGATTCTGACTTCCCTTCTTGGATAAATCCATTGCCACAAGACACAGGGTCAATTAGTTCTTCTGTAAAAACTCAAGGCTAGGAGAGCTGCCAAGTGTATACAACTGAGAATCTTCCCAAAGGCTATGGTTTTAAAGGAGAAATATCAATCCTGGAGCCTCTGTCTTGGAAATGGATTCATTTTCCATCTGTTCTCATGAATTCATGAGGTCATGACTCCCCTGCCTGCACCCTTGGCCTTTGAGATTTTCTCTCCCTAACCTCAATTACCAACAATTACCAACCTATCCTTTATACAATGTTCCAGCAAGAATTCTTCATCATCTCATATTGGCATTTACCCTTTGGGTCCTTGGCCATCAAGTCACATTGTAAATATGACCTCTAAGACTATGTTTACATTCAAGGAAAATCAACTGCATCTTTTCACATTCAACTGATTATAAATATTAAATCCATGAAGATGTCCAGTGCCAGGAGACAGAACACATAGAAAGCTCAGCCCCAAACAACAGGCCAGAGGTGGGCACTGGGATGCCATGCATTTCACTGGGCCTTGGAAACAACTAATTTTTGAAAAGAGTCGAATTACCTTCACAGTCTATGCACATTCTAGCCTATCTCTCAAACTATCTTTCTTGTCATCCTTCTGACTCAGACAAACAATCTGGTCTCTTTCCTGGGTGATATTAAATCCCTTGGTTATATTAAAGGGAAAATGAGTGAGCATCTTAACTGTTCTCTGTGGGTGCAGATAATCTGCCACTGGCCACATCCAATTATTTTAAATTATGTTAAAGTTCTTTGATGCTGAATAGGGAAAATGGGAAATTCATCCAGACATTAGGCTAGCCACCTCTAATCAAAATGGCATCTCTTCTCCTAATTCAACATTCTCAAAATGCATCTGGGAGCAGCTGCAAAAATGAAAGGAGGGAAACAAAAGCGGTGCCATGCTCAATGGAGTTCATCTTGCTCCCCATTAATTGGATTTTTGTAAAGCAGAAGCTTTGTGCCTGGTTTTCCTACTCTGGATTATGGTAGAGTGCTCCTTCAATGGTGGGGCAGAGGCAGGGCCAGATCTGTGGTTTTCTCAGCCTAGGGAACCATCTCCCCCCAACCAGAATGGTAGCTCACTTGCAGCATTGAGTCTCCAAGAGGGAAGTTGGAAGCATTGTGAGGCTGAGATTGACTCAGGGTCATGAAGCCCATGTGTTTCAGAGCTAAGATTTGAATGCAGTCTACTTGACTCCAAACCTAGCTTCTGCTATGATGGAGAGCAGAGCAAAGGGAGCTGGGAATGGAACCATTTGGGGACTGCATTTCTTTCTTACTTTTCCTCTGGCAGATCCCAAGTATTCTATCCCAATCCCAAATCCCCAGTATTCTACCTCATCTTTGGGAAGGCTTAGAAAAAAAATCAACCTTTGGACAAAAAACAAACCAGTGACTAGCTCTAGGCTGGTCTCTCTGTTGAACTCAGGTGAATTCCATCCTGGCCACATCTCTAGGTGACCTATCCAGCTATGGAGGCTGGAAGGCTAATATCTGTAAAGTATTCAGTACCATGGCCAGCTCTTAATAAATGTGTGTTCCCTCACCCTCTTCCTCTTGAGTTGACCCTACAAACTGAAACTTCCCTGTCTTTTTGAAGTACAGACCCAACCCCACAAGCCAGCCTCCACAGTCTGCAGGTGCCCCCAAGAAACCACAAGGAAAGTCTGAATGGTTTTGCTGATTCAACCGGGGAAAACTCTGAGTTTTAGGGAAGAGGGGAGGGGGACAATGAGGGAAGGGGGAAAGGGGAAAAGGGAATTTATTCCTGCCCCATGGAAATCCCACCAGCTCTTAGGCAACTTCCTTAACCCTCAATTGAGTCCATCATCTTTGAGTTTCCTCAATTACTCCTTCTGCTCCTCTGGAATTAGTCAAGAAAAGAGTACTAAATATAATGATAACAATAATAAACCACAAGCATTTACACAGCACCTACTATGTTCCAGGTACTGTATAACCCTCCCCGCTTTATAAAGAAGGAAACTGAAGCAAACAGAGGTTAAGTGACTTGACCAGAGTCACATAGCTAATAAGTGTCTGAAGCTGGATTTGAACTCAGGCCTTCCTGACCCCAGACTCAACATTCTCTATCCACTGTGTCACCTAGTTTGTTTATTTTTTCCCCAGAAGACCACTATCTTCCTCTATATTGTTTACGTCGCAGGATATCAGAAAAAATATTACCTCAGAGGTCCTCCAAACTAAACTATACCTGAACAAGAATCCCCACTACACCATCCCCCAAAACGAACCATTAAACTTCTTGTAAAAGATGGAGTCCTCTCCTCCCCTCAGGTCTCCCCTCTCAGCCCATCTTCTCCCTTTTCCACAAGAATAGCATGACAGACTTTGTTAATTGCTTTGCTAAGATATGGTAAATTACAAAACTACACCTGAAAAAGGAAGTGAGGTTTAATTTCATTCATGTTTTAATTTTCTAAGAGATTGACAAGTGTTAAACGGAAGCATGCAATGCCTCCTGTGAGGGCTGAGTGTCTCAGCCATATTTAAAGCATGTTAAATTTGAGGGCAAACGCTGCCATTTACAAGGAAGGAAGGAACGATGGGGCATTTGTGACTGGCTCCTAATTACAATGACCTGGAAAATGAAGGCTCAGCCAGAGCTCCATCAGCAACGTGTTCTGTTCCCCAAGGGCTTAGGTCGGAGAATCAAGGTTTGTCACCCCCATTTTATAGATGAGGAAACTGAGAGTCAAGAAATGTGATCACTTTTCCAAGATTATGCAGGTACTGAATGTCACAGCTCCCTCCAGGTGAGAACCAGGTCAGCTTAAAAATGTACCACCCTGAGGTTTAGCATGGTACCCATCACCTCACAAGCAATAACCACCTTGTTGGGTCAAGACTTCAGATTTACAGGAGAGCAATGACAGGCCAGACATGGAACTAAGGCTGAGGCTCTCCTCTTAATTCCTCTAAATGATGAGAAGGAGCAGGCAACCGAGTGACAGTAGGAGCAGAATCATGATGGGCTATCAGCACTTCCAGGCAGAGATCTGCCAAGTTCATTGGAGCTGACCCACCCAGCCTCCCCCTCCCTCCCCCTCCTTCCCTCTCTCAGATTCATGTGCCTTTTCAGGAAGTGGGACCTCAGCTTTGGGGGCTCAGAACAATGGGTGATGTTCCTTGTCATGTTGCTAAGTTCTAAGGACCTCAGGAGAAAGTGGGCTTTTCATCTCTGCTGAAGAGGTCACCATGTAAGAGGACACAAAGGAGTCAATGACTTAGAAGCAGCGAACAAGGGCTAAAGTAGTCAGAAATTCTTGGGGAAAATTAAAAGCTGCCAAAAAGAAATGAGTGAACAAAAGACAAGCTCCAACGCAAAAAACAATTATTATGACCAAAAGAATAGATTAACATGCCAGAGGGGAAATCTACTGAGACACCACCAAGGCTGGAAACAAAGCAAGGAAATCAGAGGCCAGAGCTTTTCTGGGCTTGCCTCCTGAGCAGGTCACCAGAGCAGCCTCACATCCTGTTGGAAGGGTCAGCAGCCTCATGCCCTCCTGCCATTCTCCCAATCACCCAGGCTCCCAACCCTGGTGCATTTGTCAACCCTTCTCTCACATTCGCCCCACATGGCCAGCCTGTGCCAAGTGTCCTTTATCCTCTCACAAAATCTCTCCTATGTGCCCCCTTCTCTCCACTCACACTGTGGTGACCATCCTCACACCTGGACTATAGTCACAGCTGCTGGTGAGTCTACCTGTCTCAAGTCACTGCCCGCTCCAGTCCATCATCCATCCAAGGGCCAAAGGTCTGACTGCCTCATGCTGCCACTGACACTCCCTCCTCAATAGACAACAATTCCCCCTTGTTACTTCTGAGATCAAATAAAAAATGCTGGCTTTGGTTCTTAGTGACCTTCACAACCTGTTCCTGCTTTACCCCCCTCCACACTCTACAACCCTGTGGCACAAGCCTTCTTGCCAATCTTTACAGTTTCCCTCTCCTAACTCCACACCTTTAGGCCTGCTGGCCCCTGTGCCTGGAGTAATCTTCCTCCTGGTCTTTCTCTGATTCCTGACTTCCCCAGCTGCCCTCAGTGCTCTGCTCAAACCCTGCCTTTGTAACAATAATGCTGCTTGCAGCTGCTGTGGTGTGTAAGACCAGTAACACCAGCACACAAGAGGGCTGCTAGCACAGGTTCTTTGATCTGCTTTTCTAAAGGAAAGCAACCCAAAAGAGGTCAAAAATCTTACTTTAACCAAACTATATATATATATATATATATATATATATATATATATGTATGTGTGTATGTGTGTGTGTGTGTGTGTGTATCATATAATATCTGTATATATATGTGTGTATATCTGTATATATATGTATATATATATATACACACATAAATAAATAAAATTTACTTAATTCAAGGGGGAAAGTAAGCACCCTGAACTTCAGAGAAAATACATACAGAAACAACAAGCAGAAATAATAGCATAAAGACCAACAGATAGGGCTTCTAAATGTCTGACCAACTAATACATCACAGATCCAACCATCTGACTACTACATACATACATTGTTACCAGAGACAGAAGCACCAACATCTGTGTTTTCAAACCCAGGGAGGCTCCTTAATGGTTTCCCAGAGCCCCATCTGATCAAATCACAGGAACACTCTTCCCATGAGCAAGCCCCAAAGCAAAACGCAAACTTCAGAGTATATATAGTCTTCTTCAGGGTCATCAGAACCCTCATGACCCACTGTCTAATTACAAAGTAACAAAAGGTGTGGGCCTTTCTGAAAAACAAGCCTCCCCTAATCAAACTTCCCTTAATGGGCTCCACATGAAGCCTATTAATGGGTGGAGGAGATCTTCAACTCTCATAAACATTACAACCTTGTACAAGAGATATACTGCTGCCCCCTCTTACTGCTGGCTTATGCCCTCCCTCTGAGGTTGTCCCCCATTTACACTCTATAGAGTTTGTATGGCTAGCCCTGAGGGTCACTACATTAGGTGTGCTTCTGATGAGACAAATTTAAAAGACACAAGTGATTACTGAGAGTCATTCTGCCTTTGGAAGTGTAGTTATGACACATATAAATGTCTTGTGGTTGTGACTGGGCCCACTTACAAAGAGAGAATGTGTCAACATTGGACTGGGGGTTGGGAGTCCAGATTTGTTCCAGGAAAGGTTACTCTCTCCTAGATGGTACCCAGAGCCGACCTGTGCCCTGCTTCCATTAACAAAGGGACAAAGGAAATGTCAAAGACAGGCTAGCCACAGGCATTTGTGAGAAAATAAGGTCAGATTTATCCAACATAGTCTTTAACAAAATAAAAGGACTTACTTAGAAATAGCCCATCTCAGCTAGGGTAGGTGGAGGGAGTCAGATCACTGAATCGTCCATGCCTCCTTTGGCACCCCAGCTACCTGAATACACTCTTTGTCATCTGCCCATTTAATTTGATCTGGATTGGAGGACAACTGTCATCATCACCACGACTCCATCCCAGTTCTGGGGCTCTGTGAGAGCAGAGTGCCACTGCTCCCCCCTCTCTACCTCTCCTTTCTTTCTCGAGAGCCTTAACATTTCCATGGGAGACAAGACAGGGCCAAGAGAGCAGAGAAAAGGCAGAGACTCCAAACAACTTTAAATCGTGCCTCAGAATGAATTCTGGAGCAGCAGAAATCACAAAGAAACAGGATGAAACAATGTTCTAGCCCTAGACAACTTAGAAGGAATGCAGGAAAGGTTTGCCTCACTTGGGAAAAGGGGTGTACAGTCAGCACGAGTTGTGTCTGAGCAAGCCAGCAGGAGTCCCTGCAGCCTGGTGCATGAGGCCAGCTGGGGGCCTCCAGCCTCCCCAGCATGTCAGGCCAGTGCCCAGGTCCCTGGTGTCCCCCAGTACAAGAAGCTTAGAACAATGTCCCCTGAAATCCAGGAGCAGAGTTCAATTTTAAAAGTCATTAAATAGGTTGAAAAATGAGAAGAAAAAAAGCAAACCCTAAACAAACAAAAATCTCTGACCGTAGAAAGCTACTAAGACAACAGAGAAGATAAAACACAAGCTCAAAAGAGAGCAGCAATATCAAAAAACCTACATGCAGAGCCTCAAAGAGAAATACGAATTGGTCTCAGACCCAAAAAGAACTTCTGGAAGAACTAAAAAACAGGAGTTCAAAACTCAAATAAGAGAGGTAGAAGGAAAATTGGAGAAGGAAATGAGAGTTATTCAAGTGAATCATTTAAAAATAATTAACTGGAGCAGCCAGGTAGCACAGCTAGTAAGAGCACTGGCTCCAGTGTTGGGATGACCTGGGGATATCGGGCTCAGACACTTAGCACCCACCCAGAAACACCTGGTTGTGTAACCTTGAGCAAGTTACTTAACCCCAATTGCTTTAAAAAAAAATAGAATTGGGCAGGTAGAACTAGTAATTCTATGAGAAATCAATCAAACAAAATAAAAAGAATGGAAAAAATTGAAGAAAATGTGAAATATCTGATTGAAAAAGCAATTAACCTGGAAAATAGGTCCAGGACAGCTAATTTAATAATTATTTGACTATCTGAAAGTCATGATTAAAAAAAAGAGCCTGGACAGTATAATTCAAGAAATTATCAAGGGAAACTGCCCTGATGTCCTACAATGAAAAGGTAAAATATAAATAGAAAGAATCCATCAATTAACTCCTTAAAAAGATACCCAAATGAAAACTCCAGGAATATTATAGCTGAATTCCAGAACTTTCAGGTTATGAAGAAAATACTACAAGCAGCTAGAAAGTAACTATTTAAATATTGAGGAGCCATAGTCAGAATTACACAGGATTTAGCAGCTTCTACATGGAAGGATCAGAGAGCTTGAGATATGATGTTACAAAAAGCAGAGGAGATTGGATTACAACCAAGAATCTCCCACCCAGCAAAGATGAGCATAATCCTTCAGGGAAAAAATAGACATTCAATGAAATGGAGAACTTTCAAGTATTCCTGATGAAAAGACCAGAGCTGAATAGAAAATGACTTTCAAAAACAAGACTTGAGAGAAGCATAAAAAGGCAAACAGGAAAGAAAAAAACATAAGGAATTCTCTAAGATTAAACTATTTACAGCCTTACACAGGAAGATGATACTTGTATCTTTTTTTTTTTTTAAGCAACGGGGTTAAGTAACTTGCTCAAGGTTACACAGCCAGTTATTTCTGGGTGTGGTGCTAAGTATCTGCGCCTGGATTTGATCCCCAGGTCATCCTGGCACTGGAGCCAGTGCTCTTACTCGCTGTGCTACCTGGCTGCCCCAATACTTGTAACTCTTAAGAACTATATCACTTTTAGAGCAAATAGAAGGAGAATACATAGACAGAGGGTGTGAGTATAAATTGACTTTGATGGGATGATATAAAAAAACTGAGGGGTAACAGAGGATTGAACTGGATGAAGAGGGAAGGGAGAGGTCGAATGGGATAAATTATCGCACATGAAGAGGTGTGAAAAATCTTATTATAGTGTAGGGAAAGATTGGGGGTAGTGAGCATCATTTAAACCTTACTATGATCAGAATTGGCTCAAAGAGAGAATACTACACACACTCAATTGGGTATAGAAATCCATCTTACCCTATAGGGAAGTAGGAGAGGAGGGGAACAAGAAGGGGGGGAGGTGTGCTGATAGAAGGTAGGGAGATTGAGGGAGAGGGTGGTCAAAAGCAAAACAGTGAGGAGGGAGGGAGAGGGGAAGGGGGAGGAAGAAAAAGAGAGACAGACAGACAGAGACAGACAGAGAGACACAGAGAGAGACAGACAGACAGACAGAGAGACAGAGAGAGAGACAGAGAGACAGAGAGACAGACAGACAGACAGACAGACAGACAGAGAGAGAGACAGACAGACAGAGAGACAGAGAGAGAGAGACAGAGAGACAGAGAGAGACAGAGAGAAGGATTAACAGGGGGAAATAGGTTGGAGGGAAATACACAGGATTCATAACTACAAATGTGAATGAGATGAGCTCACACACAAAACAGAAGCAGAGTGGATAAAAATAGAATCCTACAATATGTTGTTTACAAGAAGCACATTTGAAGCAGAGAGTGTAAGTATACAGTAAAGGTAAAAAGGCTGAAGCAGAATCTATTATGCTTCAGTAAAGCAAAGTAAAAAACAAAGTAAAAGTAAGAGTAGGTCCAATTAAAAGAGATAAAGGAGGAAACTACATCTTACTAAAAGGGATCATAGACAATGATAATGTCTATATATATATATATATATATATATATATATATATATATACATACACACACACACACACACACACACAGACAATGCTAAACATATATGTGCCAAATGGTGTAGCGTACAAATTTTTTAAGAAGTTAAATAAATTATAGGAAGAAATAGATAGTAAAACTATCCTGGTGGGGGAACCTCAACTTTCCCCTCAGAATTAAATAAATCTAACCACAAAATAAATAATAAGGAAGTTAAGGGGTGAATAGAATTTTAGAAAAGTTGGATGTTAGACTTCTGGAGAATATTGAATGGGTATAGAAAGGAATATGTCTTTTTCTCATGGCACCTATATAAAAATTGATGCAGAAGGGCGTCCAGGTAGTACAGCAAGTAAGAGCACTGGCTCCAGTGTTAAGAAGACCTGGAGATCGAATCCCGGGCTCAGACACTTAGCACCCACCCAGAAACACCTGGCCATGTAACCTTGAGCAAGTTACTTAACCGCTATTGCTTAAAAAAAAAATTTGATGCAGAAAAGGCAGAAATATTAAATGCATCCCTTAGATCATGATGCAATAAAAATTGTATTCAATGAAGGGCCATGAAAAGATAAATTAAAAATTACTTGGGAATTAAATAATCTAATCCTAAAGAATGAGTGGGTTAAAAAACAAGCCATAGAAACAATAGTTTCATTAAAGACAATGGTAACAATGAGAAAACATACCAAAATTTATGGGATGTAGTCAAAGTAGTACATAGGGGAAAATTTATATTTCTAAATTTTCACATCAATAAAATAGAGAAAAAGCAGGTCAATTAATTGGTCATGCAACTAAAAAAAAACTAGAAAAAGAACAAATTAAAAAATCCCCAATGAAACATCAAATTAGAAATTGTAAAAATCAAATAAGTTAACAAAACTGAAAGAGAACCATTGAACATAGAAATAAAACTGGTTTTATGGAGGTGGGGGGAACACAATAAAATAGATAAATCATTGATTAATTTTATTTTTAAAAATAAGAAAACCAAATAACCAGTATCAAAGATGAAAAGGGTGAATTCACCATGAGTGAAGAACTCAAAGCAATAATTAGGAGCTATTTTGCTCAATTGTAAATCTGAAATCTAAGTGAAATGGCTGAATATTTACAAGAAATATAAATTGCTCAGATTAACAGAAGAGGAAGTAAAATACTTAATGTATCCCCCATCTTAGGGGGAAAAACTGAACAAGCCGTCAATGAACTCCCTAAGAAAAATATCCCGAGTATCAGACAGATTTGTAGGGGAATTCTACCAAACATTTAAGGGAAGATTAATTCCAATACTATATAAACTATTTGAAAAAATAGGCAGAGGAGTCTTACAAAATTCCTTTCATGACACAAATATGGTGATGATATCTAAACCAGGAAGAGCCAAAAGAGAGAAAGAAAACTAGAGGCCAATTTCCCTAATGGATATTGATGCAAAATTTTTAAATAAAACACTAGCAAGAAGATTACAGCAATATATCACAAGGACCATATACTAGGTGAAACTTATACCAGGAATACAGGGCTGGTTCAATATTAGGGAAACTATTAGTGTAATTGATCACATCAATAACAAAACCAACAGAAATCGTATGATTACCTCAATAGACAGAAAAACAGAAAAAGTTTTTGACAAAATATAACATTTATTCCTATTTAAAAACACTAGGATAGGAATAAATAGAGCCTTTCTTAAAACAAGTAGTATCTATCTAAAACCATCAGTAAGCATTATTTGTAATGGGGATAATCTGGCCTTCCTGATGAGATAAGGAGTGAAGCAAGGATGCCCATTATCATCATTATTATTCAATATTATACTAGAATTGTCAGTTATAGCAATAATAGAAGAAAAAGAAATCAAAGGGTCAGATTGGCTAAGGAAATGTGGGAAGACTGGGATGCTGATGCATTGTCGGTGGAGTTGTAAACTGATCCAGTAATTCTGGAGAGTAACTTAGAACTAAGCCTATCAAACTGTGCATACTCTTTTATCCAGCAATACAACTAGTAGGTCTATATATCAAAGAGAAAAGAAAAGGGGGGAAGGGACACCTACTTCTACAAAAATATTTATAGTGACTCTTGTGGTAATAAAGAACTAGAGATTACAGAGTAGCTAGGTGATGCTGTGAGTAGAGCACTGACCCTGGAGTCAGGAGGACCTGGGTTTGGATCTCGCCTCAGACACTTCACACACACACACACACACACACACACACACACACACACACACACTCAAACTAGCTATGTGACCTTGGGCAAGTCACTTAACCCCGATTGTCCTACCCTCCCCCCTCCAAAAAGCATAACAAAACAAACAAAAAAAGAATTGGAAATTAGGAGATGCCCATCAATTGGGGAATGGATGAACAAGTTGTGACATATGATTGTACCACAGTAGTATTGTGTTATAAGAAATGACAAGTAGGATACTTTCAGAAAAACCTGGAAATTTTTACATGAACTGATGCAAAATGAGAACATATCAGCAAGAATGATCAGTTATGATTGATTTAGTTCTTCTCAGCAATTCGATGATTCAAGACAATTCCAAAAGACTCATGATGGAAAATGCTGTCCAGAGAAGGAACTTATGAATTCTGAGTGCAGATTGAAGCATGCAGTTTTCACTTTCTTTATTTTTTCATGGTTTTTCTTTCCTTTGAGTCTGTGTTTTCTTCTACTACATGACTAATATAGTAATATATTTTGCATGATTGAACATATATAACCTACATCAAATTACTTACCATCTCAGGGAGGGGAAAGATGAGGGAGAGAGAGAATAAATTTGGAATTCAATTTTTTTCATTAATGTTAAAAATTGTAATTACATGTAGTTATGGGGAAATAAGACATTATTTTAAAAAAAAAACTTCCACCGAAGGGAGAAACTGATCTGGCATAAGCCTCCTCTCTAGCCGAGCTGAGGGCTTTTCCAACTTAGCCAGGCTGTGCTTTGCCAGAAGGACTGTTAAATCATGTGTAGGTAGGTAATTTCTCATTAGAAAGTGAGCCTCTTGAGGGCAGGGGCTCCGTTTGCCCATCTTTTTATCTTCCACACCTAGCAGAGTGCTTAGGGTGTGCTTAATAAAGGCTTGCTGATTCATTAGTCTGATGAGCAGTTAAGGAGCTGGCCTAGGTATCAGGAAAACCTGTCCTTGTCCCACAGAGTATGTAAAACTAGGCAAGCAATTTAACCTTTTGATGCCTTAGGCCGCTCTCTAAGACAGGAAGGTGGAGAGCTGGGAATACACCAAAAATAATCTTTAGAAATTGTCAACAATCTTACGAAAGATGGCCTCAAATGGGTGGGACTTTGGCCAATGAAAATCTGTACTCACTGCAACTCCAGAGAGTTCTCAATTTATAGCTGGAAAGGATTTTAGAAACCAATATCAAGACTACCCTTCTCACTTTTGTAAGGAGGAAACAGAAGCATTGAGAGTTTAAGCAACTGGCCCAGCATCACAAAGCCAGTATGAGGCAAAGATGGTACCTGGACCCAAATTTTCCTGACTGCGAGAACTCTCCTTCCAAGAAGTCATGCTGCCTCTCCCCAATCACTCTTGCCAAACCAATAATAATGAGAAAAGTACACATCAAAACAACCCAGAGGTTTCACCTCACACCCAGGAAATTGGCTCAAATATCAACATACCAGCCAATGTTGCAAGGGCTGCAGGAAGATGGTCTGATTCACTGCTGGTCTAACTGGCCTGGAATGCCAGTTGGAACTAGGAAGACGAACAGTGACTAAAACAGCCACATCTTCGAATCCCAAAGTCTCATTGCTAAGGACCTACCCCAAGACCCTCAAAAATGAGGGGAAAGTAAATACCAACATATTTCTAGCAGCCCTTTTTGGGTAGTAAAGAATTAGAAACAAAGTAGATATCTGTTTATTGAAGAATGGCTGAGCAAATAGTGGCATATAAATCTAGTGGAATATTACTGGGCTATGAGAAATGCCAAATTTGAGGAATTTAGAGAAAAAACGTAAGAATGATGTGAACTGAGGTGGAACAAAACAAGGAGAATCAGAAAACCTTCGTGCCCAGTTACCTGCAGCAATGTCAGTGAAAAGAACCCTAAATGCAAGTGAATGCTGTTGCAGTAAGCAATCTTGCAAGCCTCCAAGAAGATGTGGGAGCACACACTTCCCTCCTCCCATTGGGGTGTACAATGTTGCCTCTCCTGCCAAGTGCAGCAGTTGGCTTGGCTTGACTATTGTCTGTAGGAGGAATGATTTACCAAGTCTGGGGGGTGGAGGAAGCCCAGAAGATTGGAAAGTGACCAATTAAAAACCAAGTAAAACAAACAGATGAGATGAGAAGAAAGGACCAGATCATCTCTACAATTCCCTCCAGCAAGAGATACAGATAAGCAGCAATTGAAATGACTGCTCCTGTTAGTTCTTTTGGTGACAGTTTTTACCTTGCTTTGATATTGGGCGTGTGCATTAATCAATCAGCACAGCCAGCCTCATTCCTCTCTTGCTGACTCATTTCCTCCTTCATTCTCATCCCAGGTTCTGAGGCGATCAATATCTGATCTGATATTTCCTCACAAAGTCATAAACATGCAGAATATTTATCATTAATTCATTTGCTCCATCCTGGTTTATGAAAACTAGAGAAACCTCTTTCGAATTCTCTTCACTTTTAGTGTTTAACTTTAGCCTCACAGGCTTCAGCAGAAACCAGTGTTGCTGGCTATATAATTTATCACTAACACCAGGTCACGCAAAGACGTATTTAAATGTTTTAAAATGTATAAGCCGTGAGAAATATCATAGTCCCATCTAACCATGAATTACAGAGGCTGACTCCTCCACATATGCTGAGCCCCTTGTTCAAGAAGGTAGCTCTCCCAGCATGAAAAAGCCTTTCAACAATTATCTTCAAATTCCCTTCTCCACAGTAAAGAAATTAAATTCCCTCCTGTCAAAAAGCCTCTTGAGACTTTCTCCTTTACAGTTAAGTCACTCAGTCTCTCAAGAAAAATTATCTTGGTCCTATCACTCTGTGATGTCTCTGCCCTGACAGCTAAGTTGTAACATCCACGATCTATTCCCTCCCTTGAAAATTGGTCACTAACGGCCAAGTCTCTGTGGGAGGGGCTGTTGAAGCTGGAGGTGCAAGGGATAAAAGGATGTCCTCTCACTTCCTCTCCCCTGCCCCTTGCCCTCAGTAGCAGCTACAAGAATAAGATTCTTCTACAATGACATTTGAAATATTCAAATTCCTAGTGAGCTGTACAACAGAAATGAACTAAAAGAAAAAAAACTAAGCCAAAATGAAGGCAGGAGGTATCAGCTGAGATTCAGTAGGACAAAAGGAGTTAAAATGTTTACTGCAAAGAGGAAAGCTATCGGTGGGTAGAGAGATAGGTAGATGATGGATGGATGGATGGATGGATGGATGGATGGATGGATGGATGGATGGAGGGAGGGATGGATGGATGGATGGATAGATAGATAGATAGATAGATAGATAGATAGATAGATAGATAGATAGATAGATAGATAGATAGATAGATAGATAGAGCAAACACTCTGCTAAGCACTAAAGACACAAAGAACAACCAGCTCCTCTGGGAGTTTACACACTAATAGGGGGAGACCACACACAGAGAGAGGGGAGGCCACAGAGGGCTATTTTGTCTTAGAAAGCCACCAGATGATGAGTAGAGCCCTAGGGGAGTATTTTGTTTTACAGTCACTCTGTTTGTGTCTGACTCTCTGTGACCCCATTTGGGGTTTTCTTGGCAAAGACACTAGAGGGGTTTTCCATTTCCTTTGCCAGCTCATTTTACAGATGAGCAAACTAAGGCAAATGGGATTAAGTGACTTGACCAGGGTCACACAGCCAGTCAGTGTTCGAGGCCAGATTTGAACTCAGGAAAATGAGTATAAAGCCCAGAGCTCTATGCATTGCGACACCTAGCTGCCAAGGAGAATAATGCCCATCATCCAGTAGTAATGACAGAGTTTGTTTGACTGTGATTCCAGCCCTGGAAAGCAGGTGATTGGGTTGGGGGCAGGGTAAGGGTGGCATAGAGAAGAAGGCAGGGGTCTGGCTTAAGTGGCAGGACAGATGGTGGAGCAAAAGTCATTGTTGTTCATCCCTTATTCCTTTTTTTTTTCTCAAGGCAATTGGGGTTAAGTGACTTGCCCAAGGTCACACAGCTAGTGTCAAGTGATTGAGGCTGGATTTGAACTTGGGTCCTCCTGACTCCAGGGCTGGTGCTCCACCCAGCTGCCCCTCATCTTTCATTCTTGAAGAGGACCACTTACATCAGGAGGGTGACATCTTGACTGATTCATGGATTAGATTTAAGTGAGGCAGGGCTGACCAGTCATTAGCCTCACTCTTTCCTCCAGAGTCATCTGAGTCCAGTGGCAAGATGAAAGTCAGGATGACTGGAGATGGTCTGGAATGAAGTGGGTGACCTTGGCCTTTCTAACTGAAGGTCCTTCCCAGGTCTCAGTTTGTCTGAGACAATACCCATTCGACTGGTCCAAGACACAGGGATAGAGGCAGCCCCCAACAAGTCCATGCAGGCCCCTGCAGAAGATCTGGCCTTGAGAGGAAGGGCAGCAGGCAGTTTACTCCCCTCCCCCTACTGCCTCCCAGACAGAAGCACAATGTCTCCCTGGCAAGCAAATAGTTCCCCTCTTTGACTCCCACACATTGTGGACTCTGGGGCTAATGCTACTTTGGCAGAGACCCTGTGTACCCATTGAACAGTACCTTCCGAACTGTCAGGGGCTCTGCATCCTCAACCAAGCAGAACAGTGTGTGTGGGTTCATCCAGGGCTTAAAGCAAAGTGACAGAGTCCCAGAGAATGACATCTATCCCTCCAGGCTGGTTCCTCCCCAGCTCTGCTCTGACTTCACCCATCACAACTGTCTTTGCTCTCTTGGTTTATCTGGAAGGGTCTCAAGCCTGTCTCTGCCTTCCCTCCCATACTACTTCCTTTCTGCCTCTGCTACCCGTGTTTCTCGGATAATAAGACACTGTCTTATTATTTTTTTTTGGACAGAAAAACACCAGAGGGCTTATTTTCAGGGGAGGGCTTATTTTAATGAACATTGACAGCAATTTTAATAAACAGGTAAATGTGAACAAAAAAATGTACCAGCAAGCAAATCACTGGGGAAGAACAGGATGATGCGCTCACTGCTGCAACTCTGATTGGATGCAGCTCGGAGAGCGGCAT
>NW_027185872.1:9621465-9630427 GCF_028583685.1 Petaurus breviceps papuanus | reverse complement strand
GACGGTGCATACAGAGGGTACCGTAATGTAGCGTGTAGCACAGGGGATCACCTTCACTACAGTATCGATCTCAATAGGGCTTATTTTAGAGGAATCTTACACAGTAAGGGGAGGGCTTATTTTCGGGATAGGTCTTATTTTCGGGGAAACACAGGTATTACAGATACCCCAAAGTAAAACTCTTTGAAACATCCATCCATCAGAGGGCATTTACCCATCAAATACCACCAAAGGCACTGGTGAAGAAAGCTGGACTAGCCCCAACCCTCCAGACAAGAGACAAGACTCCCAGGGAAGCAGAAATGGCCCAGGGCATTGCCTGGTGGCTCCAGGAGGAAGTTTCTGAAATCACTGAAAGATCATCCCTCATCTCACACACACACACACACACACACACACACACACACACACACACACACACAGCCTGCCAACTCCTTCCACCTCAAGTCTGCATCATTGGTTGGGTACATTGTTTCTAGAAGCTGCACCAAGATGTTTCTCTTTTAAATACTATGAAGGCACAGTTACCTTTTTAAATGGAATCTTAGTACACAATAAGGAGACTTTAAAAATCTTCCCAATCTGATGACCTGGCTGGTCAAATTTCCCTGGTGCCATGTCCCAGGAGTCAAGCAAGCCCTGGTCTTTGACGATTACCTCTTCCTAGGGAGAAAAAGGATGTCAGCTTCTTGGCAGTGACCACAGCAGGTTGATGCTGGGGGCACAGAATGTAGACTGGAGCCAGAGCAGGGAGGCTTTCACACCCTGATGGGCTGAGCTTCCTCCATGCTAGTGAGTGCTGGCTAGGAGTGGGTACATGGGCAGGTGGGCTGACTGGTGGCAGGGCAGACTCTGGGCGGGAGTCTCTTCTGCCCCTTACACTGAAGGGTGTTTGTCTCCAAACTTTCTGGAAATTGGCAGATCAGAGGCATTTGTGGGACCCAGGTTCTGACATGGACTTTCCACAAGAATAAGCCAAACAAACTCTGTTTCTCCATCTTTCAAGGGAGGATGATGATGCTCTTCAGACTACCTAGTCAGGCCGTAGGAGAATAAGCACTTGGAACTGAGCCCACATCACTGGCTGGTAACACACCCCAACCCCCCAATTTACACTCTGACTTTGATCTGGAACTTGAACAGAAAATGAATTCTTCTTAGCCATGTTAGTGGGACACAGAATGAGAGTCTCAGAGCCAAAAGCTGTCTGAAAAACCATCTAGCCCAATTCTCTCATCTTCCATATGGGGACAGAGGCCCAGAAAGGCAACACCATTCCCTTAAACTAACATAGCAAGTTAACCTCAGACTTGGCACTAGGAAGCAGGTATCTGGGACTACACTAAAAAGGGATCAAATGAATACTTGGCACTCATGAATAATACCAAAGTCTGACTTAGCCAGTAATTCCCATGTCTTTCTGGGGTAGTTGGGTGGGCCTCAAACTCAGTACCCACCAACAATGAGATTGGGCAGCCCCAAAATCTGATGGACTGCATCATAAGGAAGGGAGCTTCTGAGAGTAAAGAGGTGAGGGCCCCTCCATCCTGTACCCTGGTCTGATCACATCTGGAGTTCTACACTCAGTGCTGGGGACCATGTTTTAGGAAGGATCTTGGAGAAGTCTGGAGAGCAGCCAGAGAGGGTCACCCAGTGTGCTGAGGGGCCTTGCATTCATGCCATGTGGGGTTTGTTTGAAGAAAGAAGAGAAGACTGGGGGAGGGGAAGGAGAGCCGAGTTCCAGCACCAAAGGGCCTTCATATAAAGAGGGTCCAGTTTTCTGAGGGCATCCAGTCTGGCCAGTTGGCAGAGTGTAGAGAGGAGTAATGTCTAATGAGTTTGCACGGAGAAGTGGATCCAGGCTTCCCAGAGCTTTCAAAGTGAAACTGGGAATTTTGCTTTTCTCTTCAAGGCAATAGGGAGTTAATGGAGCAGGAGAATAAAATGGTCAGTTCTTCACTTAAGGAAAATGACTGGTGATCACGTGCACAACAATTAGGGAGCAGGGCAGGGAGAGAGTCAAGGCAGGAACCTCCCCTGAGGCCCTTGCACTGACCTAGGTAAGAGGTGGCTGAGAAAGAGCAGGCAGGCAGGCAAAGGGAGAGCAGTCTGAGAGGGTAGGGAGGCTGGCAGCACCCAGGGCAGCCCAGGGCTGGCACCCTGCACTTCCTACTCACACCCAGGGCTCTGACTGAGGCTTCAATCACTCACATAATGAAAAAGCAATTAACGAACAAGATGCAGAGAAACGTCCAGAGTGCTGACCTGCTGCCAGTTGCAATGTCTTCCTCAGAGAGAGAGGGTCTAGTGTCCTCTGGGAGAGCCCAGGCTAATGACAAAGCCATGGTGTCAGGGATGGTGCTATCAGTCCCTTCCAGTGCCACCCAGTGAGCTGCAAAGTGGGGGAGGAGGGATTTACAAGTGAGGGAAGCAGAAAGCCAAGAGGCTAATATTGGATAGCACCAGAACTAGAATGCAGGCCTCCTTCCCCCAATCTGGAGTCTCCCTCCTCTGGCTCATCCTGCCTTTGTCATCCGCCCTTCAGCAGAAGGGGGAGGTGATGCACCTGGGCTGGCATCTGTCTCTTGGTGCTGAGTAAGTCCCTCCTTGGAATCCAGCACCACCCACATAGCAGAGCACAATCATGACCATGTCTTCTCCAGTCCATCCTCAGCTAGTCCACTGCACTACAGCTGCCTCCCCCAACTTTGTGGCTCCCAGAAGCCGGGGGGAGTGAGTGGGGGAGCTCTGGGCTCTGCCTTTCAGCTGCCCATCCTGGAACAAAAATGAAGGAACTCTGGGACTTGCTATCCAATGAGGCAGGACCCTCCAACAGCAGCCTCCCCACCCCACCCCACCTGGGCTCAAACAGGAGGAAAGGGGGCCAAAGATGGATATGGGGCAGAGTTGGAACAAGAAGAAGCGAAGGGAATGGAAAATCTCCTCAACTCCCAGGCAGATGTGCCATAGGAGCTGCCAAATCAGAAGAGATCGCATGTGGAAGCTCTTGGCACACTCTAACACCAGCTCTTTGGGTTATCAGTACTTACCTTCTTACTTCATGACGCACACTTTGCCAAATTAGCATTTGATGCACTGCAGGCAGAGTTCACTTACGAGAGTGATTAAATGGTCCATGAGACTGTGGTTATGGAGCTTTCCATTTTTATCACCTCCTGGTGAGATACAGGGCAGCTCACATCTTCTGAATGATCAGAAGCAGATGTGAGGCTGTGAATCACCCCTCAATGCATGGCCTTGGTAGATAACATGTCCAGCCAGAAGCTGAGGCCCTGCCGATCCCAGTCCTACCTCGTGGGAGCTTCGGATGCTGGGAGAGAGCATTCACAAGTCCCTTACTTTCTGCATCTGTTAAATCAAAGGGCTGGACAAAATGGCCTCTAAGAGTCCTGGTTCTAATGGGAGGCAACTGCGCCTCCTTGAAATGCTGTGTTTCCTACCTGTTTGTAAATTCCCTCTAGGAATTCACCCTTGACCCTGTGTTCCCTTGACTTTTTATCAGTGTATCCTTAATGGGATTTAAGATCTTCCCTGCCCATTAATAGGCCTCACATGGAGCCCATTAAGAGAAGTTTGCTGAGGGGAGGCTGGCTTGGAGGAAGGCTTTCACACCTTTTACCAATTTCTAATTAGGCGCTGAGTCACAAAGGTTGTGATGCCTTCTGGCTCTGAGAAGTGTATATTTATTCTGAGTTGGTGACTCTGGATGAGAAGGTTCTTGGGATTCCCTGGATTCTGAGTGACCGTATTTTCAGAGCTCCCTGACTGCTCAGATGTAAAGGCTCTCTCAATCCAGGGATGTATATAAAGTATATAGCAATATTGCTTTGATTCAAGCAGTTA
Organism: Petaurus breviceps papuanus; assembly: GCF_028583685.1. NCBI lineage: Eukaryota > Metazoa > Chordata > Mammalia > Diprotodontia > Petauridae > Petaurus > Petaurus breviceps. The sequence continues at coordinate 9,626,563 of NW_027185872.1, read as the reverse complement.
GAGCCCTGTCTGTTGGTCTTTATTTCTCTGCTTGGATTTTCTCTGTATTTTCTCTGAAGCTCAGGGTGCTGACTTTTCTCCTGAACTAGTGAATGTAATTTAAAAAGACTGTTGGCCCCTTGAACAGATGTCCTTCCTAATAAAGAAGATCTAAAAACCTGTGCTAGCAGCCAGCCTGGGGATGCCAGTGTGGTTGCCACTACAGTCACCAATCTTCTTGACCTAGTTACCCATAGAGTAACAGTCTGCCCATATTAACAACCAACTCTGCCATAGCAGATCTCAGGGAAAAGCCCACAAACCATTCCCTGGTCCTACTCCAAGGTTACAATGGTGCAGATTCTGATAATGACAACAAGAAGCTCTGCCCATCCTTGGAACAATGGAATGCCACATTGCCAGCCCACAACGTGAGTGAGCATTGGACTCCTCATCTCCAGAAACAGCCCCAGAAGGAATCTCAGCTGTCAGCATCTTCACAAACGCGTACTAGCACCTTAAAGGGCTTCATGTTGACGGGACCCAGCCCACAGGCCAATTTTCTGTGCCTGTCTTAAGTTGATTGATGGAGTTGTGATCACTTGAAGAACATGACAAGCAAGTGAGGGTGGGGGAGGGTGGCAGCTTGTTTTTCTGCCCCATACGAGGAGAGGAAGAAGAGACCCAAGGAAACTGGAGAAGGAGATAAGCTGGGGATGAATGCATGCAGCCCCAGTGGGTGGCTCTCTTTCCCTCCAGAGAGCTTTTTGTCTTTAGTTCCTTGGGTCTGTCACTGAACTCTTCCTGGCGCATGCATAATATCTAAATGTTTCCTTGTCTATGACTGATGAGCCCATTTGTACTAATTTCCCTGGCTTTTCCAAGCGAGGGACATGGAGGACCATGTTCTCAAGTACATTCTGTGCTCACTAGGTCTCTGTAGGTTAATCCATGCTGCCAGGGAAACTGCCTTCATTGAGAATTAGTGGATGATGGCTCCTTAGTGACAGCCATCTGCAGATGCCAATGTTGGGTCTGCTGGGCTTCCCCGTGACAGGGCAGGGAGTAGCTGCTGTCTAAGAGGACTGGAGAGTAGTTCAGATTTTTCCTTTTCTAAAAGGTGCCAGACTTTAAAAGCTGAACTCAGAAGCTGCTCCTTGTCTACACGTGTGACAAATAAATCGTTAACCAGGGAGGGTATTGGGCAAGAGAGCCCCTTTCTGCTCCATGAGCTCTTCTCTGTGGTAAGTGGGTGAGCTGTTTTGCTCATAAGGCAGGGATAGAGTATTTGGGGGACAGAGCCTCTCAATCTTTCCCCATGGTTACCAGTCATGGTCTGATCAGCACAAGGCAAACATCACAGGAAATAAGCAGCCACAGCTTTCCCTAGAAAGCTGAGATACCCCCCCCCCAGTATTTTGTCTGCCTGCAAAACAGCTCTAATATCCATCCACTTCCTCAGGAGGCATTAGCTCTCCCATGTTATGCACTGAAGAATAACCAGTGGTGTTTGGGGCAGGAGTTCCAGAATCATCTGTCCAGATGCAATGAATTCATCAAGTGGAGGGGACAAATTAAATCATGATTAACATCAAAATGGAAGAGAGGATAGAGATGAGAAATTCCAACCTTTCAAACATGCTCAGTTTCAGTCAACTCTTGATTCTAAAAATAGAAAATAAGTAAAAAGCAAAGACAATAGCTTTGAATAGCTTTTCTTAGAGAAGTATAAGAATGTCATAACACCCTGATGGTGAGGGGAGGAGGTAAGGCAGGAGGGAAGGGTGCTTGGAGCTCAGCAAAGATGGTGGCAGGAGGGGTGGCCATAGTGGTGGCTAGCCTAGCAGTTGCTTTAGTCACCAAACATTTGTTCTTTCTTCCAAGTTAATAAAGGTTTAGGAGCAAAGTCATCTCACAGAGTGAGGGAAAGCAGTGCAAAGGAAAGCAACCAGACCAGGTCATCCAAAGAGCACGAATAGATGCAATGGGAAGAAGACCGACAAGTCATGGCAAGTGGCCAAGGTCTACCTCTCCAATAGTCTACTCTAATATTGATGACAGGGCACCCGACACATTTGAACTCTGCTACTGCAGTACTTAATTCACAATAATAATAGCTAATATGTAGGAAAAAGTGCCTTTTAAATGTTAACATACAGTAATTGCTCACAAGGAGACCTGTCAAATGCCACAAATGCCAGGGATGTATTCAAGATATTCAGGGACTGAGTTTTAAGATTCTGAGCTAGAAATGGCCTCAGGTGACCTCCAATAGCAAACAGTCCATTCTGCTTCTCCTGCCACAAAAGGTGAAGGAGACCCTCCCCAGAGCTGCTGCTGCTGCTTCCCATCTGCCTCAGATGTGATTGCCATCGTTTCCCTCTCCTGGCCCCTCATCCCATGGCTTTACTCTTTCAGTGCCATGATCTTCTCTTCTCCTCCCAGAAGCACATGGTTAAGGTGAAATCTTCTGGTGCCCAGATCTATAGTGGAAGTTCTCTTGTCCTCAAGATCGCTCTTAAGGTAATGCCCGAGAATAAACACATCATTTTTTTTCAAGATTAATAGTCATTGACATAGTTAGAAAATGATGCAGAAAGGCCAAAGAAGTCAGTCAAGAATTGGTAGGGTTAGGGACTCTGGTCTCAAGATATCTTGGGCAAGCATATGTCCCCACTGCCTTGTGCTTCTATCCAATCATAATGGCTGACAAATAACAGTGTCTGCAGAAGGGGTGGAGGAGATGTGTCTTTGTAAGTAAGTCAGTCCTGATGAAATGTCCCTGCAAGGTCATCAAGCTTTAAAAATCCGAATTTGTGCCCCTGGGTCCTTTGACTGAGTTGCTCTCCCCTCTGGGTTCATGTTCTAGGTTAAGAGAGTGTGTATTTTTGTTCTGTACATAGGAAATTGATGAATGGGCAGACTGAATAATGGTAAACCCCAAGAGTTTGGATAGGGGGAGGGGGGGGCCGAGAACTAAGTCCCTTCTCCTCTCACTCCTGCTAAAGTACTAAGGGAGGCAAGGGCTCCAAAAGTGAAGAAGGTTCACAGAAGGGAAAGTCCCTCCTCCATGAATATGAGTGACCAATGATGTTTGGGGAGCAGTCAGAGGAATTCTCTCCCTCCTCCCAGCATGTCTAGTTCTGTGGGCGATCCCCTCCTCTAGTAAAGGTCCCTACCCTATAATCTCAGCAAGTATATTATGGGACTCATCTACTTGATAAACAGTTCTCCTTATCACCCATTACGAAGGTAAAGAAGCTGCTCAGTGTGCCCTAAGGAAGCAGCAGCTTCCAGAATCTTGGGGTTTCACATGGTCCATTTCCCAGACTGCCTATTCATCAGCTTTCTCCTTGCAGAACAAAAATGCACACTCTCTTAATATAGAACATGAGCCCAGTAGGGAGAAAAACTCAGTCAAAGGACCCTGGGGCACAAATTCTGATTTTCAAAGGCTGATGAACTCATAGAAATCTCTTAGTTAGGTCATTTCATCAGGACTAGTTAACTTAGAAAGACCCATCTCCTCTACCCTCTGTGCAGATGATGTTATTTAGACCATAGATACAATCTTAAATCAGCTCAGTTACTATTCATTTGTGAATATTGGAGGAAGGGTGGGGAATAGCTCTTGTGGAGGTGAAGGTGGTATACTTTTAATGGAATGTACCAAGTTGGGCTCTTTACAAATCAGAAGACATCTGACCCTTAATGTAGTAAAAGTTAATTTTATGATCTTTTCTACCTTGTGAGTCTGAATATCTAGCCTTGGTCTGGCTCCATACACAGCTGTCATTTCTTGGTCCAGTGCCCAGTAATGGCTCACTCTCAGGAGTCCCCTTCCTGATCAGACTGGAGCTTCTCAGTGGCCTCAGTAGAGGGAGAACCAAGAGGTCTGGATGTGATCATCAGTCCTTTCATCTGCTCCTTGGTAACAAAGAACAACTGACCCAGGCTGACAAATACAAACCCACACAGATCAGCCCTCACCTCACATGGACTTTGGCTGAGACCCAACACTGCAGCTTCTAAACACAGCATGAAGACCAAGTTCGGCCCACGCTCAGATGGACTTGGGAATCTTGGTGTGGGTACCCCCTCTCACAGCCCAGATTGCCATCCTTCTCTGACACAAAGCATAGTAAGAATTCTAATCAATGGGCATTTTTCAGCACTTACAATATGAAAGACACTGTGTTAGACCCCAGGAATACAAAGACAAAAAACAAAAAGCAGCCCTTAAGCTTGGATTTTGAATGAGAGGATCTGGGGTTTGCTCAGTTGTGTCTGACTCTGTGACCCCATTTGGGGTTTTCTCAGCACAGATACTGGAGTGCTTTACATTTCCTTGTCCAGCTCATTTCACAAATGAGGAAACTGAGGCAAATGACCTGCCCTGGGTCACCAGCTAGTGAGGGTCTGAGGCCAGATTTGAACTCATGAAGATAAGTCTTCCTGACTTCAGAACTGGCGCTCTATGCACTATGGCACCACTTTGTGCCCAATCTGAGTTTAAATCCTATATTTCGTACAATTCTAGGCATATTATTTAACCTCTCTGAGCTCCCTTCAGTCTCCCAACAGATGAATCTATGATACTACAGTCTTGGAGAGTTGCTAGGACTGAAAAAGCTCTTTCCTCTGCAACCAGCATGAAGCTTATCCCTCCATGCTTGGATAGCCCAGTCCTTGGACACAACACCACACCAAGACTGCAGCCAGAGTTTCCCCAGCATGGTGGGACCTGCTCCAGCTGGTGCTTTGCTAACTCAGTCTTCACAAGTCAACTGTCACCTCTTCTCCTTGTTGAGACTTCTGTAAAGAGTCTGAATGCCCCTGAAATGATAAGTATGAGGAATATAAAGAAACCTGGTAAGATACATGAAGGAATGAAAAGCAAGGAAAACAGAACCAGGAACGTTGGGAATGATGCTACAAGAGGAAAGCTGTTCACACAATTTCAAGGTAAATAGCAAAGGGAAGGAAAGGAGGGAGGGAAGGAGTGAAGGAGGAAGGAAGGAAGGGTGGAAGGGAGGAAGGGAGGAAGGGAGGAAGGAAGGAAGGAAGGAAGGAAGGAAGGAAGGAAGAAAGGAAGGAAGGAAGGAAGGAAGGAAGGAAA
>NW_027185872.1:9615799-9621365 GCF_028583685.1 Petaurus breviceps papuanus | reverse complement strand
ATTTCATTCCCCAGCAGTGTCCTATAGTCTCCACCATCAGTAATTCTGGCCTGCTTCCACTTCAGGAAGAAAAGCAGCAAAGATTGGCGCTGTCCAGCAGGTGGAGGAGCCACAATTCTCAGTGCTCTTCTTTCCTAAGGCAGTCTGCTGACCATATCCGTCTCTACTCTGCTTTGGATCAGCTTTCCTCCATTGTGTCCATTTTTACATTTTCATATGAAAATCGTTTTCCCTCAAACAAAATATTATGTTTAAAGTGCTTAAGAAATGGTTCCAGCACATAGTAGGAGCTTAGTAAATGTTTATTCCCTTCCACACTCTCCATCAATTTTCTTTTTTTATTTTAGGAAAAAAATTTAATCTAAAAAAAGGGTTCACTATAAAACCATGAATTTACATTTCACATTGTTTATTTTTTTTAAACCTACGTAAAAAGAAGTACTTGTCATTTCCAAAGCTACTTTGCTTTCTACGCTTCCTTGTACATTTCTTTTATTCTCTGCTGTGTACTTTTATCTCCTCCCACCCTAGAGATGCATACCATTAGACAAAAGTGTGCGTGTGAGTGTATGTGTAAAACCACACTATACATACTACTTGTCAGTTCTTCTCCCTCAATTCCCACTGAAGCCTTATTGATGCAATGTCAACTTGCTTTCCAAGCCAGCTCTTCCCAGACCTGATGAGGTGCCCTCCTTCTTTGCCAGGAGCTGATAACCCTGGGATGATGAGCCAAGGTACAAATAAAAAAATGCTATGCTTGGCTACTATCTCTGCAGCTGTTGCCTGTAACTACCTTTGTATTAGAAACTCACAGGCTTCATCTAGAAGAAGAAATAAATGCTTCCTGAAGATTCCCACCCCCACCCCTGGGTGGATGTTGCCTAAGACTTCAGAGTCAGTAATCTATCCATTAATGAGCAATTATTAAGTCTCTACTATGAGCCAGGCTCTGTGCTCAGCACAGGGGATACAAAGACAGAAATGAAACAGCTCTTACCCTCAAGGAGCTCCCATTTTATTTGGATAAACAGCAGAGGAACATATAAGCATATAATTAATAATAATAACAATAATACAAAAGCACATATAAAATAAATCAGTGTAATGTGAGGTGTGAGAACACTAGGAACTGGGGTGGACCAGGAGCGTCTCATGGCTCGTGTGGACTATTTTGCTGCACTCTGAAAGTGGGGTTGCTAAGGGGCTGAGGTGAGACAAGATTGCTTCCCAAACATGAGGGACAGACCGAAAAGCCATGGAGGGGGGAGACCCAATGTCGTGGGCAAGGAGCAGCAAAAATGTCAGTTGAGATCAACGGTAATGGGAGCGAGAGGGGGCAAGAACAGTGAGGCTGGAGGCGGTGGTGAAAGCCTGTCATCCCAAAAGGAAGGGTTTTGTATTTGATCCCAGAGGCCATAGGGAACCACTGGGGCTTATTAGGGAGGGAGGGGCATCACCTGTACTTTTGAAAAATCCCTTCAGCAGCTGTGTGGAGGATGTACTTGAGAGACCAGGAGAGCAGTTAGAGAACTATGGTACTAGCACAACATGTGATAAAGATCCAAAGTGGTCACATGGTCACATGAGGAGTAGAGAGAAGAAGACAGATAAGAAGTGTGTTGTGGAGGTGGAATTGTTAGAACTTGGCAACTGACAGGAGGGAAAAGTGAGGAACCAAGGATAAAGCCATAGGGGCGGTTAGGTGGCACATTGAATAGAGCACTGGCCCTAGAGTCAGGAGGATCTGAGTTCAAATCTGGCCCCAGACACTTAACACACTTACTAGCCATATGACTTTGGGCAAGTCACTTAACCCCAATTGCCCTCCAAAAAAGCAAAAAAAAAAAAGGATAAAACCAGGCTGGAAACCCAAGGAACTAGAAGCTGATAGTGCCACCAGTGGACGCAAGGAAGTGCCCGAGAGGGAGAGCTGGGAGAGAAATAGAGCTCATGCTTCCTGTTTAGGGTGAGGTGGTGATGCCCAGCAGATGCAGAGCTGAAAATGTCCACTGGGCAAGGGGCTCTGAGTTCATGAATCAGAGATGTGCCCATGGGCATTGTCTGCATAGAGATGATGGTTTCTTCCATGGGAGCTGTGGTGGAGATGAGACAGAGTCAGAGAGACAGCAAGCAGAGAGACAGAGATAGAGAGAGAGACAGAGAGATGGCAGGCAGAAAGGCAGACAGAGAAAAAGAGACACAGAAAGACAGCATGCAGAAAGAGGTGGGGAGAAGGACAGACAGAAAGACAGAGAGAAAGAGGAGCCCAAGACAAAGCCTTGGGGAAGGCTCTTGGTTAGAAACATGTGATGTGGAGAATGACAGAGCAGAGACAGAGAAGGAACCCTCAGAAAGGGAGGAGAGCCAAAGACAAGCAGCCACACAAACCCAGAGAGGGGAGAATATATTGGGGGAGGGGGTGACCAACCAGAGAAAATGCTGCAGAGAGCCCAGGAAGGATGAGGACGGGAGACCATCCCTCTCCCCCTCAGCTTCCTTTGCTGGAGCCCCCTTCAGGACACACCCACTGACCAGGACCTCCCTCAGGTTCTGTCCTGGGTCCTCTTCTCCCTCTATATTATTCCACTTGGTGATGTTATCAGCTCCTACAATTTCATGATCATCTCTGCACTGAGGCTTCTCAAATTCTCCTATCTTAGCCTAACCTCTCTGCTGACCTCTGGTCTCCTGCCTCCAATTGCCTTTCCGACTTCTAGAATCCATTAAACTCAAAGTGGCCAAAACCAAACTCATTAACTCCCCCCTACATGCCCCCCAAACTTCCTTAATACAGTTTAGGATGTGAATGTCCTCCCAGCCCCTCAGGCTCACCCCAGGAGCCAGCCTCATCCCCCAGACCCCAGGCCTGGCCACCTTGCCTTTGCAGCATCCCTCGGATAGGTCCCTCCTCTCCTCTGCCCCTATCCCCACCCAGAAGCAAGCCCTCATCACCTCACACCTGGGCTGCTGGCAGTCTACCTGCTTCTAGTATCTCCTCCCTCAAATTCATCCTCCATTTGGCTGTCCAGAGTGTAGGTCTCATCATGTCACTCCCCCTGCTCAACAACCTCCAGGGGCTCCCTATTGCCTCCAAGATCAAACACAAAACACTCTGTTGGTTTTCAATGCCCTTCATGCCCTGGCCCCTCCTCCCTTTCCAGTGGCTGACTTGTTCTTTAGTCCAGTGCCCTGACTCCTGGACAAGCCCCTCCTCCTCTTGCTCTGGGCAACCTCTCTAGCCAGCCTCCAGACCTGGAACTTCCCCTACCCCCACCTGCCTCCGGGCTTCCCTGGCTTCCTTCAGGTCCCAGCTGAAATTCCATCTGAGGAAGCCCCTCCAAGCCCTCAGTCCTTAGAGCCTTTTCTCTCCTATTGCATCCAAGGAATCCTGAATGGCGCTTACCAGCAGAGATTTGCCCATCTGGTTCTCTCCCCCATTAGACTGGCAGTTCCTTCAGACCAGGGTCTCTTGCCTCTTTTTGTGTCCCCAGTTCTTAGCACAGTGTCTGGCACACAGTAGGAGCTTAATAAATGCTTATTAACTAACTGATTTAGCAACAGAGAGTTCATTGACAACTTTGGAGGGAGCAGATTCAGTTGAGTGAGATGCTGGAAGAGATTGCCAAGCGAGAGACCCTGCAGGCTTCTTTGGCTCGAAGCAGCTGTTGCCATGTGAATCTGCGGAGGCTGGCTAGCAGACCCCCCTTGGCCGGGAGTGGGATCTCTCTGCCAGCCCCTTATACTACTAGAGCTGCATCAGGCTTGCAGGCAGCTGCCCTCTCTCTATCCCCACTAGGAAGGGCTTCACATGGGCCAGAAAAAGAACCAAAGCCACGAAAGCCTCTGACTGCCCTGTTCTGTCCCTGTAAAGACTGGCTCCTCAAAGAATCTGGCTTCCCCTTCTGGGGAAGTGCGTCGTGCTGCTCCTAGGAAGCTTCCAAAGCCCAAAGCTCCTTCCCCTCCCCTTTCACCTGAGCGCCGCCCTGCCCTTCTGCTTCCCACACATTTTGCTTTTCCTCCAGCCCCTCAGGCTGTTCTCTGTCTGGCTTCCTTCCACGATGGCTCCTGGCTTTCATTCAGGCTGAGGATGTAATTCTTCTCCAGGAAGCCAGAGCAAAGGAAGGTATTGCTCAAGCTCTGTCCCCCGGTCAGCCCCAGAGCTAATGAGATGCTCACTGGAGAAGGCACTTCCTCCTCCCCTCCCAAGGAACGACTTGTGCATTTGGGCTCATCTTTCTCTCATCCCTTTGTCTGGGACACCTCTGTATTTGGGAACTTGTCTTATGCTCCCTATTAGATGTAAGCTCCCAGGGGACAGGGATAGCATTGCTTTTCATCTCTTTTTGTTTTCTTTTGTTTTGTTTTTTGCTTTTTTTTTTTGGAGGGGAGAAGTTAGGGCAATTGGGGTTAAGTGACTTGCCCAAGGTCACATAGCTAGTTTTTGTGTTAAGTGAAGCTGGATTTGAACTCAGGTCCTCCTGACTCCAGGGCTGCTACTCTATTCACTGAGCCACCTAGCCATCCCCACTTTTCATCTCTTTACCCCCAGAAACTAGCTCAGTGCCTGTTCAGAGCAGGGGCCTGCTGATTGCTTGGAGAGTGGTAGGCCAGTGGTGTAGACGTTTGAAGTGGCTAAGACCACTCAGACGGGGTTTGTCTGTGTCCCTTGGAATAGAGCAGAGTTTGCTATCTCCATGATGCTGGGACCCACATGACCAGGGCATTTCTGGGGATCCTGGGAGGGGGAAGGGACCCTTAGCAGACTAGAATTTAAATTGTGATTTGATGAATGAGGAAGAAACATCCCCAAAGCTGGGAGCCCAGGCATGAGCAATCAAGCTGTGACCTGGTCTGATGGAGAGATCTTGTTTTAGAAAGGCTGTTTCTTAAAACTACACAGATGTGGGGTGGCTAGGTGGTGCAGTGAGTAAAGTGCTGACCCCAGAGTCAGGAGGTCCCGAGTTTGGTTCCAGCCTCAGACACTTAACACCCACACATAAAAAAACTAGCCATGTAACCTTGGGCAAGTTACTTAACCCCAATTGCCCTCCAAAAAAGGCAAAAAAAAAAAAACTACACAGATGAGAGGAGGGCCCTGAGACAAGGCTCTTAGGAAGCACTAGTGAGTGTTCACCCTGAACTAGAAGGCCAGCGACCACCTGGGATCAGCTGCCACATGGTGGAATCAGAGGGATTTGGGTGGTGCTGCACCACACTCTGCATGGGTTCATCTCTCTTGAATTTCCTTTCTCTTTACTTTTCCTTTTCCCTTCTTCCTTCCTTTTTTTTTCTCCTGGAGCTCACAAGTGGAGATCAGGGACAGAAACCTGAATCAAAAGATATTGCTCAATTTAGAGAAAATGTTGATGTCCCAGTTTGGTTCCAGTTCAATAATTTCAGAAAATAATATGAGTTTGGTTCCAAGCCAAAAAGTTTCTCTGTGTACTTTCATGCAACCTTCAAGTTGGTTCATGGTTTACTAAAAGATTTCTATTCAGATTCAGTTTGGGTCAGGACATTACTGTGACTTCAGCCCCCCCAGATCTGGTCAGGTCTGGGGCTT
>NW_027185872.1:9591103-9610799 GCF_028583685.1 Petaurus breviceps papuanus | reverse complement strand
AGAGAGACAGAGAGAGACAGACAGACAGAGAGACACAGAGAGAGAGAGAGAGAGAGAGAGAGAGAGAGAGAGAGAGAGAGAGAGAGAGAGAGAGAGAGAGAGAGAGAGAGAGAGAGAGAGAGAGAGAGAGAGAGAGAGAGAGAGAAAGAGAGAGAGAGAGAGAGAGAGAGAGAGAGAGAGAGAGAGAGAGAGAGAGAGAGAGAGAGAGAGAGAGAGAGAGAGAGAGAGAGAGAGAGAGAGAGAGAGAGAGAGACAGAGAGAGAGAGAGAGAGAGAGAGAGAGAGAGAGAGAGAGAGAGAGAGGAGAGAGAGAAAGAGAAAGAGAAAAGGAGAGAGAGAGGCAAAGAAACAGAGACAGAGTAGAACCCAGATTCTGATTTCTTTCTCTCAAACAGAAAGGAAAAGGAGACCTAGATCTTGAAGCCCTACCTACTACTACTTTCAGTCAGATGGCAAATTTTCAGGCAAATTCTTTCTTGCTAATGTCCAGAACTGCTCAGCTCCTCCCTCTGGAGACAGATATCTTAACTCCTATACTCCAAACCTGACCATCTCTGAAGATCCCAGGGCACCTCCCACTTCTCCTAAGGGGCAAGTAAGTTTTGGATCGAGAACATCCTGGCCCATTAAGAGATAGAAAGTCTCCTCCTTAATTCAGTTCATACAATGTATTGGGGAGTCTTTCCCTGTGAGTAAACAGAAAACTGTTTCCTCTTAATCTGTGGCTCATGGGTAACTACTCTTTCCTTAGCATCCTAGAAACTAAATGTTTTTTTAGTGTCCTGGTTGAAGCTTGCATGAGGGACAGGTACACACCTGTCTAACACACACACACACACACACACACGTACACAAACCAAGTGGAAGGTAACTCAGTGTCAGATGATAAATTTTGTCCAATGGCTGCATAAGCAACTTCATAATGGAGTTCACTAAACTGTGTGGTTCCTTACATTTGGGGTTCACAGATCAGATTACCCCAAGGCCCTCCTTCATGGACAATGAAAGTGCTCATGCCTGCTTACCCTAGGTCAAGCTACAAAAACAATGCCCCCAGCTTTTTTCAGTCAAGGGGACATCAGCCATCCCCAGATGCAAAGCTTTCGCTTCTAGGAGACATCCAAAGCCAGTGTGGTGACTGAATGAAGTTCCTACTCAAAAGTGCCTCTCTTCCAGATTGGCGTTTTCTAGGGTTCCTTGGGGTCAGCATGAGTGGCACCTCTCAAATCCCTAATGGGTGCAAGTTGGGATCTTGGACCCTCGCCATGCACATGACAATACTAAGCAGTTTCTATTCTGCTGGAAAGAAAAAAGCATTCTCCCCTCTCCCCCCCCCCCCATTCACACCTCCAACAGACACATGGTTGTCGCTGTTTTGCCAGTCTTCAGTAATTTAGGGCATGAGCAAAGTGAGCTTGTGTGGTCATGGGAGATAGTCATTCCAGCAGCCTTAGACCAACATACTGACTAGTATTATATATGTGATATAATGGTTCTGGGATATCATCAAATAACCAATCATTTCAGAATCAATTGTGTGCTAGGCACTGTGTCAGGTTCTGGGGATACATTCCCATAAGAGCAGTGGCCCCTGCTTAGGCTAACAACCTGTAAGTAAGGGGTGTTACAAGATGATTTGGGGCGGACAACACAGCCTTTTCACCCCACGCATTTCTGGATACATGCATATTTTGATAGCATCACATGGCCACAGGAAGAGTCACTAAACAAAGAACAGTGCTTTTCCCTTATTGTGCTTTTACAAAAGCATTCTCTGCTCCCCAAAGGCCCCTCATAAATGCACCCTGATGTACCAGCCCTACTCAGCACACAAAGCATTCATCACATTTCTGAGTCTGGAACTATAAATATTAATGACCTGCCACAGGATGGTGAGGACCCAGCCCTTCAAGGAGATTGCTATTTCCCCTTCTGACATATTGATGCTCCTGTAAATGACTGTCGTTACTTGCAAGTCCACAAAAGAGCTCTTTTAATTTAGAAAGTGTGTCTATCCCCAGCCAGATTTGGTGGATGGCTGCATTCAGGGTCCTTTCTAATGCGGCTTCCCTGGTAACACATCCTTTCTGTTTCAAGTAGTCCTGGAGTAGCGAGGCTCCTAGGGACTGAAGTCCTAGCAGCTGCACAGGGAGACCTGCCCATGGAAAAGCACAGGAGCCTTTAAAAACCCAGTAGGTAGCCCAAAGCCAAGATGTAGGTACTACTCAAGTCTATTTGGCAGAGTCAGAGGAGAGCTCTGTGCATAGCTTGCACCATATGTCAAAAATGTATGCTTCTCTCAAGAGAAGTCCTGGTGACTCGTTAACAAGAGGGGCCTGACATGGAGAATCTGGAGGGCGTAAGCATGGGCCCTGATGTCGCTGGTCAAATACGATCAGCAAGCACACACTTTAAAACATATTGTTGGCTCGCCAGAAGCAGAGACTGAAGAGTACGATGCCCCCAAAGTGGAAGGGCATTTGTCCCTAGGTACCATCTTGCACTGTGACTCTGAGCCTCCGGTGCATCCAAGCACTAAAGTCCGGGAAAGGAGTTCTCCTTGGTCCTGAAGTTCCCCCGACATGGGGAAGTGGAGACTTGATGTGCTTTTGTTATAAATATTCACCACAATCCAAACTTTTGACAGGCCTGTGCTATAATCATCATCAGAAAATGACTGGAAAGAGGCCCATTAACCCACGTTTCTTTTTAAAATTCCTAAGGGAGATTCCCCCTCTCTATACTTTCCCTCTAATGTACCTCTAAAGATAGGCCTAAATGACTTCTCAAGAGAGGACTCATTACATCAGAAATGTTATTGACATGCTCGTATTTGCCAGGTCTTTATTAAATTCTTGTTCAGGGAAATAGGCATGGCAAGTGTTGAGGTTATTCCAGATCAGATGGGGGTTCATTACCACCTTGGTCACAGGGGAATGTCTTCTGAAAATATAGCAACTCTCCAAGACCGTCTACCCCAAGGAAGAATAGTTGGGACCAGTGGGGGGGGGGCACACACTGATGAAATCATGGGTCCCAGAAGTGTCCAAGAAGACTTTTTTAGGCTTTACTTGATTTCATTGCAGAATTAAGTCACGCATTTCAAAATTCAAGTCCAATCTAGAAAAGAGGATGATAAGAGTGTGTGTAATAACATGCATTGTGTGAACACATATGTTATTTCCTTCTAAGGTACCAGGTGTTCATTTGTGTGAATGTGTTCATAAGGCACAGTGTTGTACAAGTTCATGTAAGACTCCAAGTTCATATATGGGGGGTGGGGCTTGTCAGTAAATCAAACAGCAAGCATTTATGAAGCACCTACTATATGTAGGCACTATGCTAAGTGCTACAGAGACAAAAAAACACACATAAAAACACTGTGCTCTGAAAAGGCTAAAATTCTGGGAGAGCCCACATGCAAATAACTACATCCATGCAAACTATATAGTCAGTGGAAGGCCATCTTAGAAGAAAGGCATAAGCAGCTGGGGGAAGCAAACCTAGAAAGACCCCTGAAGAATACAAAATTTGAGCTCAGTGTTGAATTAAGCCAGGGATTCTAAGAGATACAGGTGAGCAGGGAGAATGTTCCAAACATGGGGAATAGTGAGCACAAATCAGCAAGGCAGTATGGATGGATGGCAGAGCATATGCAGGGTAGTGGAACCTACAAAGACCTAAAAGGTAGGAAGGACATCGAAAGTCAAACAGGATTCTCTACAGGAGTTGGTTAGATGTGGTGAGGTGGACAGGAACATGGGCAAACCTACACTTTAGGAAGATCACTTTCACAGCTGAGCAGAGGACAGACCAGAATGGGAAGATGCCTGAAGCAGGAAGAAGAATTAGAAGGCTTTTGCAATAGTCTAAGTAAGAGATGATGATGACCTTCAGGGGTTCAGGCTCATGGAACAGAAAAGAAGAAATAAACAATAATATTATGGAAGTAAAAATGATGAGACTTGACAGTAGATTTGAATGTGAGTGAGGAATTGAGGGTGACATCTAGGTTTCAGGCCTGAGTGATAGGAAGGCTGGCAATGCCCTTGGCAGGAAGAAGAATGCTGGGAAGAAGGGAGAGTTTGGGAGGAAAGATAATGAATTCAGTTGTGGACATTTGAAGCTCTATATGTTCCCAAGACACTTAGTTTGAAATAGCTCATAAGCAATTGTTAATGTAGGACTGAAGCTCAGAGGAGAGACTGAGGGTAGACACATGCACTCATACATGTATATATACATACACATATGTATGAGTCTGATAGAGATGATCATTAAACCCATAGAAACTGATGAAGTTGCCAAGAGGAAGAGTGTAAAAAGAGAAGAGAAAAAACCTAGCACAGAGCCTCGGTGAACACTCATAATTAGGGGCATGATGTGAATGATGAGCCGGCTATGGAGACTGACAGGGAGTGGTCAGACAGGTAGGAAAAGAAGCAGGAAAGAGTAGTGTCATAAAAACCCAGAGAGAAAGATACGCAGGACCATCGGGTGGTCAGCAGTGTCCGGAGAAGCAGATAGGTGAAGGAGTGCTGAGAAAAGACCACCAGGGCTCGGGCCATGTCCAGCTCGTGGCCATTCTTATCAGTTTTCTGTTCTCACCATCCCTCACATTCATTCCCTTTCTTTACTCATACCACAACCACCCTAGACCCAGCCTTCTGCTTGCACTGTTTCAATAGCTTCCCTCATCTAGCCTCTTCTTTTTCCAGGCTGCCCCCCACAATCTCCTGAATGAATGATCTTAAAGCACAGGTCTGAAGATGCCAATGCTCAGGAAGCTTTGGTGGAAGGGGTTTCCAGTTAGGCTAGCAGCATGAAAGGTCGTAGGGGAGCCCATCTCTCCAATACAAACTCCTGCCAAGATAGAAAAAGTAAACTAGATCAGCTGTCCAATAATCAGGTCCTTTAAAAGACAGCAAGAAGCCAGGAGAATCCTTCCTCCTGGAGAGCCAATGAGAGCAGATAAAGAAGCTGGAAGTTAGCTAGCACTGTTCACAGTGGCAATTCTTAACCTAGCATCCAGAGATCAGTGAGCCCTTGGATGCATTCCAAATGGCCCATAAACTTGGGTGGGGAGGAATTACATTTTTATTTCAATATGGTGGGTTTCCTTTGTAAGCCCGTGTCTTTATTTTATGCTTTTAACAGCATGATTCAGAGAAGGGGTCCATAAGTTTCAATAGGCTGCCACCAAAAGGGACCAGGACACGATAGACATGAAGAATCCCTCCTCAAAGGATGGAGGGCTCTAGTACTAAGGGCCAGGAAACCCTGAATATGCAGCCAAGGAAATTTGAAGAGCATCAAGAACCCTCAGCACTCTTAATTTCTGACCATGGATGAGGGAATGAGAGTCAGCAGTCCTCTGACCTCAGTGTTCTAAAGAAGAGACTGGAGGTGGGCAGCACTCAGAGCAAAGATACTCCAGGGATATGTGAAGTCTGTGGCATTCTCCTCCTAGGGACTGGAATTCTTGAGTGTCCATGGAAAGATCCATGGTATTCAGGAAACCTAAGCATTCTGACTACTGGCAGCAACCAGGGCTGACTGTGCTCTAACTGAGATTCCAGAGGGGCTTGAAGGCCATAGTCATTTGGCCTAAGATGCTCCAGAATACCTAGAAGACCATACTTTATTAATCTCAGATGACCCAAAGGCTGGGAACCTGTGATCACTCTGAGCCCAGACCCACCAAGGGATGTGGAAGTCAGAAGCAAAAGGCCAAGAAATGAAAGCTAAGCCTAAATAGAACCCCACCATTCCATCCAAATGTGCAGAGGAGAGCAAAGTCTGGCCTTGGTACAAAATTTTAAATCAGAGCCTGAGGTTGGACATATGAGTACATGAGAAAAAGACACTGATTGCTCTGAGGAGCTATTATGACTCAAGAGATGACCAATAGCCAAACTCAGAATAAGAGAATACCTAGAAAGCAAATATAAGCAGAAACTCTGATGAAAATGGTTCGTCCACAAGGATGACAAGAGCACATGAAAGAAATAAAGCAAGAGAAAGGGTGAGGTGATAAGTGAAACATCAAAGCTCTGGAGGAAAGAATTGGAAGGGGAAATAAACACAATGGAAGATGAAAATCCAGCCAAGTAATAGACTCTTTCAACATTAGAACAGGGCAAATTTGAGAACTCAATGAATCCAGGAAATGACAACAAATACTAAAGCAATAACAAATAATTGAAAAATAGCAGGAAATGCATTGCCTAGAAAACTAGTCAAAGATGGATGGTCTAAACATCATTGGACTCCTTGAAAACCATGAAAAAAAAAACACCTGGCTATGTTATTTTAGAAAAATTACAAGGAAAAGTGCTGAGGTCTATTAGGATCAAAGGACAAAGTAAAAATAGAAATAATTCCCAGTTACCTCCTAAAATAAGCCCTAAAGTGAAAGCCCCCAGAAACACTATGACTAAAATTCAAGCTTCCAGGTCAAAGAAGATCTGCTGCAAGTAACCAGGAAGATTTAAAATACCAAGGAACCACAATCAAGATGACAGAAGATTTGGCAGCTATTACTTTGAGGAGGAGAAAATCTGGGAACATGATATTACAAAAGGCAAAAGATAAAGGTTTATAGTCAAGCATGGTTTGTTGTGAAAGACTGAGAATAATTGAGGTGGAGCCAAGACAACAACGTAGCAGAGCGAAGTAGAGCAAAACTCCCTTCTCCTCAAACAAAAGTCCTCGAAACAGGTTGTGTGAAGGATACAAACGCAGTTGCCAGCAAGCGCCTTCTTCTTCCTGCCCAGGCCTGGATTGCAGATCCACGGCACACTGAGGAAGGAGCTAGCATCCATGGGGGACATTCCAGGAGGGGAAGCCCTAGGTTGTATGTGTATGGAGAAAGTGAAAAAGCATGTAGCAGGTGTGTGTCCCAGACCCCAGAAGTAGACTAGGTTCTCAGTTCCAGCTTCAAGGCCAGTCTGAACCCTTCAAAAGAATAACCAGGGCAGGAATTCTAGACCAAAGGGAAGCCTACAGTTCTGACATCCCGAATCAGCAGAACTTCCCAGGTGGCTGGTAGTGGTTGCATCTGACAGCAGTTTACTGAAATTACAAATAAGGCAGGCCTTGTTCATACCCCAAAAGTTGGACAGACGCTTTCGGAGCTCAGATCAATCAAGCAAAAATCAGATTTTGCCCTGGATCAGACAACTTGGAAACCACTAAAATTTGCAGGTCCCCAGTCTGTTCCTGAGATCTTGGGATAACAACACTCAATGCCATCAAAAAGCAGTAGCAGCATCAGGCCAAACATTCCTTCCAGAAGTGCTATGGAACTTGATCCTAAAATCAAGTCCAAAGTCAGAATGGAAGAGTGGACAAGCAAACAAAACAAATCCCACTAAAAAAGCAGCTCAAGACAAACCCAGAAGAAGAGAATGACTCCAGAGAACATACAAACAAAGCCTCAAACAGCACAGCTTTGGCAAAAAGTCAATTTGGATTCCTGGAAAAGATGAGGCAAGATTCTTTTTAAGTTTTAAAAATCCTAATAAATGGGATGACAGTGCTAGTGGGGGAAATGGAAAAGAAATGAAAGCTGTAGAAGAAAGAATTGGAAGGAGAATTAGCAGTTTGGCAAAAGGGGGCACAAAACCTTGCCCAAGCAAGGAACTCCCTAAAAATTGGGATGGAACAAAAAGTCTAATGATTCTGTGAGAAAAACAAAAATATTAAAACAAACACAAAATACTGAAAAATAGACGCAAATGTATATTATCTCTTAGCAGAAAGATGACTACCTGGAAAACAGAGAAAATAAAATTTAAGAACAGTACTGACCAAAAACTATAAACACCTCTCAAAAAAAGAGTCTAAACATGATATTTCAAGAAATCATTTTAAAAACTGACAAGATCTCTTATAACCAGAGAGCAAAGTATGATGGAATGAATCCACCTCCTGAAAAAACCTTTGAAATAAAGACTGCCAGGAGCATTATAGTCAAAACCCAGATCCCAGAGGAAAAAAAAATAGTGCAAGCAGCCAGAGAGAATTCAAATATTTAGGAGACAGATTCAGGATCACAGCTGATTTATCAGCCACCACAATGATCAGTTAAATGAAGATGTATAGAATTTACAATGTGATCTTCCTGAAAGCAAAGTGCATAGGCTTCCAACCAAGAATAACTTAATCAGCAAAACTGAGCATAATCCCATAGGGCAAAAAACCAACAATCCCCTTCCCCTGGACTTTTAATTAAATGGAGATTTCAAGTATTCCTGATGAAAAAATTCAAACTGCATAGAAAATGTAAAGTTCAAACACAGGAGACAAAGGAAATAAAAAAGGTAAACATAAACATACAACCCTAAGGAATGAAATAAGGAGAATGTATTTACAATCTAATATGGGAGGGTGACATTGTGTCCTTTCTGAACCCTATCATCATTGGGAGTCCTGAAGGGAGTCTAATAGACTGAGTGGCTTTTTTATTCTTAAAGATCTTAAAAGAAGAATGGGAAGGGAGGAGAAGAGGAAAACACTGGAGGAGGAAGGAAAAGGTCAGGGGAAATTATTTCATATAGGAAATATGTTTTGTATGACACGATCTGTATAAAGGTTATCATATTTCTTGTCTTCTCAATGGCTAGGGGAGGGGAAGAATTCAGAACTGAAAATAGCCTTTAAAAAAAGAGAAAGACGTTATCTCACATAATCAGGGTGTATAAGTGTAAGTCTATACACACAAATGGGAAGGGATAGGGGGAGAAGCTGACACTTGAACTTCACTCTCAAAGTCAAAGAAAGGAAGAATCCACACACACAGCTGGGTACAGAAATGCATTTCACTAAACAGGGAAATAAGAGGGGAAGAGAAGAGGGAAATAAAAGAATTAAAGAGTCGGGATTAGTCTTAAGCTAAATGAACTCTAATAAAAATATATAAAAATATTTATAGTTCATTTTGAGGCAGCAGAAATACAGGAATGAGGCAGAGTACTCACCATTGTGCTGTGAGAAATGATGGAGATAGTTTCTGAGAAGCCTGGGAAGACTTATATGAGCTGATGGAGAGTGAAGTGAACAGAATCAGAACAATTTACACAATAACAGCATATTGTAAAAGCCAAACAATGTTTAAAGATTTGGAGACTCTGATCAGTGCAATGACCAGTCACAATTCCAAAGGACCAATGATGAAACATACCCCCCACCTCCTGGTAGGGAATGAAGGATTCACAGGGTAGAATTTGGGGACAAATCTAGTGCAGAAATTTCTTATGGTTGACTATACACATGCCTGTGACAAAAATTTTGTTTTTATTTATTTATCAATTATAGGGAGGGCGAAGTGAAAAACAGAGTGGTTTTTCTAATTTAAAAAAATTATTTTAAAAAAGTGAATGCGCTCCTACAGGTGAGATAATTGAACTTTAATCAAATAGAAAATGCTCAAGCATTCCTTATGGGAAAACCAGAGCAGAATAGAAACACTGAAATGTGAACACAGAAGTCAAGAGAAACCTGGAAAGGCATATACATCTGAGCAGTTAGGAGGGACTAAACTATGATGAATTACTTTCATTCTAATAGGGGGAAATGAAGCAAATGTCCCTTCCAGATCCTAATACCTTCAAGGGTCATGAAGGGAGTCCAAACAAACAGAATGTTTGGTGTAGCTTTATTCTATTTTGATGATCTTAAGAGAGGGAAGAAATACACTAGAGAATAAATGGGAAACAAGGTATAGAATTCATTATTGCAAGTCATTTCTGTTTGTAAGAAAAAAAGTATATAAGCATGAAGAGAGTATCTGAACTGTATAAGGGAAGATGGAACAAAAAACCTACATACGTTCACACATACAGAGCTTTGTATAGAAATGCATCAAACTCATCAGAGAAAGAGTTAGGGACAGGGAGAAAAAAAGGAGGAGTTGTTAAGAGGGAAGATGATGTTGTTAAAACAATTTTCAGTTTCAGAGGGTAGATTATAAAGAAAATATTGAAGGGAAACCAATGAAGGTAAAGACCAGTGTAAAGATAAAGCAAAATGAAAAAAAAAAAACCTACAGGCCAGTACTCCTGACGAATATCACAGAAAAAATGCTCAATCAAATACCTATTTTGGTTCATATCCTACACTTACTTTTCTGTGAATATGATATATCTCCCAGCAGGTTGGAAGCACCTGGAGAGGAAGGACCTTGTATCTCCATCCCCCAGGATGTCCCTGGTAGGAGTACCTTAGCCACTCAAGAGATATTGTTGATTGACATGACAATTTTGCCAAACAAGCCCGTGTTTTGGAGAGACAGGTACTCTGCAACAAATATCAAAGCTTGGGGCAGCTAGGTGGCAAAATGAATAGAGCACACGCCCTGGAGGCAGGAGGACCTGAGTTCAAATTCGGCCTCAGATACTTCACATACTAGCCGTGTGACCTTGGGCAAGTCATCTAACCCCAATTGCCCTGCCTTCCTCACTCCAAAAAGCAAAACCAAAAAAAAAAAAAAACTAACAACAACAGCAAAAAAAAACTACCAAAGCTGAAACCACATCAATACAAAGGCCAGTTCTCTTGTCTTTGTGCTAAACTCCCTTCAAGGCGTTCAGCCTTCCCAGGATGTTTATTCAAAAGTTGCCTAGAGTCCCCAGTGCAAGGCTCTCTGGGTTTGACCTCCCTTTCCTCTCCCTCTAGGGATTTGAATTGTTTTTTGCAGTTATGTAAAGCATTTCCACATTAGTCATTTTGTACAAGAAGATTCAAACAGAAGAAAAAGTGAAAGAAAGTCTGTATTCCATCAATATCAGTTCTTCCTCTGGAGACAGGTAGCATGCTTCATTATTAGTCATTTGGGATTGTTTTGGATTGTTGTATTGCTGAGAACAGCTGAGTCATTCCAGCTTTTCATCATACAATACTGCTGTTACTGTGTACAACACTTTCGTGGTTTTGCTCACTTCAATCTGCATCAGTTCATGGAAGTCTTTCCAGGTTTTTCTGAAACCATCCTGCTCCTCATTTCTTATAGCACAATAATATTCCATTGCAATCACATACCACAGCTTATTTATTTATCAATTCCTTAATTTATCCATTTATTTATCAATAAATTTTATCAATTCCTCAATTGATGGACATCCCTTTGATTTCCAAGTCTTAGCCACCACAAAAAAAAGAGCTGCTGTAAATATTTTTGTACAAATAGGTCCTTTTCCCTTTTTTTGCAATGGGTTTGACTTCTCTTGACCTCTTCCACTACCTCTCCCTGTCCAATTTTATCTGCTTCGGTCTACTTCATCAAGACCCTGCTTTTTTACATTTCAAATACTGCTTGGTAATTGCTAAGTTAAATAGCATCGCTCACTTCTGGTCACTACATTCCAAAAGAAACATTGACAAGCTGCACCACATTCAGTGGAGGACAGGCAGAAGGGTGAGGGGATTCCAATTCATGTCATATGAGGAATGGAAGGAGGAGATGGAGACTTAGCATGAAAAGAAAAGGCTGAGCACATATATAAATGCACCAATAAACTGCCCGAAGAGTCTTCTTAGAGAAAGGCATCAGGTCACTCCCCACCCATCCCCTGGTCGTGTGCCAGGCCACCTGCTCTCCTGTCTCTCCCTCCAGAAGAATCTGAAGCTCTGAAACCCTAGGGCCCCTGGACTCTGATTGCTGAGTGTCCCCTTGCCATTCCCATCCCCAGGCCCAACATTATACTTCTGGGCCATACCACCCATAGCAATCCCTTTCCTGTTTGCCTTCATGCTGCCGGAGGGCAGGGACTAGCTTGCTTGTTTGTTTGTTTGTTTTCATCTCCAGATCATCATCATTTCATGCTCTCTCCTCTCCAGGCTGCCTCCCTAGCCCCTCGCCAGCAGACTCGATCTCTCGTGGGTACCCTCTCCTTCTGCTAAAACTCCTTCCTAGATCCCCTTTCTGTTTTCGTTCCCCATTAGAACATAAAGCCCTTGAGGGCAGTGGGGGGCTGCCTTGTTTTCTGTATCCATATTCCAAAACTGGCACTTAGAAAGTGTTTAATAAGCATTTTCTTATTCATTCAGCCAGACCTTAGAACCCAGGGCCTGGAAGGAAGTGACAGCAGGGGAGTTGGAATGCATCAGACTTTCTTAAGCAGGTGGAATCAAGGAAGAAGCTGAGCAAGATTACTGTCCTAGAGCTCACTCCGAAAGAAATTCTCCAACAGACTCTTGGAAAAGAAGGTGTGCTTCTCTGGAAGGAAAAGGCATCACCAGAGGGCCATGTCCTATTGCACGGATCAATTGCTGGAGCCAGGAAAGTTAGTGAACTTGCACTCACGAGTCACACTGCTCACTAGAGTGTAAGCTTCTTGGGGGTAGGGGCTGTCTTTTGCCTTTTTGTATTCCCAGCCTTTAGCATAGGACCTGGCACGTAGTAGCTATTTAATAATAATTTATTAATAAGTATTTTAATCGAATCAGATGCCATGTAGTATTAGGGAAAGATGCTCTAAGAAGCAAAGAAAGTTATCAGGCAGGCCACCTACCACAGGTTAGTAGGTGTGGCTAGGATTCAAAAATCCACTCAAGAAATTGTTTTCAGGGAAATATGTATATATAGATATAGATGACATAGATACAGATATAAGTATAGATATAGATATGCTACTCATTAGAAGGAAGGAGGGATGAGCTGTGAACCCACTGTTTGGCCCAGTCAAACAAGCAAAAGAAAATATCATGAAAAACATCAGAGAATCTTGAACCAATTTATTCCCCAGGAACCAGCACCAATGTGCTTTGGGAGCTGATCTCCCTGTCTCTCTTGCTCAGTCTAGAACCTTCTTGACAGAATTTAATTCTTCTCTGGCTGGAGTAAATCCCAGTGGTGAGTGTGGGCCCTGGTCCTCTCTGGCAGGTGCACAAGGCAAGGCTGCTCTGGCTCCTTTAGGAGAAGTATGGGAAGAGACAGCAACAGACTAGTCACTAGTCAGTCCCTCGGCTTCAAACCTTCTAAGTCATGTTTGATTCTTCCTTCTTCCTTATCTTCCCCAAATCCAATCAGCTGCCAAACCTCATCAGTGTCGTTTTTATGCCATCTCTCATCTCTGACTCCTTCCCACCACTCAGGTCACTGCTCTTCAGTCTCATGACTTCTCATCTGAGCTGTTGTACCAGGCTCCTGATTAAGCTCTCTCACCTCCTAACTGGGTTTTCTCACTTCCTGACTGGACTCCCTCATCTCCTAATCAGATTATCTCACTTCTTAACTAGGCTCTCTCATCTCTTAACTGGCTTCTCTCACATCCTGAATGGGTTCTCTCACCTCCTAACTAGGCTGTCTCACACTGATTTGTGCCTATCTAGGCACAACAGAATCTAAACTCTGGCAGCAATGGTTTTTTCATCCTTATCTTTCCATTCTAGTACCAAGGACAGTTCCTGCTTCAATGTCCAACTTATAGACTTGGGTTGCTAGTCTGGTCGTGTGCCTAGAAAGCATGAGTGCACAGAGGTCAATGGGAGAACTGATAATGGTGATTCCAGGTATTTGTCCTGCTGGAGAGAAAGGTGGGAGACCAAGTGGGCAACAATTAAAGCTAGCAGTTCTCAAGGACCCCAGAACCCAAGGAGATCTTATGGAATTGCATTCCATCTGACAGTCCCTCCAGCCCAAGACTGTTTTCAGTTTTCTTTCAATAGGACAGTTCAAGAAGCCGGTGCTGTTTCATCTAAATCCAAAATGGACTGAGGAAGCCGAGTACTTGCTGAAGCATGCCAAATTGCTGTTCTGGCAGACTGAGCTCCCACTATTCATGAAAATTAGAACTTCCTCTATAAGTATCTCTTAGAAATTGCTTTCAACTTGAAATATGAAAGAAGAAAGTAGGCAGGCTGGAAAACATGAATTTCTTAGACTGAATGAAAACTTTGCCATATCGATGTATCACCTACGTCTTTCTCAAGCAGCCCTGGGTAAACCAGACAAAGAGGCCTCACAAGCAGCATTCTTTGATTGCCCCTATCCCAGGCATGCTGGAAACTAGGAAAGGAGCACCTTCCATGTCCTTGACTTGGGAGCTTAACCAAGATCCAACAGGAAAACTAATGAAACAGACACCAAAAAGAACACAGAAAAAGCCTTGAGAACGCCCAGGTGGGCAGTTTGCCCATGAGACCCTTGCTTCCACTCAATTCATCTCTCAGGTAGGCTTGACATTTTATGCATATCTAAATTTCCTAGGTGTTTACCACCCCAAGTCCAGAAAATGTAATCTTCAGATCATGTTTATGCAAAGAAAATTATGTCTTTGCAGTCTTATGTAGAAAACCACAGCCCTTCTTTGAGCATTTCTCTTCCTGGGACTCTGTCATTGTCAAATGCAGGATCCAGGTAGCCTGTTTTTCCTTTTCAGGTTATCTGTCCTCCCTTCTGTCCAACATTCCAAAAAACAAAAACCCTCTCAACCCCACAGAGGTAATAATAGTAATAAGTAGTAGTTGAGATAAATAATAAATGAGATAATAATTCTAAAGTTCCTGGCCCATCGTAAGCACAACATAAATGTTAGCTATTATTATTAACAAAGTTAGCATGTGGATGTAGTGTTTAAGGTTCTCAAAAGCACTGTGCACATATGTCCATATGTAATCTCAGTTGTTCCCCACCACATCTGTCATATATGTTCTATTATTATCTCTATTTGACAGATAAGGAAACTGAGCCTGAAGGCCAGAAAATGTCCAAGACTGGATTTGAACTGAGCTCCTTCTGACTCCAGGCCTGGACTTCTATGCACTGCACCAGCTAGTGAGCTCATTCCTCTCTGTCCATGCTGCTCTGTCCCCCAGAGCACTCTTTCCCTCTCCTATCTTCCTATACAAAGTCTAGCTCATATTCACCCTTGGATGCATAGCTACTATTCCATGAGCTCCTACCTTGTGAAGAGGTCACCACAAGCCCACATGGTCTCAAATAGTAAAATCAGCATCTGCAGTTAATAGGAACAATAATAACAGCTACCATGTACACAGTGCTTGGAGGTCTACAAAACATCTCACTGGATTATCTTATTTGACTTCATCTTCACAATGTCCCTCCAAGGTAGGTGCCAATACTACCCCCATTTTGCAAATGAGGACACTGGGGATGAGAAAGAACTTCCCCAAAGTCATACAGTTAGTAAGTGTCTGTGGTTAGATTTGAATTCGGGTCTTCTGACTGCCAAGCTTAGTAGCCTCTCTACTGTGCCCCTAGATACCTGTTGCATATGCCTCGGTCCTTTTTGCTTTTCGTCAGTCACTGGATGTGTTATGTTTCCCATCACCACCATGGGCCAGGTTATAGAACCCTGTGAAGATAACCAAGGCACCAGTCCCAACCCCTCCAGTGGTGGGGATCACCTGTACCACAAAGGCTTATAATGTCCCCAGCATGCCAGGTAAGAACCAGCACAGTGATGACCATGGCATCTTTGGGATCACCAAGGGCATCGGGCCGTCCCAGAATGTCCAGTCCAGCACACCCACCCCCTGAGACTCACTGGAACTGAGAAGCACTGTTCACAAGTCCCTCTATCTATCCAGTGCCAGGACTCCAAGCACTTTTTCAGAAACACCCCCAGATAGACTTGAGACATTTCTACTGAAAGGTTCTCCAAGGAACACCACCCACACTTATTAGCAGTTTTCCATTACTTCACCTTGCAGTTCCCCTATATATGCCAAGCTATTACCCTACAGAAACAGGGTCACAGAGTCTTAGAGTTGGAGGTGATGCCTGAAGCCATCTGGTTATACCTGTCCCTGAACAAAAAGCCACCTATCGGTTACATCCATGACAAACAGTCGACATCTCCTGCTGAAGCACCCTATCAGGAAAGGGGCAAGCCTCTCCCCAACTCTGTTAACAGCAGTGGAGCCTACTGGTGACAACAGAAATTGGCACTGACATAGGTAGACAGTCCAGTAGACAGAGTGCTGGGCCTGGAAGGTGTCCTTTGAATCTGGCTTCTGACATTTGCTAGCTTTGTGACCCTGGGCAAGTCACTTAGCCTCTGTTTGCCTCACTTTCCTCATCTGTGAAATAAGGATGATGACTGGGTTATTGTGAGATCCCATAAGATAATATTTGTAGAAAGCACTTAGTGCCATACCTGGCACATAGTGAGCACTATAAAAACGCTTCTTCATTTCCCCTTCCTCCTTCTCCCTAATGTCCTTCTTCTGTCCTATTCTCCAGCAGTATCTGGAGGCACTGAGAAGCTTCCTTTATTGATGCCTTTCCCCACTACTCTACTATAAACTCACAGAGGGCAGGGAACTTGGCTTTTTTATCCATCAATCAACAAACATTCATTGCACACCTACTCTGTGCCAGGCTGGGTGGAGGTAGCATGTATACAAAGAGGAAACAAAGCCTGACCTCCAGGAGCTAATATCCTAAGCTGCATACCTCCCCCAACAATACTTAATTAGTAATAGTTGGCTTATGGGTGGATGTTGCCAATTTAGGTGATGAGTTTTCATCACTGGACGTTGGCTGCTTAATGAGATTGTCTTCTAGCCAAATGTGCTCGTATAACATTGTCCAGGTCTCACTGGGCAGCTGCTTGCTGACCTCTCTTTATTGATCAGAAGCTTTGCTCTTTAATTTATCATACCTACATGGCAAAGTGTGACCATTCGTACTGGAAAAGATGGCTTGTTGCTTGGTCCTACCAATTGGGTGCCTGTGGGAAGCACACAGAAGAATGCAGATAAAGTCAGGCGAGAGGGGGGCGGGGCACTTGCAAATGGATCAGGCGCTGGCCTGAATTTTGACATATTTAGCTCTAGAGTCCTGGAGGCCAGAGTCTGGCCAGCACTGGGCATGCTTCTCAACAGGCATTCTACTGTGCTCCACTCCACTCACGGTCATTGCTCGATGCTTTGGGCAGCCACTGGCTCTGTTAGTCAACTGTTTCCATCCCCGTTAACTCTCGCTTCTAGGGTAAGTCTTCATTTTGGAAAGATACCTGGGTGTCTGTGCTGAAGTGCTGTAATCTCCAGGACTTTAAGATGTTTGATTATACAGCCTTGGAGAGAGGCAAGGGCATCCGGAGTGTTTGATCTGACTCTAGGAGCAGATCCTAATTCCTGCCTGAGGGAATCATCTTCCTTGTTCTGACTAGAGTGTTCATTCAGGGTGGAGTCATTAATTGCAAACTAAAGCAACAGAAAGACAGATTGGTTTTTGTTATGTAATTAATGGTATATTTTACTATTTGTCTAAGTTCATGACACCACAAGGTTGCTGGTCTTTTGACTTGAGAACCATCACTAATTCAGCCTTTGATAGAGAAAAGACTGTTCTGACATTAAAGAAAGTTAGGGTTTGTCTGATCCATCAATATCTCTGCTTCACAGAGTAGAGTCCCAGGGTATTGTATAAGTGCCCTCATGGAGAACTCAAATTTGTTCGGGCAAAGCCCCAGAGTGAAGTCAGGGGAACTCTGCCTATTAAGCCCAGGCTCACTGCTCACAAGTAGCCTAGTAACACAGGGTTAAAGTCAAACAGAGAAAGAGCCATGAAGGTAGTGTTTTCCAAGCATTTCCATTCAGCAAATCCCCTTCCCCATTTCCTTATGCCAGTGGCTTCTTGGAGTGAGAGAGAAGCAGAGAAAGAATATCTAACTCTGAGTGGGCCCCCACGAAATACCAGGCCAGCCTCAAGCTTACTCTGTAAGAGTCAAGAGTCTTCCTCTGGCTCTCAGTCCCCAAGTCTATAGGTGACAGACTGAGATAAAAGGAATACTTCAAGTCTTTAAAAAAAAATCAAGAAAGCACTGAGCCCTAAAAGTCTTACTGTCTCCTGTGTCCAGGTGAACTTTTATTTTTAAAAAGTCCTGCCATCCTCCTGAATTGGAACAAGTGGAAAATCATATAAGTGCCAGAGGTCAGTGTTCAAAGCCCATGTCACCCTGGCCAAAGTGAGGCATGTGAGGAAGGAGCCCAAGATGCTAACAAGTGAGTGAATTCCCTCTGAGGTTCAAGAATATCAGTATTTTAAAAAGCAAAAAGTCTGTTGAGACTTTTCTTCTGTCCAGACCTGAGGGCATGCCTGCCCATGAGGGCTCTAACATGCCTGCCCATGAGGGCTCTAACATGCCTGCCCATGAGGGCTCTAGCATGCCTGCCCATGAGGGCTCTAACATGCCTGTCCATGAGGGCTCTAACATGACCTAATGTGAGTCAGCCATATGGAGGAGAGAGAAGCCAAAGCTAGAGGATAGGAGCCTTGATCCTAGCCAAAGTTTCTGTGACTTTCGGCCTATGTGATGCCTCCCTCATTTCCCTAAACTGCTGGTAGGTCAATGTTGAGTATGTGGGCTGGCTCATTTAATGAGGCTGGAACAGAAGTAGCTGTGGGACAGATGCCCTGGGAGTGCCATCAAGGAAGAAGGTCCCAAGTAGGACAAATGGATCCTGGAAACAAAAACCATTGCAGGTAGTTCCATTGCATTCAACTGAAAAAAAAAAAAAAAAGAAAGAGAATTGGCAGAAAACCCACTCTCCTAGAAAGGACTTATACCTCAAGGAAACCATCCATAAGAAGAAGAAAAATGTTCCCATATACTCCAAAATATGTATAGCAGCACTTTTTGTGATAGCTAAGAATTGGAAGCAAAGTTGATGCCTATCTTTTGGGGAATGGCTAAACAAATTGTGGTCCAGGAATGTAATGGAATATTATTGTGCTGTAAGAAATGATATGTATGATGGATACAGAGAAGCCAGGAAGGAAAGTGGACAAGCAGCACAGGTCCACGTGCCTGGCCCCACAAAAATGTGTGCACATAGGCCAGGGAGATGGAAGTGCAGATAGGATCAGCAAAAAGGAGAGCCGGACGAATGATAACTTCTGGAAGATTGTTTTTTAAAAATAATTTTTATTGTTATTTTCTATTTCTTATATCTCCGTAGCTTCCCATGCATCCCACTCTCTCTGCCTCACCAAGAGCCATCCTATGTGACAAAGTGTTTGGTTTGGTTTTTAGAGAGAGAGAAAAAAAATCAGTGTAACTGATGGATACATTGGGAAAGTCCAAAGTATGTGCCAGGTGTGACACCTGTGGGCTGCCCCTCTATGGAGGACTGTGGTGGTGTGGGCAGGGCATCCTCTCATCTCTCTTTATTCAAATCCTGCTGGATCTTTAGAACTCTCTTACATTGGCTTTGGATTTTTAAGTGTGAGCTTGTTCTCCATTTGCATTATTGTAGTTACTGGTCATACTGTTTTCTTGGTACTACTGACTCCACTTTGCATCAGTTCATATAGCTCTTTCCAGGGTTCTCTGTATTCATCATACACATCATTTCTTACAGCACCATAATATTCCATCACATTAATGGACCACAATTTGCTTAACCATTCACCCAAAAGATTGGCATTAGCTTTGTTTCTAGTTCTTAGCTATCACAAAAAGTGATATTATCAATATTTTGGAGTATATGAGCACTTTTTGTTTTCCGTATGAATGATTTCCTTGAAGTATAAGCCCTTTCTGGAGGAGTTTAATTATTACTTGTCTCGTCACACAGCATCCCTCATTCTGGCACGGGCTGGCAGGGAGGCTGGCTCTGCTACGCAGAACATGATTGTCCAGAGCACACAACACAGATACCACAAGGACACCTGGGGAGGCTGGAATTGGGGGAGGGGGCAGAGGAGGGAGAAGAGAAAGAGGAGG
>NW_027185872.1:9572769-9586103 GCF_028583685.1 Petaurus breviceps papuanus | reverse complement strand
GAGCCCTGGCCCCCTCTCTTGCTCCCTCGATTGCGGATTCCTCCCTCAGTGAGTGAGAAGCACTAAAGCCGCAACATTTGGGGGTGGGGCTGGGGCTCCGGCCTCAGGTCCAGTGCCTGGGGGTCACTCTGTGGTCAGTCCCGTGGCCATACAAGTCCCTAGAACAGAGGCTTTTCTAGGGCCCACGTGGATGTTTTTTTTCCTCTCTCCATATCTCGACTTCCACTCAAAAAAAAGAAAAGGGGAGATTCCTTTATTCCAAGTCTGGGGAGGGAGCTCCTGGAGACAAATGAGAGGAAGGGGGTGCTGGGCAGGGAGGGCTCATAACCAGACAGACCTGAGGTGGCCACAGTCCAGGGCAGAGCCCTCTGGAAGGGGGTACCATGACCACATCCTGTTACCCTTGGGTGCAGAAAATTGCAGTGTGGCCCCTTCCCCCTGAGTCCTACAGCAAATATCTTGGCCCACCTTGAACTTGGGGGAACTGGGAAAAAACCCACCCCTTCCTCCTCCTCTCCTTCCCTCCTCTTCTTCCCTCTCTTTGCTTCTCCTCTCCTCTCTCCTCTCTCCTTCCCTCCCCTCTTCTCCATTTCTCTCCTGTTCCCTCATCTCTTCTCTCTTCTTTCCTCATCTTCCCCTGGCCCCTCCCTTTCTCTCCTCTGCTGTCTACATCCAGCCCAGGCCAAGGCCCTCTTCCCAGTGAACTCTATAGTCCTGGTCTTAAGGATTAAGGAGGGTGCAAACCCCATGCCCCTTCCAGATTGCTGCAGTGATGCAACAGCTGTCTCTTGTCTCTGTCTGTCTGTTCTGCCCTCCCCCACACTCACCCCTCCCCCACACTCACCCCCCCAGGAAGAGCTCTCCGAACCCTTTGAGCATTTCCTGCAGAGAATTGCCAGGAGACCCAAGCCTCAGCAGTTCTTTGGGTTGATGGGCAAACGGGATGCTGGTAAGTACCCAAACCCCTCTCCTAGAGCTGCTCCAAAGGGAAGCCTGGAGCGCCTCAGCCCTTCCCTCCTCCCTTAGACAGCGGGGAGGGGCAGAGCTCTGTCCTGATCTTCTCCCCATTTCTTACTTGATTCTGAAGAGACACACAGGAGCCAGCCCCTCTCCGCCAGCCTCTTACATGCACTCTTCCAACACTCAAGTGTCTGAAATTCCCAGGTTAGGAGACACGTTAACTTGTGAGTGGCCTCCAGATCCCTGGAAGGGAGGAGGGTGGGGCAGAGCACTCAAGGACAGCACCCATCACAGACACCATCTTCAGTGTGCAGATTGGCCGCCAGTAGTGGACAATAAGGCTTGGCTGCCCAATGGATCACATCATAGCTCCAGCCTCCATTTCCCGGATGAAATTCATACTGTCCTTGCCACTTCTGCCTGGTTAATGTCAATTTATTTTTTGTCAGATACCTCAATTGACAAGTAAGTGGGCATGTTAAAGGCTCTCTATGGTAAACATTTCCCCACCTCCTACCTGACTCCCAACATTACACTCTTGGGCATTCACTCCTGTGTGCACATTACTGATAAGTGGAAATCAGAACCTGGCTATGGAATCTTCCTGTAGCCATTCATTTGTTTCCATTGGGGAGGGTGATGAGGGGGGAATTTCTTGAGGTTAAAATCTTAATTATTTAGCTTTCATTACTAACCTTTGGGTTCCAGCCTCATAGGGCTGATCTAATGGTCATCTTCTATAAACCTATTTTCTGACACTGTGCCAAGCTGTCCAGGCAGCTGTTCAGCCAGCTGTCCAGGCAGTTATTCAGACAATTGTCCAGGCAGCTGATCAGGTAACTGTCCAGGGTGGCTTGTTCTTTGAACCCTCTAAGCCTATTTTTGCTCACTAATCTCTTTCCATTCTTCCCCCCTAGGGCACGGCCAAATATCTCATAAAAGTAAGTTTCAATATTATTTTAACATTTGTCATGATTATGAGCTAGGTTGTATGATACTCATGTACCAGCTTCTCTTCTTTGGGTGCATGTAGTTACTCATGATCCTGCTGGTCCAGAGGGGAAATAGTCTGCCCATGACTTCACCCAGAATGAGCTTTCTGGAAAGACAGTGGCTGGGATTCTTTTGGCCAGGTTTTCTGATGCTTTTTAGTGATCAGAGAGATGAATATCTGTGGAGATCCTGATAACAGGGCTGTAGGCTTCTTATTAGTGGCTCATGCCCCCTGGAGATTCTAAGTTCTAGGAGGGCAGAGACCTAAACTGCATCTCTCCTCCAGCCCCTGACACTGTGCCCCAGGGACAGAAATACTTAGGTTTGTGCAATCTTGCTATCTGAGCATTTAAACCCTAGGGAGGTAGGGGGATTCCTCAGAGACTTCAGCAAACTCTGATGAGTGACATCATTTTAGAACTAGAGTCCTGGTGGCTTCTGACCAGTCCCTTGACTCAACAAACATGATCAGAAATTGGCGAATTCCAACAGGTCAAGTTGGTGTCTGGATGGAAAATGCTTACTCCCAGTTGTTCAGAAGGGATGAAGTTCTGTGGGAAGCCCCACTCAGGACACAGGTCCAAGGGAGAGGGCAGATGCTGAAGCCTTCCTTTACAGGCACTGCTCCTCAAAGGGCCACACTCTCCAGTGGTTAGTCAGCCCCTTGGCTTTCCAGGGGATTCCCAACTGAAAGTCTTTTAAAACCCTCATATGTAACTGAGCATCTAGAAACCTCTGGCCTCAGAGATGTTTGAAAGTAACTGTAGAAATACAACCCTTCCCCCTTCACCACCACACCCCACTAGACTGGGTGCAGGGCTGAGATTCTCTCAGCTAAAGTAGTACTGGCCTCTCCCTGTGAGCCAAGAGGAGATTCTGCCCAGCCCTGGGAATGTGGCTCTTCACCTGCCTGTGTCCTGAACAGACACAGCTTCCAGCCTGCAGCTGCCCACCTGATCTAGACTGAGACCAGCCTGGGCAGAGACAGTGGAATCTGGCCCTTGTAAGTGCCCAATTAGGGAAAGCAAGAAATAGCTGGATTCTCTCCCATCGACCTAATCTAGACAGAAAATCTCTCTAAGCTGGTTCATTTAGGAGCAATTTAAAATTGTCATAAGAAAAACATTAATTCTGTACCCAAATTAAAAATACTTAGTGATGCTTAGACAGACTTTGGAACATATGTGGGCTTCTCTGTTCACCTGCCCATGGGCTTTACCCTATAGGAAAGAGTCATGTTCCCCCTTCAATGACTGTCCCAATGGAGACAAGTTTGATCAGGAGAGAGACTATCTTTCTTACTTTTTCTAATCACAAGAATTCTTTGCATATTTCAACACCACAACATATATTTTTTCAGGGCATAAAACAGATTCCTTTGTTGGACTCATGGGCAAAAGATCTTTAACTTCTGGTATGTATAACTCTCAAATGAAACTAGAGATAGCATTGGAAATCTATAATTGCTTTTCCTGCCCACAATCCCTTTCTCCAAGTACTGAAATGGAATAAGAGACTACAGAGTTTGCTTATATGAACCTAAAACTAAGTGTAACTGAGGGTTGCTCATGTCTGGTGATCCAAACAGAGCAGAGCCTGGTAAGGACACTCCCTTCTCAAAGGCAGCCTGGTCAATGCTAGAACCATGCTAATATGTGTCTTTCTGCTCATCTGTTCTTGCTTTTTCTTTAACTGGAAAAGTAAGCTCCAAGGAATCTCACTGGTGCATGAAAAAAATATTTCAGGGGCTTAAAGATGAAAACTCCAGCTTGAGTTTCATTTGTTATCGAGCAGAAAGCCTCCCGAGATGTTAGCTAGCTGGAAAGCTCCTCCTTCTGCCTTGTCACCAATAATCCTGGTGATGATGAGTAGGATGGTGACATTAGAAGAGGGGGAATGACAAATCCCCCCCCCTTCTAGTCAAATACTGTCCAAATCTGGCCAGCATTAAAAGGGAGCTTGAGAAGTGGCCAGCTGCTCCATCTCTAGACCTTCAGGCACTGTCAGACCAAGGAGAATACCGCCCAGTTTTCAGGATCCCAAAAGGTCCAAAAACATTTGGAAATCTCTTCTCATACTGGACAACTTTCTGATGTCCCCTGTAGCCCAAACCCCTCCCTTCTTGTTCAGTAAGGTCTGAGGAAACCTGGTCAGCTGCCTTTCTGAAACCCCTCATGTGTTTGGAGAGTTTCACTGCTGAATGTCATGTCAGGCTCATCCTATCTAGATTAAGTAACTTCTTCCTTTCTCCATAGCAGATGTGAATCCTTCCCAAGCCGTACCTGAGTTTAAGTTGCTCCTAATGACAAGGTTGTGTGAGCCCAGGTGTCTCTCTTTAAAGGCAATCTCAGCAGTGTAAACTGGGGGAAGTCTTAGAGGATCGAAAACTCTTGGAATAGTCAGAACCATTTTAATGCCCTGAAAAACTGAGATAACCTTGGGGACTGAAATTTTGTAGGTCTAGTAAATTAAACAATCAAATAATTCGTAGGGGGGGTGTTTTAGCAGTCGGGCTTTGGGGAGGGAGTACTTTGGTTTGGGGTTTCTGTTTTATTTTTGTTGGATTTTTTTTTTAATCCTGAAGTAACCAGATAATAAGCGTGGCTTCAGTTTGGCTGTGGATAACTCATCTCCATGAGCCAGGGGCAAGAAGGACCAGTCACAAGAAAAATACCTTCATGCCCACAAAACTTACCTGTGAGGACCCGATCCATGCAGCCAGCCTACTCTTGATTGCTTTTCTAATTGGCCTTCCTTTTTAAACTATATTCCAGGATGCCAAGGCCAGCAGATAGGGCCTGAGGCCACACTGTAGGGAGTGAGCATATTTTTAGGTAGATCTATGAAACAATCACAAACTTTCAATCCTAGATTTTGGTTAGGAATCAGATGAATGGGCTTCTGGGGAGTCTTACCTAACCATGACACAGTGTCAGACTTGTCTCTGGCTGGTCTTTGGAAGTCAAGAGACAGGGGCCTGAAGCTAGCTTTCCTGCCCTCCCTAATAGCCCAGGTCTCAGTGGCCCAGACACAGAAATGGAATTTGCTTTGGCTTCAGTAAATGGAGGTCATGGCACCAGCCTTCCCACACTAAGGAACCTAATCAGCAAATGCCTTGTTCACTTTAAATCTTTTGAGTAACTAGACAGGGCTTTTAACTGAAAGAACCCATGGGAGGATCATACCTTTGCCCATTCTAAGCCATATTGAATTAAAATGAGTTTGTTTTTAATTGTAAATGATAGAAGCATAATAGTATGGCATCATGTTCCTATGATGAGACATACTATCCACCCCAAATGGAAAGCTGATGGGCTCCTAGAGCAGACTGAAGCATGTTTGCTTCTGTCTCTGTCTCTGTCTCTGTCCCTGTCTCTCTCTGTCTCTCATTTATTTTGCATGACTGTATATATGTGTAATGGATTTTGTTTCTCTTGCCTTCTCAATGGGCGAGGGAGGGAGAACAGAGAGGAAGGGGGAAAGAATTCAGAAATGAAAATAAAATTTAATTAGAAAAAAGAGTAAATGATGAGAGCAAATTTGCTCTTAATTCACATACAGCTTAGGCCCATTTTTTTTTCTTTGTTTTAAAGTCTTGGTTGCCCCACCCCACCCTTGGAGAATATCTCTCTTGTCTATTTAGCTTATTTTTCACAAATTGTTCACTAATGGGCTTGGGTCTACCCATCTAAAATCAAATAGAGAACTAAGTCAATTATGGAGCTAATCCCCACCTCCTCCCCCCTCCTCCTCCCCCACCTCTCAGGGCTTAATTGTCTGTATATTTTTCTGTGACAGTTCATATTTGTTCTGATAATTTCCTCAGTTCCCAATTGAGAATGTGTGTGTGTTACCTCAGAATTTCTTCATTAACCATAGATTTGGGGGCAAACCTCCCAATACTGATCATTCCACAGTCCCAGCCCTTGGTCTAGTGGCTGAGACATTAATGACCAGTGTCCCAAGAGAAACAGCAGCTGGAGCCTTGTGGCAGCTCAGACCAGAGCCCCAGCCCGGCTGCCCCGGGGTGGGGGAGCCACAGTCCCGAGACCACCCTGCTTTGTGTCGTGGCTGAGCTGGCTCTACCACAGATTTTCACAGGAAAGAAAAAAAAGACAACAATGTTCTCTAAAGCTTGTTAGAGAAGCAGGAACATGCACTCACCAAGGGTCTCCTTGTACTTACAAAACAACTGCCCACAGGAAGCAGGGGGCACATTCTGCTCATTTCCCTTTTCTAACATAGATTTTTATTGATATCTATTGTTTTTACATCAGTTTTAACCACAGGACAATAAAACCTGAGGAGAGAGGTGAACATTTCCAAAGGAAGAAGGGAGAAAGGAAGGGAGGGAGGGAGGGAGGAAGGGAGGGAGGAAGGAAGGAAGGAAGGAAGGAAGGAAGGAAGGAAGGAAGGAAGGGAGGGAGGGAGGGAGGGAGGAAACCCAGATGCTTAGTGGCTCTCTGCAGAGCTCTTTGGGAGCACCATCAGCTCTTGGAAACCATTAAAACATCATGGAGGTGACTGTCGGGGTGTCCCCTTCCAGGAGGTAGAGAACACAATGAACCCCTCCAATCACCAAACTTGGGGCCATTTGGTTACAAGACAGTGCCTGGTTTAAAGCTGGCTTCTTGTCACCTTTGAGCCCCAGTACTCATCCTGCTGCCTTAGTATTGCTGCCTTGCCATTTTGGCCTTGCTTGGTCCTCCTGGCACCAGCCATGGACTTGCCCCAGCTCATACATGAGAAGCAATCTCATCTTATACTAAGAAAAGAAGTCCATGCTTACCAGGTAAGTGATCAGAAATTCTGAAGTAATAGTGTTTAAGCCAGGTACAAGAAGGAAGAAAATGAGAGGAGAGGGAAAGTTGATATCGAAGATTTTAGAAATAGCTAACATTGAAGAACATGTCTTCATCGATTGAGGTGAGGGCCAGCATTTCTTAGTCCTTCATTTGATTTGCTCAAGCACTCCATGGACCACACAAGCTTCCTTCTCTCCTTTCAGGGTCCTCGGAATGGAACACAGCACAGAACTATGAGAGAAGGCGCAAATGAGGCATCACCTAGCATCCTTCCATCAAGGTCGTGGGCTCTGCTGGCCCACCATGATGAGGAGTCCTTGAAGGTCCTCACTAGATAGAACGATTATTTATTTAATGACACTTGTGGTTTTGAGTTATAAATCCAACCAGACAATTATTTTTCATATTGTGACAATGACCCTCTTGGATAAGTGTTTTCTGGCTCTAAGTTGCATCCCTCAGAAATGGAAGCCCTGCTATTTCACAACCAAGCACATTATTGGCTATGAACTTGTGCTTCTGGTGATGACTTGTTCACCCAGGAAAAGAAATGTTTTGGTTAATGCAGCAATGTCTGCTTTGCTCCAAATGTAGCACAAACCCTTTCCACTGTATCTCCACGGTTAAGATGTTCTGTAATTAGGGGATCGAAATATATTTGTGTCGCTGCAGCCTGCTTCATGTTTTGTGGGTAAATATATGAGACAGCAAGAGAGAGGGAGGGGAAGACAGCTGGGAGGGAGGAGGCGGAGAGAAGGAGGGAGAGCATCCACAGCACCCTGGGCTTGGAGGGGTTCCTAGTGCTTCATTTCATGGTAGGAAGTTTTGTCGTTGTCCAATGTTTTCCATTAAAAATACCACCCAGCAGCACTCTGGACACTTTGTCTCCTCCTTTTTGCCCAGAGCAATAATGTGATCATTTTAAACCAAACTCTAGCAGCAAGAAGGGAATACTGGTGTTAGCCTCCTCTCAGCAGCCACTGGGGCCCATCAAGCCCCTAGCCATCATTTCCTGGGGAAATGACAATTTACAGAGGAGGAAGGTCATTCCTGGTGCACATTCAGGCAGGAAGTAGCACGGCTACTTGATTCTGATCAAAGGTTGGATGATGGAGCAGGACATGGGATGGGGCCTCCAAAGGGCTCTAAATATGGCAGAGGTGACACATCCATGACTCTCATTTGCAGGTAAAGTAGGAGCCAGTTCTCAAGGCACATCAAAGAGCCAGGTGCTCATTCCAGACTGAGCCAGTCGGGCCTTTGGTCCACCACAGTCATGACTCCTCAAGCCCACAGCATCAATTTTCAGCATCAATTATTAAAGCACTCCATGAAACATTGAAAAATCCCCAGATATTATTTAAGACAAAGTGATGATCTTTCCTCCCTTGAGTGGGTGAACCTAAAAAGTTCCATGTCTTCAAAAATCCTCCCTTCAGCCCTGGCTCCAGCAGGCAAGAAAGGACTCCCCACCACCACCCTAAACACAGAGACTCCACAGGAAACATCTTGGTTCCTGGGTGCATTGCCATGAATGGTCCTGGAGGTTAGGGTTGGAGGCAGGGGAGCCCAATAGCCTGAAAGGCCCAGTGGTGTGAGGTTAGTGATTGG
Organism: Petaurus breviceps papuanus; assembly: GCF_028583685.1. Taxonomy (NCBI): domain Eukaryota; kingdom Metazoa; phylum Chordata; class Mammalia; order Diprotodontia; family Petauridae; genus Petaurus; species Petaurus breviceps. The sequence continues at coordinate 9,577,734 of NW_027185872.1, read as the reverse complement.
TGGATACTCAGCTGTCTGCAATCCTCTCTGTGGTACAATGGCAAGATCTCAAGACCTGGATTCAGGAAGACCTGAGTTCAAATCTTGCCTCAGGCTTCCTAGCTGTGTAACTGGACAAGACACATACACTCTGCCTCAATTTCCCCAACCATAAAATGAGAGTAATAACTGCAGCTGCCTCACAGGGCTAGAGAGCCAAAGGAGACAGTACACAGTAGGCACTTAATGAATGTTTATTCCCTCCCCCTCTCCTGTGCCCCACTCACCTTGACTGGCACAACCAGCTAAGAGACAGTCCATGCAGAGCAGAACATAGATTGCTCGCTGAAAAACAATCCATGAAGGACCACAGGAATAGAGGCCATTTCATGTTTGAGAAATGTAAGGCCAAGGTCAGTAAATCTACAGTTATTAGACCCAAGAAATAATGAGCAGGCCCACCGCCTTCTGCTGAGTCTTGTAGGTCACCAAGGCACCGAGATAAAGAGTTAGGAGGCAGGGGAGGGAGAGGGGAAGTCAGAGTCTTCCAGAAAATGCCCAGCTTTCTATTCTGGAAAGTGGGGAGCTGGCAATTTTGCAGAGAACAGGTCTACTTTCCTAGGGTCACACCTCCATCTTGTGGCCAGTTAGGGCACGGCTCTTAAAGACTAAACCACATTGTGTTTTCACAAGTACAGACACAACTGGGACGGACTCTTCACATTTCTGCTAAATACTGGGCGAAATGAAGCCCCAGGATGTCTCGGCCCCACAGACCAGAGGTTCCGTGTCCCTGACCTGGTGGTTACAAAGGCCAGAGCAACAGGCAAAGTCGAGTCTGAGATCAAAGGAATGGCCATTTTAGTGCCAATCTTTACTAACTCTGACAGTGCATGTCAAGGTTTATAAAGAACTTTACCCACATTTCCCTGAGTGTCACAAGAACTGGGGAAGGCAGGGAAAGAAGTATTAGCAGCACCATTTTACAGGTGAGAAAGCCAAGGCACACAGTGAAAAAAAGAGTTTGCCCATAATCACACTGTCTTCCCCAGGCCTCACTCAATCATGGAAGGACCTTCCCAAAGGTGCCTCTATCATCCTGGCATTTCTCTGTTAGCACCCATTCAAGAGCCCACTGATGGGCACCCACCAATAATCCTTTTACTAGATTTGACCAGAGACCTACAGACCACCTGGACCAAAAGAAGGAAGAGATGAGGAATTTGGGAAACAGATCACAAGTGTGGCACAGAGGCTTGGTGGGACACATTCCAATTCTCTCTCCCTCTCCTTCTCCTCCTCCCTCCCCTCCTCTTTTTCCACCTCTCCCCATCCTCCTCCTCCTCCTCTCTCTGTCTGTCTCTCTCCCTTTCTTTCTCTCATATCTCCCTCCATCTCTCTGTCTCTCTCTCACCCCCCTCTCTCCCCTTCCTTCTGTGTGTGTGTATCTGTAGCTCTGTCTCTTTCTCTTCCCTTCCTTTTCCCCTTCTTTCTCAGCTAATAATTTCTTGACTTGCAAAGTAATTATCAATGCCATCATTTCATCCTTCAAAATGTGAAGAAACCAATAAGGGAAAATTCAAATCTGGATTTTATTGTCACTAACAGAGGTGACTCATTACTGGGATAGAAATGATGGGAAAGTGGGGAGAGGTGCCCACTCCACTGGGTGGCTTCTGATAAAGAACAGAACTGGCCTTCACCCTACACTCTGGAAAGGCAGCTTTTGGATTCAGAGGATAAGTAGAATCCCATTCAAAAATATGCTTCAAGAACACTTAGTCTGGGGAAGATAGGAGATGCTGAAGGACGAGATTCTCAAGATACAAAGGGAAGCAATTCCAACCAGGAGGAAAATGTGATTTGTCTGAAGAGACTGGTGTGGCTGCACAGGGAGCTTACAAATCCACCTTGATTACAAACAAAATGTACAGAAGGAAAAAAGCAAGGCCAAGGAATGCTAGAGAATCTAAGAGAATGTAGCAATGGGGGGAATGCTGCAGCCCAGAGTAGCTGTAAGTGAGGAATGCATCAGAAGAAGGGGTACCACAAAAGAGGTGAGACCCCTGCTTGGGGTGTGTGGGATCCCTGATGAGGGGGCAAAATCAGAGATACTCCCTTTCAATTTTGTTCTGTTTTCTCTTTATACTGGACACAACAAAACAGGAGAGCCAGGAAGAATTCCATCCTGGGTTCCTGGGAGCACTGACCTCCATGATGTCTGAGCCAGTCCAGAAGCTCTTAGGTAACACAAGATTGGAGAAGGGCCAATGTGTCCCAGATTTTTAAAAGAAGAGAGCAGCCTTCAGACTCTAAGTTTGAGCACATTCCTGGGCAAACCCTGCTAAGGGCCAGGCCATACTTCCTACCCTTATGTACCCCAATTATCATTTTAAGGGTAGGGTTGAACCACCCCACCCCATTTTAGCCTTGACACCCTAACAGGTGAAAACAGTTCAATCACCTATAGGCCTTAGACTAGGCACTCCAACTGGGGTGAGGCCTCTTAGCTGTGCCCCAAGGGTCAGCTATCAATTGGCAGGATAATAAGAGTCACCTTCAGCAAGCAGGGCTTTCCTGAACCCCACTGAGAGGAGATGCCTAGGGAGGGAGAGGAGAGGCTTTAACCAGGTCTCCATCCCTCTGCCTTTTCCTGGAGGAAAAAGATGTCAGGAGCTTGAAAGCTTGATAGATTTTAGACTTCCCATTTCCCCACCCCACCCCACCCAGCTCAACTGGCAGTAGGGTCTGCTTTGGAAGTCAAGGACAGATGGCTACAGAGTGGCATCTTCCTGAGCCTCCCACAAAGGGGCAGAAGGACATCCAGGGTTGGCCACTTTCTGAGTTCTAGTCCACTCTTCCCAGGACTCTGTATGTAGAATAAATATAATGGCCTTGCTTGGCCCAGAAGTCTGTCACAGACTCACCATGGAGGGGGATTTTGATCACCTAGCCCTTTCTAAGAGCTATTTATGGCTGGTTGACTAAGTGATTCTCAATTGATAATCTCAGAAGGAAGCATATTGGGGGGTGCCTCAAATTAGTGGCATTGGAGCATTAGCTCCCTGAAGCCCTAGGGATAGCATTAGAACCCTGGGATGGGGGGGGGGGAGATATAGCTAGCCAGCTCTGAGTACCCAACTCAGTGGGAGTGGGAGTTGGATAGAGACAGTCAGGGAAGGAGATCCATGGAAAACCCCCTGGAAGAAGTTTCTCAACCTCCCCTTCCATGATTTCCCACTCACTGCCTTAGGGTCAGCTTCAGGCCTCCCCTTACAGGATGCAGCAGGCTGTGCCTCCTTTGGACACTCCCTGAGGGCTCTCAATCCATCCTTCTCCTGTCCAACCCCAAAGCCGTGAGAGAAAGGGGATGGGAGCAGCTCCGAAGCCCCTCCATCTCCTGACGCCGGGCAGATCTTGGAGTCAAGTCACTAGAGTGTTCCCAACACTCGGGTTCGGGCCCCTCTTTAAGTTTTGAGTTTTTTGACGTACAATCACATCATTTTTAAGGGCTGGGCTGCTTCCCAGCAACTCACCATCCCCTCCTGGAAAAGCAGGCTTTCATGGGCCCGTCAGAGAGGTTCAGTGGAAAGTGGAAGCAGAGTGAAGCTCGTGAGCTTCCTTGGCATGAATAAATAAAGAATTCTTTTTAATGAGATGTAGACATACTTCGCTTTTCCTGGCTGGATCTGGAATACTGCAAAGCATGTCGTGCTCATTCTGACGGGGTGGGGGTGGAGGGAGTCTTTTGTTAGCGATTGTTCTGATAGTCATTTCAAATCAGCAGCTACCATTTTAAAAGCTGTGACCTCTCCTTGAACAAGGTTCATCAGGGGCCTTCGTGCCATCTCACTACCCCTCATGGCCCCCATCCTCTGCTGTCACCCCCACACCCCTGCACAAGCAAGCTCTTCTCTCTACTGAGGACACCTGACTGGACTCCCTCGGAGGAGAATCCCTTGCCTGGGGCAGGGGTAGTGTCCACGTTTCCGACTCAGTGCCCTGATTTTCTCCCTTCGGCAGGTGTGCATGGGAGGGGATTCATCTTCCTTTCTTGTAAACACTTCCTGGATCCTGGAGACTGTGTAAGAACCATCCCCTGGAGCTTCCTCTCCAGGTCACAGCCAGCAGCCTTCCCGTGGTAACCTTCCACGACCGTAGTCTTTAAAAGTGTGCCTTGAACTCTTTTGTTCTGTACATCAGCTTCACTTCCCAATACATCTCTCCTTCCTCCTCTCCTACCAAAGAGGCATCCCTAACAGCAAAGAAGAAAGAAGGGGCCGAGTAGGTGAGCAAATAGAACCAATACATCCCTCAAAGGCTGGATGCGCAGACGACTTCCCCGCTCCGTTGTCCCCCACCTCTGCACTGAGCAGAGGCGGGGAGGGAGGCTCGTCTCATTTCGCTTCTTTTGGGCCAAACGTTCGATTCATTCCATTGACCCAAAATTCAGTTTTTCATTGTGGTTCTTTCCCTTCCCATTCCTGGGATGACTTCCCGTGGTGTTATCCTGCGCTTAGGTCCCCCTTCACCAGCTGTAGAAGTGTTCTTTACTCACTTAAATTTAGGATTCTAAGCCTGCCTTTTACGAAAAACTATGAGAACAAGGCCCCCATATGCCTTAAAAGAGGAATCCCTTTCCGTTGAACTGTTCAGAAAAGTAGTCAAACAAGCAGCATTTGTGTGTATGTTGGGATGGGGGGGGGGGGGGGGGAGATAAGAAAGAGAGTTTCACAGGCAAAGTGAAGACAAAAAGCCATATCGAGGAAGAAAAATGAACAGGCAGATTGCAAGCAAGCATCTCCTTAGAAGCGGATCAATCCAATAGAAGACATCTGGAGCTAGAAATGCCTTCCTCCCTGAGCCTTTGAGGCTGAGCCCCTGAAAATATGCCCGGCGTGGGAGGAGCGGGGTCCTATTTATTATTTTAAAAGCTAATTTGCTCACCCAAGAAAACAGGAAAAGATATCTTCGGGAAAAGCCCCT
>NW_027185872.1:9565244-9572669 GCF_028583685.1 Petaurus breviceps papuanus | reverse complement strand
GGTTCTAAGTTCTGTTTCTTTCACTAAGGACAAGTCTTAAGGGTTATCTAAAGAAATGTAAAGACACTCGCCAGGGCGTTTTCTTGGGCTGCTGTTCCTAGCTCACTGCACTGGCTCCCTCTGAGCCCATGAATGGACCGGCTACCAGTAGGAAGAGCTCGGGGCCAGAACTCCCTGACATTAGACCGAAAATGGGCTCCACCTCCACGGCGCTTTTAAAGCTGAACTGATCGTTCTTAAGATTCTGCTCTCATGGCTTCTTGGGGGGCACTTTTTGTAATGCTCAGGCGCATCGTCCTTAGCCCAGCCTCCCATAATGTTTCCCCTCAAACAGAATTGCTTAGCACATAATTTGTGTTTACTTCCTTCTGTGGGCTTGTTTGCCTGATAAACCAGGGGCAGGAGCTGATGCCTTTTTTCCCTTGTAGACTCTGCACCCAGAGCAGGCAACAGTTCCTGCCACTAGTTTATTATTATTATTCCTGCCACTGCACATGGTGGGTGCCAGTGACTGTTGATGGGTTGTTTGGGTAAGAGCCTTGTTGGGCTGCCCTAACAAAACAGGGTGGGCAAATGCCCAGGATACAGGGCTTTGGGGGGACAGCTAGCCACTGCTATTTGTTCCCCATGGGGCCAAATCCTGCTACCCCACTGGTGTCTCTACCTCCTTTTCCACTAGTGAAGCTCAATGTTGACACGTTGACTTTCCTATTGACTTTGCTGTAACCACCATTCCCCCTCCTGGGCTCCATGCCACCTAACTCAGCCCCCAGAAAAGAGACCAAGACAAGCACTGTCCAGTAGTCAGTAATCTTTGTCAGTAACCCTGAAATCATAATCAGCCTCTTTTTAGGACTGGGTTTGGGGTATTGTTTAGTGACTTAAAAGCCAGTCATTGTCAGGATGAAAATGACAACCTGAGAAAAGCGAAGAATCAGGATTGAATGCCTGCTAACAGTGTGTGGATTTTTAGTGAAGCCATTGGAAGCACTCTGTATAGGGCTTGTTTTGTTCAATTATGTCTGACTCTCTCTGACCCCATTTGGAGTTTTCTTGACAGAGATCACACTGGAGTGGTTTGCCACATCCTTCTCTAGCTCATTTTACAGATGAGGAACTGAGGCAAACAGGGTGAAGTGACTTGCCCAGGGTCACACAGCTAGGCAGTGTCTGAGACCAGGTTTGAATTCAGATATTCCTGGCTCCTTACTGGGCATCCTATCAACAGAGCCACGAAGCTGCCCCTGGAAGGAGCTGGGAGGCAATGAATGGGACTGGTCAGGGTGGGGGTGGGGCAGGAGCAGGACCTCCCCATACCCCATGAAATGAAGCCCCATTAGCTTCTTTGCATGACACAATGTCCACCAAGCCATGGGAGACCCATGAGGATCCCAGGTCATCCCAGACCTGGACCTGGACATCCAGGACCACAAAGTTAAGTTGTGAAAGGCAGTCTTGCTAGGGAGTCTTTAGCACTGGTTTGGACTGGACTACCTGGATATGGGAGGTGCTTCTGGTGGTAGGGTCACTATCCCTGAAGAAGACAGAATCAGGAAGGCAGCTCTGCCAGAGACCCAGGGAAGCCAGAGGAAGTGAGTCCAAATCCCAGAGAGGGCGGGAATGGTCTTCATATGGTTGGTGTATTTCATTCCAGAAGAGGACCAAAATTACATCACTATGTTGGGGTCAAGGGTCAGTGTGTCCCACTGTGGCCAATCAGAGCAATACAAGCTCGGAATGCTCTGCCACCAGTAGGACACAAATAGTCCACGTGAACATTTGGGTGGCTTCTCCAAATCTCTGCATCCTTTGAGCTGTCTCAATTCTGCTTTTCTCACAAAGCTCAGCACCTTCTCTCATGAGGACACACCATGCTATGCAGTCCTGTGCCAGTGTCTCCCATGTGATACTATCAATTCCAAAGTTCTTGAGAGAGACCCTGAGAGTGTCCTTGTATAGCTTCTTCTGACCTCCATGCTTGCCCTGTGTGAAGTCTCCATAGTATGTTTGCATTTGAAAAAAGTATCCATTCATTTGGCAGTTAAGTTCCAGAAAAGACCTCAGTGTCTGGTCCCTTATCCTGCCAGGTGATCTTCAGAATCTTCCTAAGACAATTCAGATGGAAAAGATTCAATTTCCTGGCATGGCGCTGGTAGACTGGGTTTCACAGGCAACACTGAGGTCAGCACAATGGCTCTGTAGACCTTCAGTATGGTAGTCAGTCTAGTTCCTCTTCTCTCCCACACTTTCCTTTGGAGCTGGACAAACAGTGAGCCAGCTCCAGCATTGTGTGCGCCCACTTCTTTTCTGCTGCTGCCATTTCTCCTGGGGTTGTTGGGCAGCAAACACCATACTGGCTGTTCCTCCGCCCTTTCTGAGGCCACACTGGCTCTCGGGTAGATGACCATCTTCCAGGTGAAGGATCAGCCTATTAAGGAGGACTCTGGCAAGAATGCTGCCAGCTTTGACTAAGAGAGAGACCCCCCTGTGATTGTCTCTGAACAGTCTGTTTCCTTTGCCTTTAAGTGTGCACACATTCCATGTGCTGATGGTGAGTGGAAGTGATGGGGTGCTTGGGATCTATATCTGTAACAGCAATTTGTAAAACCAGTTTGTACAATTGTAACTGCAATTTGTAAAACCAGTCTGTAAAATCCCTTTCTCAGCCTCAAACTCTGCCCCTTCCCCCTATCTGCACTCTGCCTAGCCAACAACTTTTGACTCCTTTGTTCTTGCTTAATCTCCATGTCTCCTCCTGTCTGGCCAAGTTAAACTCCTCAAACTTTTATCTATGCATTGAAGTCACAAATTCCTCTCAGTCAGCCCTAACTTTTATGTGTGCACTGAAGTCCCTTACATCCATCTGGTCAGCCCTGACAATGGCAGCCCTACCCTTTAAAAGTAAAAGCCTGTTCCCCCTTTCTCTTGCAGGTCCCCTAAGGATCCTTGCCCGCTGTAAAGCGTAAAATAAACTTTTTCAACTCTGACTCCAAGTAATGCTGAGCTGAATTCTTTCCAGACTGAATCATAGGTTCTGGTCTTAAGATAAGATCAGAGTCACTGCGGAACCTATTGGGAGCCATCCCTCATCAGAAGCATCTTTCCAGAAGTTTTTATACATTTTTTGTGTGTTTTGACCACAGGGTGGGATCCCTGGCTGCTGCAGCAATCAGGCCAGGGTTGGGTAAGCAGATAATTCTTAGGGCCCTTTTTCTAGCCTGTTCCTCACACCAGGAGGTGAGCAGTGTGATGCTTAAAAGGCAGTCTATCGGTACCTGCTGCTCTGTGACTTGCCTGTCGCCACAGGACTTTGAAATAGGAAAAAGGCAAAATGGTATGAGTGATGTCTTTTGATTTTGATTGTGCATAAATTGGATTTAAGTGAGGCAGAGTCTCTCTTCCAACATCATCACAGTCCATTGGCAAGACAGATTGTTACATGCATCTGAAAGGAAAGCCTAGAGCGCCTCTCCATCGGTATAGCTGTTCTCAGATGCAGATGGGTAATAGCTTAGGCCCAGAATTTCACCAAAAGAGAAAGTATTGGGCTGTCTTTGGGAAGTTACAAAGCTGCATTAAAATGACCCAAAGCTTCCCCTAAGAATGAAGTCTCATCTGTTTAATCCCAGCCTTCTCCTAGAGTTTCGTCCTGAGAGGCGTGGAACACAGCATTCTCTGAAAATTAATCTCACAAAGAGGGCCACAGACAAGCTCATGCTCAGTGCTCATACGGCCAATCAAGAGCTTCAAAGAATAGTAGTAAAACATGTCATCAGGGAAATGTGTGATTTTCCTGAAGAGAAATGAGCTGGTCTTGAAATGAGGGCAAGGATAATGAGTGGACAGCGTTCCTGAGGCTCCGAGGGCCATCTCTGGGACACAAGGCTACTATAAATTGTTTGCATGGGAATATGAAATCTCTGTTCATTTGATTTTCTTTTCTTAAATTCTTCCTTGGAAACAATGTGGCCAGTGTCTTTATAAACAGAGACGCACTTCTGGAAGAAAAAAAAACTTCCTGCTTTTCTGGGCAGAAGCCTGAACCCAGAAGAGCATGCACCCATTCCTAGCCCAAAACTTAAGTGAGGTCTTACAGGGTGCAGGTCCATATGTCCAAGGGTTAGACCTGTACAAGCACTTATTAAACAGCTACTATAAGGCTTAGTATACAGTCCTCCGTGGCCTTGCTCTCCAATGCTTCACAGTAACATAAGAGCAATCCCAGGATCAATGGGAACACCAGCAAAGAAGAAGTCCTGGCAGCATCTGCCATGCTGCAAAGGATTCAAGGATGATCTAAGCGACCAGCCAAGGCTGCTTCCCAAGGCCCACCCAGCTCAGGATGGACAGGAGAGCTTCTCTAGTGAGCTGGCCACTCAGTGACTGACTCTTTGGTCATGGCAAGTCATGAAATAAAGACCAAATGGCACCTGGTCCTGACCTTTTCTGCTTCAGTGTTGTGGGCTGCAGGATGGTGGGGCAGTGGGCAGAGGGGCGAGGAGGCAGGCTGTTTTTAGGCATCTGAGAACTTGGCTTTGTTACTCCTCTCCTGGGAAATCCTTATCAAATGACCACTGAATAAGGTCGTGGCCAGAAGGGCCGAATCCTATCATCTTGACATTCTGGCTATAAACAAAACAAGGAGAAAGAAGGAAGCAGCTTTTTCTTATCTCCAAAGGCAACAAGAAATGTCCTTCTGTGGGGCATTTTGTCCTCTTGCCTCATAGCAGTGATGATAAACATTTGCCAAAAAGTAAGTCTGAAGAGAATTGTAGTTAATGCACCAATGTTGAAGCACAGAGAGGGGTTCTACAAAGAATTTACTTAAAACCTTCCAAGAGAAACCAACCCCAACTCTGACCCTTGGGGATGTGAGTGCAAAGCTGGGGAAAGGCAGTGATGGAGGAATATGGGGAATGGGGGAAAGCAGGGCTCAGAAAAAAAAAATGACAGAGACTGGGGATGGGAGATCACACAGAAGCCTCCCACATTTCTTATCAGGAATGTTTTCTCCAAGCACAGACTCCCAGGTGTGGATACGATGAGCACCAAAAGGCATCACACAAGCAAACAAAAATGGCCTCTGTTTTAACAGACGGGAAAGAGCTCCTCTCGTGCGGAAATTGTTTCAGAATCGTCCCCCTGGTAGAACCACGCCATTGGCTTGTCCAGGCAAAGATCAGAATTGATTAAAAACAAGATGAAGAAGAGTGAGATAAAGATGTGGCATATGGTTGGAACAATTCAGTCCTAAAATGTTCAAATAAGTCACTGGCAAGGAACAGGAGAAAAGGCCACAGAAAGGATTTAGACGACATTGAAGAAGGAAAAAGAGAGACTTGTGCCCCCCCCCCCCTTTGGACCCATAAGTCCCTGGTCCAAACTATTTCATGGAGCTCCTGGCTCTGCTCCAGATTTCTCTGCCTCCTTGCTGGCAGCTTTGCCCACACAGGTGTCCTGCCTCTGTGCCCCCTCCCCAGTCCCCCTTTAGGGTTCTCCTTCCCCATTTAAATGTCAGCTACTGGATGGTAGGAAGTGTCTTACTGCTCCCATGTACTAAGCGCTCACTCAGTCCTTTGTCTATCTACCTGTTTCACGCTATAGCCCTGTTGAAAGAAGGCACAGTCCAGTCCTGTCCTGGCCCAAGATGGCAGAACCCTGGATCAGAGTTCCAAAGAGGCAAGTTTAGGCCCAGCACGAGAGATTACAAAGCCTCTCTGGAATGGACTGTGCTATCTCTGGTGGTACTGGCTTCCTTCTCACTGCAGTTGCTCCAGCCAAGGCTACATGAAAAGGTGCTGAGTCTGTGGGAGGGGGGCTCCTTGCTCAGGGCCTCTGGGGCACCTCCCAAATGGCTGTGATAAAATAAGGGAAAAATGGAAGTTGAAGGAGCTGGTGATGATTGGCTGGAAGCAAAGGCTTAGAGTGTTGTAGTCTAGAGGTGCTGAGAACCCCAAAACCAAGGGGAAAGCGTATGATTCTGCCTCAAAAGAAATGAACCACTCAAGTCTTCTTTCAGTCAGAGACAAGATTTATTGTGTCACCAATAGAAGCAAACCCAGATTTTTGGTAGGGATAAAACTGACTTTTTTTTAATAGGGAAAAAGATTGTGGAAAGATTTGGATGGGATCAGGAGTGGCCAATAGCCTGGGGTGACCTGGAGGTAACTGAGAGGGGGTCTAGATGGTATTAAGAGTGGGAAATAGCCTAGGGTGGTCATAGGTAACAGAAACAAAGGGCTGGACTGGGTCAGAGCCACAATGAAAGGACACTTGAAAGGATTATTGAGTATCTAGGTGAGGCTGTGTGGGAAGGTTCCGGATCTGGGTTGTGCCTTTTGGGGGTCCAGGTCCCATACCCCATCGTTAGGACACAGGAGAGGTGAGTTTATAGATTTAAAGGCCAGTCACCTGGAAGGCTGAATAGACCAGTTTTGCTTGTTCCCAGAGTACACAGTTCTCTGCAACTGATGGGAGTTGCCCAAAGGTTGCTTTAGATGGTTTAAGTAAAACTTCCTTAGAGAACAACCCAAGTGGAAAGGCCTCATCAGAGCCAGCAGTTTCCTCCCCACTGGGCCCAAGGTCTTTAACTAAAGCGGTAAGACCAGCTGGTAGGGACTGTGTTCACTTGGGGCAGGGGCAGGTGGCTGATCGAATCCCCATCACTTCTGAGAATCTTTGGGGTTTGAAGTCTTCATTTATTACACAAATACTCTGCACTGGGTTACTGTAAGCATTAGTCATAGGGTTACTGTAAGCATTCACTGTCCCTAGTGAATCCCATCATTTCTTTACGGATCATTAAGAACTTGACAGAAAGACTGGGAGAGAAACTTAGGGTTAATAATTCCCATTTAAAAGCAATCAGAAGTTAAAATGAAGCATCTCTGAAATTCTAATGTAAGTCAATGGCAAGATATGATTCAATTGACCAAATTCAATTTGTATGAAATCCACAGGAACACATCCTCCAGGAAACCACCCCCCCACCTCCGCGCAGTCTGAAGCCAAGGAGGAAGTCTTGAAAAGACCCCAAGACCCTGCTGTGCACCCGGGGAGGAGGGCTTCCTGGTAGCATTGTGTATATAAGCACATCCTTCTTCCTAAGTTATCAGTGACCCCAGGACAGAGAATTTGTACTAGTCTTAACTGCCCTGACTTGTCCTCTGGTGGCTAGCAAGGGGCTGTAGGCAAAGCAGGAGATTAGTAAGTGTGGGTTGGCCGGAATCAAATCAATCTCCGATTTTTGCACAAAGCATATATGGAGTATGGAGCTGCTCTCCCAACTGTGCTCAAAACTGCAAAATTACTCCACCTATATATTATAATTTGATGTCAATTAACCATCCAAATACAATTAGCTTTTAAAAATTGGTCATTCACTGAAAATATGTAGTTGTAGCAGTAGTAGTAGTAGTGGGGGGG
>NW_027185872.1:9559895-9565144 GCF_028583685.1 Petaurus breviceps papuanus | reverse complement strand
AGTAGTTGTGGTGGTGGGGGTGGTAGTAGTAGTTGTGGTGGTGGGGGTGGTAGTAGTAGTTGTGGTGGTGGGGGTGGTAGTAGTAGCTGTGGTGGGGGTGGGCGTGGTAGTAGTAGTTGTGGTGGGGGTGAGGGTGGTAGTAGTTGTGGGGGTGGGGGTGGTAGTACTGGAGCTGGTAGTGGTGCTGGTGGTAGTAACAGTACCCACTGTTTATAAAGCACCCACTGTGCAGCAAGCACTGGGCTAGGGGCTTTACAAAGGGGAACTCATTGGATCCTGTAGCAGGACCTGAAATACAAAAACCTTGCCCAAGCTGGAGGCTGGTGTCCTCTGCCCCCTCTGCTGGGAGTGCCAGGGGGCTCCAGCTTACTCCCAGGGTCCCTGTCTCCACACTCTCTTCCTCCCTCCTTCTCCCCCCTCCCCCACCCTCTAATTCCACTCTGCAGCTCTCCTGGGCTTGGAAGGCAGGCGGGCTCTCACTGTGGCTCTGCTAGAAGGAAGTTGGGGGCCTTCCAGCAGAGAAGACAGGACTGCTGTATGCGAGAGGCAGGAAAGATGCCTGCTGCCCTTCTCCTGAGAAGTCATAAGAAACAGAGTTAAATCCATGCAGTTCACCAAACAGTAGGTGGGCCAGACCTGGGGCTCCATATGGTGAGGGATGGGGAGCCGAGTCACATTCCTGAGCAGAAGAGCAATGTGGTGGCCATGCTCTCCCAGGGGCCCTAATCTGGCAGTGGTTTTTATATCTGGATTGGAAGCAAGGAAACCTGAGGCACAGAGACCAGCCAGGAGACTTTTAGGGAGACCTAGGAAGGTGGTGAGAAAGGTCTGCAACTGGAGGGGGGGTCAGTGACAAGGGCCCTTATGCAGGGAACACGAGACAGCTTACAAGCCAAGTGAATTGTTCCGAGGATTTGGGAGGACAGAAGAATCCAGACTCACTGGCAAGCTCGGCATCCACAGTACTTGGCAGTGTAGACACAGGAAACAAGCCTTTATTAAGCTCCTACTGCACGCCCACTTTGCTAAGCACTTTCCAAATATTCTATCTCTTTGGATCCTTGAGATAACCTGGGAGGTAAGTGCTTTATCATTGCAGCTTTACAGTTGAGGAAACTGAGGCTGGCAGTTTAAGTGACTTTCCCAGGGTCGAATTTAGCAAGTGCCTGCGGCTGCGTTTGCATTCAGGTCTTCCAGACTCCAGGCCCTCTGCCGGGCCAGCTGGCTGCTCCCAAACATTCCACCACCACAGAAAGTGTCAGAAGAAAGAAAAACGTAGTTGTGGAACAAAACCTTTCCTTGAAAGTTCTCCAGCGGTTCTTGGAGAGGAAAATCGGCCAGAAGATGATTAATGACCCTCTCGGATGACTGCATTACAAGCGGGCGCAGAGGGAGGAGCTCAGGTTCCCTCTTAGTCTTCCATGGGAAGAGCGGAGCCACTGAGGCTGAATTCATTAGTCATCAATGTCCATTATGTTGCACTGCCGCCAGCCAGGAAGCCTGGCTTTCTGCGCAGCCCCACAGTGACGGCCTAATGCAGCCTTTCTTGGCAGACAGCCACCGGGCCGGCGAGCTTCCCACACACTTCTGTCCTGAGAAATGGCTCAGCTCCCCGTCGGGGCTCCGCACCGTGCAGGGAGCCACAGCCGTCCCCTCTCCGCTCAGGCCACCGCTCCACGGCCGCAGTCGGCCACCGTGACTCTGGCCCTCCGCTTCCTCCTCTGGGGGAGACGCTTTGTGCCTACACCGGGCGGCAGCCCGAGCAGCCTGCCGGGACAGTGGCTGCCTAGCTCCAAAGGCGCGTCCTTACCTGCCCCCAATAGTAATTATCCAGTAAGAGATGCGTCCACCAGATGGTGCCCTCCTCAAGCCACTAAACGATCAATCAGTCAGTCAATCAATTAAACATTCATCCAGTGCCTGCTCTGAACCAGACCCCTGGAGCTACAGATAAAGGCTGGACAGGCCTTGCCTTCAAGGGGCTGACGTTCTGTGGAGAGGGTCCACAGTGTTCATCGATAAGTAAGTAGAGTGTGGGAGCAAATTAAATGCCCGCCGTTGTGACAGTCAGCTGGGAGACTCGGGAGTCACTGAGTATTTCAGGGGCTGCCTGGGACGAGGCAGGAGATAGGGAGCAAGGAGGCGGCAGTTCTCTGGGGAAAGCCTTACACGGACAGCAGAGCACTCTGCCCCTAGAGGTGGGCTGCAGCAGCCCGGGCTCCGGCCCTGGGCGCCCAACCTGACTCCCCCGATTCCCCGTCCCTGCCCAGCCTGGGCTGCACACAGACCCTTACATTTGGGCCTCTGAGCTCCAGCTCTGGCCCTGGGCCCCGGAATTCCATTTGGCCTCCAGAGTTCTTCTAATCTGCTTCTCTCCTGCCCCTAATAACATTCCTCCCCCTAAGTGCCCCAACCCAGGGACTTAGGCCCTTGTCCTTCCTCCATCTCCCATCTCTGGGCTCATCCACTGTCTGTGTCCCCTGCCTGGAACACTCTCCCTGCCCATCTCTGCCTCCTGCTTGCCCAGCTTCCCTCAAATCCAGGCTAAAATCCCACCTTCTTTCAAAGCTTCTCCCTCTCTTTTCTGCTGATTTCTGGTTGATCCTGAATAGAGTCTGTCCAGCACAGTCTTCATGACATCACTCCTCAGGAAGTGCCTTGGGCCTTTCTTTGCACCCTGACACTTGGCACAGTCCCTGGCAAAAAGTAGCCTTGAGAAATGCTGGAGGACCTTGAACATCCCTGCTGTGTCCCTGGCCACGGTGCTGACCAGACTCTCTCCCTACATCCCTCTCTTCACTTCTTCGAACAGAACTCCAGTGTCCAGGTCCCTTCCAGGAGGCATGTGGGTGGCCATCCTTTGTGGGTCAGAACAGAACCAGCATCACCCAGCATGCGTGCACTAGAACATCAGCTCTGATAGAACTGAGTTTTATAGAACAAACCCTTTTATCGAGGGACTTTGTCTGGATCCAGTCAGAGGGCCATGTGTAGCCTCGGAGCTGAGGGTTCCCCACCACCACCCCGCACAGACTTTCTTCCCCAGGGCCTGGTACACAGTAAACACTTCATACAGGCTTTTTTTTTTTTTTTTCACATATGCGTTCATTTAGGAAGGAGCCTGGGAAGTTTCCTAAGCAAAAGAGGGACATAGTTAAACTTAGGCTTTCAGTATTATACTCTGGCAGCCATGGAGTGGATCGATTGGAGAGGGGAGGGGAGGGGGCAGCAGCACCAGATTCAGCCTTGCCCCCCAGCCCGCTGGGGCTGAAGGAAAGTCTCCTTCCTCTGTGGGCCACACCTGGCACCCTGACGGTAGTAATCCAGCCCAGGGACCCTCCGTCTAGCAGGCCTGGCACCACCTCCCTCACCCCCTGGAGTGTGTGGAACAGGAAGGAAGGGGCAGTGCCTCGGGCATGAGCTCTGAGGAGTCAAAGGCTCCCCAACTGTCCGGCTCAGAGCCCAAGGAGGGCGGCCAGCCTGTGTATGGGTCACAAGGGACAGAGGCTGCCTGGCAGAGATAAAAAATAGAGTCAGAAATAAATGCCAGAGAAAGACCTCAGTCAGGGCTTCTGATGTGCCAGCTGAGATTGGGAATCTTCTCCACAAAGTTCTCTGGGACAAAGGGCTGAAGATTCTCTCTACCTTTATCTTCCTAGAGAAGATAATTGGAATGGCAGATGAGGCAGAGACCATTGTGATGGAAATGAGCCTTGTGGATCTTCACGCCCCCACCTCCACCCCCACCCAGCCTTGGAGCATTAATTCTGCCACTCAGAGTTCTATGTAAGGTGCATGATGAAGGCCAGGCTTCCCAGACTTGGCTGCCAAGACCTTCCCAGCTGGTCCCTCCCAAAGATCTCCAGCCCACCCCCCAGACAGCTCCCTAGCTCCAGGAATTCATCAGAGACTCCTTAAGCAGCCTTGCCTGGGGAGAGACAGCCTGGAGGTAATTGTGGAGGGTCAGCTCAGTGGGGACTTGGGGTCAAGCCTGGCCCCTGACCCATGCTAGCTGTGTGACCCTGGACAAATCTCTTAATCACTGTTCTGTATTGGAAGAAAGAATGTCCTCCCTGAGAGCTGTGAGATTACAGGTCTGAGTTCCCCTCCTGTCTCCCCCTTCTCCCATGACCCCAGGCAAGGTGATGGGGAGCAGAGGACCAAAAGAAACAGACCCTTCCCTTATCCTAAGATACATCAGTGATACTGGGTTACCTGAGGGAGGGAGAGAATTGACACATGACATGGGGAGGCTGGGGCAGGAGGTGGGGCAGTGAATGGAATGAGCTAAGAGTTGCAATAAGGTTCTTTTACCTAGAGATCCCACTGCTGGGCCTGCTCCCCAGGGGGCCAGTGGCCAAAAGAAGGAAGGCTCCACAGAAAACAAGGGATTTACAGCAAATAGGATTTTCCTGGGAACAAAGTAGATTGTCCCTCCACCTCTCTCCCAGCTGCTCCAGCTGTCCACCAGAGGGTGCAGCTCCACCTGCCCCAGGTTATTACAATGAAGGCCCATTGCATTCACCCTCTCTCCTTACAGTGTTGGGCACCAACTTCCTATCAGTCAGTTGTGTTAGGTTATTTCCAATGGAAAAGTCACTGTCCTTTGTAGAGAAAAGAGAAGGAAAAGTCCAAGAACTGAAACAGAGGAAAGTGAGGACCAGGAATTGTGGCCACACAGGTGGGAAGGAGGGCAGCCAGAGGGTCAAAGCTGGATGTGGTGAAATGAGGCTGATGAGACTCCCTGAGAAGAGAGAAGGTGGTCCCTGGATGGTGACGAGCCCAGGCAGCAAGGAGCCCGGAAGGGGACTAGGAGCCCGGGGGGCACCGGCACAGTCTTCCCAGGCCAGAGTTAGTTGTGTTTGTGTTTCACTCTTTTTGTTCTTCATTATAAAATATTATTCCCCTTGAAAGGGAAAGAAGGAAGCATTTATTGAGTGCTGACTGTGTACCAGGCAATGTACTAAGTGCTATACAAACAGCATTTCATTTCATCCTCAAAACAAGCTTTATCCTTCTGCAGATGAGCAAACTAGGCTGTCGTTTGTCCTTTATTCTCCAAGAGGATCCCACCATCAGGGAGGTGACACAAGACATGTAAGTGAATTGGATTACACTGAGGCATGGCTGTGCAAATTCCCCAGCCTCACTTTCTCCTCCCAAGTTATTGGCATCCAATGCAGATGTCAATCAGGACAAATGGAGATGACTATCTGAGCAAACCAGGCAAGCAGACCTTGAATGACTTG
>NW_027185872.1:9558707-9559495 GCF_028583685.1 Petaurus breviceps papuanus | reverse complement strand
TGATACCTCAACCCAGAACCACTTTTAGCTCCATCTAACTCAGCCTCTGAATTTTCCTCTGAGATCTTGGACAACCAGTATAAATCCCAAAGAGCCAATTCAGTCCAAAAATGCAAACAAGTTGCTGGATTTCTCTAGACTGGCAGATCGCACCTTAGCTAGACCTTAGAGGTCCAGAGGCCTGAAGACTCAGAGAGGTTAATGACTTACCCAGGGTCATACAGCTAGAAAGTGTCCGGGGAAGATTAGAACTCAGGCCTCACAAACACCAGGTCGGTAAGTCTCTCTACTAGGTGGTCCTGCTTTCAGTAACACAGCATGCCAGCCTGGCCCAGTCACGGAGAGATGAGTGTGAGGGGAGGGGAGACCCATGTCTTTATATGTTATTTTCTCCATTTGTGGGGGCTGGGGCCAGCTCCAACCAGCTCGCCAGCGATGATTGCTAACGTGTCAACGGGAGCATTTATTTACAGCTTGGAGATCAGAGCGGTCCAGAAGTCAGGACTTGGTTTGTTGTGTTCTGGTCGTTTAATTTTTAGAAAATGATAGAGAAAACAGTAACCATGCACACTACTCCTACAGGAGTGTCCCAGGAGAGCCTATTGTTAGCCATTTACCAGCACTGCCCAGTATCTGCCCAATAACGTGATTGTGAGAGTGTGTGTGTGACTGCGGAGTCATTTCAGTCCTGTCTGACTCTCCCTGACCCCATTCAGGACTTTCTTGGCAGAGATACTGGCATTATTTGCCATTTCTTTCTCCGGATGATATTACAGATGAGGAAACTG
>NW_027185872.1:9488062-9558607 GCF_028583685.1 Petaurus breviceps papuanus | reverse complement strand
GAAAAGGTCAGCACCCTGAACCTCAAAGTATACAGGCATAATTATCAAGACAGAAACATCAAGTAGACAGATTTCCAAACTGTCCAACCATTACATCCATACCCAGTCAACATCTGGGTTTCCACATTCCGGGTTTTTCAAAGCCGGGGGGACTCTCAACAACGGCTTCCCAGAATTCAGATCAAATCACAGAACACTTCTCAAAGTGAGTCCCAAAACAAAGCTACACATCAGGGCTTATATAGCCTTCTCCTGGCTCAGAGAATGTAACAACCTTATTGACTCACTGGCCAATCAAAAAGTATCTACTGAAAAACAAGCCTCCCTCCCCAGGCTTCTGGTGCACTTTAGCCTAGGGGCAGGGAAGATCTTTAAAATTTACATTCGCATTACAGAAACTGAAGCAGACAGGAGAAGTGACTTGCCCAGGGTCACACTGCTAGAAGTTTCTGAAGCCACATTTGAACACACACATGTCTTCCTGCCTCCAGACGCTCTGCTCTGTGCACTATGGTGACCCCTAGCGGATACATGTATTTTTACCTGCTGGCAGGGATTTGGGATCAAAAAAGAAAAGAAAGGTGGGGAGGGGGAGCTTCTGCCTTCCTTGACCCCGCTCCATCTGCTTCTGCTCATTCCATCCCCAGCCGTGCGTCTCCTCCTGACTTTTGTGCCTGTCACCAGGGAGGGCACCCCCTCAGGGGCACAGACTGGAGGGGGATGAAAGAGACACTTTCCAGGACACAATGTGTCCTTGGGGTGCAGCCCACAGTCTTTCTGCTCAGGGCTGACACCCAGGCTGGCTGGGACGTCCAGGCTCTCCCACCCTTAGACACCGTCCCTTTCTCATCCATGCCAAGGTACGGGTGGTGTCGCCCTAGACATCTGACATATCAGACTGAAAGCACAGCCTCTGTCATCCGTCAGACCGGAGGCCAGGGAGGCAGGCTGCCCCCGGGGGGGGCCAAAACAATCACATTAGCCAAGCTGAGCCTATTGATCCGCTCTCTCCTCAGGCCTCCAAGCAACGGAAATTCTCAATCGATTGGCATCCGGATGGGCGCCGGGGGCAGTGGTTGGCATCTGCTGCAGCCAAGCTTGGCACTGCCCTGTTACCACAGGCCCGCCTCCCGAGAAAAGGACCCTCCCCAGTGACTGGCCTTAAGCAACTTCTTGTTTGAATAATATTTTCCTTTTTCCCCAGTTACACATAAAGGCAATTTTTAACATTTTTTTGAGCTCCATATTTTTTTCTCTCTCCCTCCCTTTCTTCCTGCCTCCCTGAAAGGAAGGGTAAGGAAATTGATCCTGGTTATACATGTTCATTTATGAGAAGTATGTTCCCATACTGGTCGCATTGTTACAGCCACCTTCTAAGAACCCACCTTCTTGGAGGGACTGGGTTCCCAGCCTCTGGTTTGCTCCAGAACCCGTCCAATGGTGCACATTCAGTTTGGGTCCAGGGCTTGGCCAGAGCCCCCGCAGGGCCGAGAGGACTCTCCAGAGCGCCTCCTGGAGGACCTGCCCGATCCCTCGGCTTCCTGGGCAGCTCCCCTTGGCTGGAGGGACTGAGGCAGCATCTGCTCCTTTCCAAGAACCCCACCCCTTGCTTCTTTTACCAGACAAATTGTAGGATGCACTAGTTCAACACACACACACACACACACACACACACACAGGAAACAGAATAGCAATCCCCTCCTAGACATGGGGGGCACTCTCCCCCAAGTTCTCACATAACTGATAGAGGGCACACTCATGGTCAAGGAGTGGCAGAGATGACAAACATGGAGGGTGCACTCAGGGCCAGAACAACACTCTGAAAAGGAGCGCAGCTAAAGGAACAGACCTGAGGTGGGGTCGCTGCCAGGGCTGCCTCCCAGGGAGTGCTGGTAAGTGTTTAACAACCTGCTCTCCAAATGTGTGCTGTGAGGGCTTTGGAATTTCACCACCCATTTTATCAGCAGCATTTCCCCATCCCGTCCTTGTCAGGGTGGGGAAACTGTGGCCCTCTAGGTCCTCGAGTGTGGCTTTTTATGAAGGGGATTTGTCCTGTGAAGTTTGGGTTCGGGTCACATAGAGCCTCAAGGCCACGGGTTTCCCGCCCCTGGAACAATCAACAGAACCATAAACACAGCCCTGGTGACTTCTGAGCTCCGAGGCTCATGCTGACTGCACTGTTTGAACCGGGACATGACCAGTCTTGGTCCCTGCAGGGACTCTCCCCAACACTGCCCCTAGCTCCCCTGGAGCTGCCCAGGTCCTCTGCCGGACTCTGACACCTCCCTACAGGCAGCCGGTGGCTCGGAGGGCAGCTGGGTGATCCTGAGCATCCAACTGCTGATTGTCATCAATGCTATGGGCACTAGGTGGCACCATAGAGCATAGAGCGCTGGCCTGGAGTCAGGAAGACCTGAGTTCAAATTTGCCCTCAGACACTTACTAGCTGTGGGACCCTGGGCAAGTCACTTCACCCTGTTGGACTCAATTTCCTCAACTGTAAAATGAGCTGGAGAAGGGAATGAACCACTTCAGTGTCTTTGCCAAGGAAACCCCAAATGAAGTCATGAAAAGTCAGACAGGACTGAAATGAGTGAGCAAGGATCTCTCCTGTCTCTGCCTCCTGACCCTTTCTCAGTGGTCTCCTGGCTTCCCCTCTCCCCCTGATTCCCACACATCTTCCCCACAGTCACTAAAG
This sequence comes from Petaurus breviceps papuanus, assembly GCF_028583685.1. NCBI lineage: Eukaryota > Metazoa > Chordata > Mammalia > Diprotodontia > Petauridae > Petaurus > Petaurus breviceps. Next base: position 9,555,909 of record NW_027185872.1, on the reverse strand, counting down.
CAACATTCCTAAAACTGCTCTGACCATGGTCCTCCCCAGCACTGGAGACTCCTCTGTCGTTATGCCAGATGAACTTGAAGGACTCACCCACAAGTACTCACTCTGCAGTGTCAGTGGCCCTTTGATGTCCCCCAGAGATCCAGCCATCTCCCACCTCCTCACCTTTGTCCAGGCTGTGCGCCCAGGCCCAGAACGTCCCCCTCTTCACCTCGGGGATTTCCTGTGAGATTTAGCTCAAATGCAGCCCTTTGATGATTTCCACAGCAGCTGGTCCCCCATCCCCAACCATCACTATATATATATATATATTTTTTTTTTTTCACATATCCAGTGTTTTATCTGAACAGATAATTCGTCTCCCTTTGGTAGAATGTATGCTCCTCCTGGCGACAAAAGGCTCACTTGAGCATTTGACTCCCTGGTCCCAGGCCAGTCTAGTGTCTGGCACAGATTAATGAATATGTATCACTTGCTTGAATAATCAAGCAATCAGACAAATCTACTAAGAGGAAATTTAATGAGGAAAAACGTAGGTGTCATGTTTGAGTTCAGAATATTACCATAGACTGGAAGGGATATTGTTTGTCTAAAAAGAAAAATCTGGGTAATCCACTGTACCAAACAGCACTGGTCACCAGTGTGATGGTGCAGTGATGGGGACACATTCAGGGAGACCCAGAGATAAGGACAAGGGCAGCCCGGGGGCCCAGGCCTATCAGAAGCCCCTGGAGCACCAGGCTCTGTTCTGGGCACTGCATGGTGGGGAGGGCACAGATCAGCTGGGGAGTGTCGAGAACAGGGCAACCAAGCTGAGAAGGGCCTTGACTTCCTGCCCCAAGAAGATGCTTAGTGAGGAGGGCCTCACTCATCCTGGAGGATAGAAGACTTCTGGGGAGCCCGAGGGCTGCATTTAAATGTCAGAAGAGGGTGGTGGCATGGCAGGAGGCCCCAACTTGTCCCCTTGGTCCCAGGGCATAGGAGGAACCACCCTGGACCAAGCTGGATATAAAGAACGTGGTCTCCCAAGGGCAGCCTCAGGCCTCCCTGGAGAGCTTCAGACAAAGGCAGGAGGCCACATCTGGGCCACAGTGTGGATGGCCCTCCTCCGCAGGGAAGGGCCAAGTACAAATCTATAGACAGACACTCACTGAACATCGACTGAGCCAACAAGGCCCTCAGAGGCTGGGCATTCAGAGAAAAGGCCCCGACTCCCACCTGCTTGTTTACAAAAAGGCAGTGCGGTGCAGTGGGCAGACAGCAACTTCTATCACACCCACTGGGCTCCGGGTGCTGAACTAGGAGGCTTACACAGATTATCTCACTGGGTCCTTACAACACCCTGGGAGGTGGTGCTATTATTATCCCCATTTTAGTGGAGAGGAGGCCAAGTGACTTGCCCAGGGTCACACAGAGAATAAGTCTATAATTGAGCTCAGGGCTTCCCACCTCCAGACCAGTCACTCTATGCCCAAGGTGAGATCTGGCCTCAGAGCCACATTCCACCTCTCACACCTACTGGCTCATGTGACCCTGGCCAAGTCATTTGCAGCCCCCAAGAGGACAAGTTGCAAAAGAGGTTTCAGCATGCTTTGGGAAAGGGAGTTTCCTCACCAGGGACTGCCGGGTCTGTTGGAAGAGTTGTTGACTGATCTATGCAGGGGGGCCCAGAAGAGTCTAGGGAGAGCTGGATTCCAGGGATGGTCACTGGGGAGAGTCACTGTCCCATCTTTGGTCCCACTGCTGGAGGACAGGAGCTCTTACTGGCCTTTGCCCCCACCCCCCAGAGCTCCCCACAGAGAGGAGGGGTCCTTAAATAAAGGAAGGAAGACCCACTTCTCAGAGCCAGTGAGTGCTTTCTCTATCCCTGCAAGGAATGAAAAGGGGCAGAAGCCCTCCCCAGGCACTTTACTGCTGTGCCCTCCCTCCTTTACTCGTGGTTTCTTGTTTCTTCTGTGACCCCTGGGATAGTAGAAAGGACAATGCCCCATCTTGGACACACCCAACTTTGAGGACCAGCTTGCAGCTCCTGCAATGTCACAGAGTGTCCTCCAGAGTCTTGTGCCTTTCCTGCCAACAACTAAATGGATTATCATCCTTAACCTTCTCTTTACAGATGAGATGCCGGCACTCACTCAGACAAGAATTCATCACTGATCATTAGCAAACACTATTTATGATATAATCTGTGCCACTGGACCAGGCTATCAGATTCGAGACTAACCTGAAAACTCAAAATCCATTTTCCTGAACTTATGGGGTTTCTCCCTTCCAAAGTATGGCCAGGAGCCTAGACTCCATGCCCAGAACTCCAAGCTGGACCTGCATTTCAGGGACGCCCAGAACTAATCTTGAACTCACCCCCACAACAGGTCAAAAGCTCGGTGCTCACTTGGTGCCCAAATCCCTCAGTGTGGGATCACCTAGAATTGTTCATGGAATCAGTCTCTAGTCCAAGAAAGCAGGGTCAGTAGAGGTGGAGAGGGTTTCCCAGAGGGGCGGAGACCCCAGGGGCAGCCCTAATGGAGCTCCCAGCTAGGCCAGAAATGCTGGTTTGTCCAAGTAGATGACTGAACAACAACAGCAAAACACCAAGAGATGCAATCCAGGGATTCCTAAGACACAAACCCAGAGAGAAGAATAGTCCTAAATATCTAAACCAAGTGTCAGAGGAAAAGCCAGCTCACCCACAAGATCAGTTCTGATTCCTACAAGAAGCAATGTGAGAGTTTAAAAGCACGAACACTGAAAGTGGTATCATGCGTGAAGTGAGAGCAAGAGAGGAAAGACTGGAAAAGATCTGACCGCTATGGGGGAGAGTCCAAGAAGAGAAATCCCAGACCAGCCCACTTGCTGACAACCTTATCCAAGTAATGGCCTCCCCCAAAAGAAAACGGGCCAAACAGAAGTTAAGGACTCCAGGAGATAGCAAAGAATTTTGAAACAAGGTCAAAAGCCTAAAGAAGTAGAAGAAAATAGAAGGTCTTATAATAAAAGCAAGTGACCCAGAAACAGATTAAGGAGCTAAAACTACAGAATCATCAGCCTACCGAAAAACCTTGAGCAAAAAGGGTGAAAAAAGCTTACTTTGAGAAAACTGCCCAGATATTCACAAAACTATAAATTGCCCAGATTAACAGAAGAAGAAATGGAATATTTAAATAATCCCTTCTTAGAGAAAGAAATTGAACAAGCTATCAATGAGCTCCCTATGAGGAAAAAAAAAACCCAAGGGCTAGATGAATTTACAAGCAAATTCTAGAAACATTTAAAGAACAATTAATTACAATATTATGTAAACTGTTTAAAAATAGATGCAGAAGTTCTACCAAATTCTTACTATGACACAAAAATGGTACTGATACCTAAACCAGGAAGAACAAAAACAGAAAAAGAAAATTATAGATTAATTTCCGTTATGAATAGTGATGCAAAAATGCTAAATATACTCTCAAGGAGGTTACAGCAACATATCACAAGGATCATACACTATGACCAGGTAGGATTTATACCAGAAATGTAGGGTTGGTTCAATATTAGGAAAACTGTCAGCATAACTAACCATATCAAAAACAAAACCAACAGAAATCATATGGTTATCTCAACAGATGCAGAAAAAGTTTTTTACAAAATCCAACACCCATTCCTATCAAAAACACTAAAGAGTACAGGAATTAATGGAGCCTTTCATAAAATGATAATTACTATCTATCTAAAATAATCAGCATGCATTATCTGTAATGCGAACAAGCTAAAAGCCTTCCCAATAAGATTCCAAGGATGGAAGAAGCAAGGATGCCCCTTATCATCACGATTATTCATTATTGCACTAGAAATGCTAGCTGTAGCAATGAGAAGAAAAAGAAATTAAAATAGGCAATAAGGAAACAAAACTATCCCTCTTTGCAGATGATATGATGATACACTTAAAGAGCTCTAGAGAGTCAATGAAAAAGCTAAGTGAAACAATGAACAACTTTAGCAGAGTTGCAGGATATAAAATAAATGATCATATAAATCATCACCATTTCTATATATAACCAACAAAGTCCAGCACCTAGAAAGAGAATTTCCATTTAAAATAACTGTAGACAGTATAAAACATTTGGGATTCCACTTGCCAACACACACACACACACACACACACACACACACAGGAATTATGTTAATACAATTTAAAAATACTTTTCATAAAAATAAAAAAGATCTAAAGAATTATAGAAATATTAATTGCTCATGGATAGGATGAGCCAATATAATGAAAATGACAATACTACCTAAATTATTTACTTATTCAGTGTCATACTAATCAAACTGCCAAAGATTTACTAGAAAAATATACTAACAAATTCATCTCAAGGAACAACAGGTCAAGAATATCAATAAAATCAATGAAAAAAAACCATGAAGGAAGGTGACCTAGTAGTGCCAGATCTCAAGCTTTACTGCAAACTGGTCATCATCAAAAGAATATGATACAGGGTAAGAAATAGGGGGGCACACAATACACAAAAGCACATAAACATAGCAGCCTAGTGTTTAATAAGCCCAAAGATCCAAGAACTCACGGTGTGACAAAAATTGTTGGGAAAACTGGAAAGCAATCTAGCAGAAACCAGGTATAGACCAAAAGATGAACAATCAGCATAGGCCAGCATCTCCCACTATGTAGTAAGATAAGCTCAAAATGGATACATAATTTAGACATAATGGGTATATAATTTAGGGTAATATCGTAAGTAAATTAGGGAAGCATGGAAGGAATTACCTATTAGATCTATGGAGAGGGGAAGAATTTATGACCAGAACAAGAGATAGAGAGAGTCACAGTCAGTAAAATGGATAATTTAATTCACATTAAATTAAAAGGTTTTTTTTTTATACACAAAAAAATCAATGAAGCCAAAATTAGAAGAAAAATAGGAACCTGGTATGTGTGTGGGGGTGGGGGTGGGGGGTGAGGTTGGAATTGCAGGAAATTTCTCTGATGAAGCTGTCATTTCTCAAATATATCCAGAACTGAGCCAAATTTATTTAAAAAAAAAATAGGAGCCATTCCATTGATAAATGGTCAAAGGATATGAACAGGTGATTGTTAGAAGAAAAAAATAATTGTCAATAGTTTTGGTAATAGTAATGGTATTTTAAAAGTTCCAAGAGAAATAGTTTCTGATTAATTTAATCATTTTATTAATAAGGCTAGTATGTTTATTAATAAAAAGAGGTCAGTGGCCCTATCCAATGCCAAAGACCCCTTGTGACAGGGGGTTCACAGTGTATATACCCTTGGAAGAGCAGGTGTTATTGAGGGTAGCAATCAAAAAATACCAAGGTGCCACAGTAAAGATCACACAATTGGGGCAGCTAGGTGTCACAGTGCATAGAGCACCGGTCCTGGAGTCAGTAGGACCCGAGTTCAAATCCAACCTCAGACACAACACAAAACTAGCAGTGTGACCTTAGGCAAATCACTTAACCCCAATAGGCCTACCTTTCCCCCTCCAAAAAGGAGAAGAAAAAAAGATCATACACAATTTGGCAGCTAACACTCTAAAGAAGTGGAAAGTGTGGCAAGGTATCTAGGCTCATAGCCAAGAATTACATCCCCAACAACTCTGAGCATAATCTTACAAGGCAAATACACAGACATCTGTGTATGTATGTGTATCTGTCTGACTCTTCATGACCCCATCTGGGGTTTTCTTGGCAAAGATACTGGAGTGGTTTCTCATTTCCTTCTCTGGCTCATTTTAAAGATGGGTACACATATACATACACACATGTGTACATATATATGAAGTTTTGTAGGCAAAAATACTGCAGTAGCTTGCCATATTCTTCTCCAGCTCACTTTACAGACGAGTATACACACACACACACACACACATCGTGCAGTTTTCTTGGCAAAGATACTGCAGTGATTTGTTATTTTCTTCTCCAACTCATTTTACAGATGAGAAAACTGAAGCCAACAAGGTCAAGTGACTTGGCCAGGGTCTGAGTGTCTGAGACTAGATTTGAACTTAGAAAGATGAGTCTTCCTGACTCCAAGCACAATGCTCGATCCAGTGCACCACCATATAGAAATGTGTGTGTATGTATCTTTAATGAAGTACACAGAGGACCTTCAAGCATGCCTGATGAGAAGACCAGAATTGTGTAGCAACTTTGAAATTCTAACACAGAAGTCAAGAGAAATTTAAAAAGGTGAATATAAACTAGCATTTGGGAAAGACTAGAGGATGTGGTGTTTTCCTTTCAATAGGTGTTAAGGTGATAAGAACTGTGATGTCAGCAAGGGTCATAAAAACTGAGGAGTGACAAGGAAAGCGAGGGAGAAAGGATATGCTCAGGAAGAAAAGGAGAGGAGTAAAGGAGGGGAGGGGACTTATCTCACATAATCAGGAGGAAGGAGTGGGGAAGGAGGCATCACTTGAACATCACTTTGAACTGATATAGAATAAAGTCAGCAGAACTATTTACACAATAACAATAAAATTGTAAGACTTAACTCTATCAACCACTATACCCAAAGGGCTATCAAACTGTGCATACCCTTTGATCCAGCAACACCACTGCTAGGTTTCTATCCCAAAAAGATCATAAAAAAGCAAAGGCTCCACATGTACAAAAATATTTATATCAGTTCTTTTTGTGGCGGCAAAGAATTGGAAATCCAGGGGATGCCCATCCATAGGGGAATGGCTGAATAAGTTATGGTATATGAATGTAATGGGATACTATTGTGCTATAAGAAATGATAAGCAGGTGGATTTCAGAAAAACCTGGAAAGACTTGTATGAACTGATGCAAAGTGAAGTGAGCAGGGGCGGCCAGGTAGCACAGTGAATAAGAGCACCGGCTCCAGTGTCAGGATGACCTGGGGATCAAATCCAGGCTCAGAAACTTAGCACCCACCCAGAAACACCTGGCTGTGTAACCTTGAGCAAGTTACTTAACCCCAATTGCTAAGGGGCGGCCAGGTGGCACAGCCCCAGAGTCAGGATGACCTGGGATCGAATCTGGGCTCAGATACTTAGCACCACACCCAGAAATAACTGGCTGTGTAAACTTAAGCAAGTTACTTAACCCCAATAGCTTTAAAAAAAAAAAAGCGAAGTGACCAGAGCCAGAAAAACATTGTACACAGTAGTAGCAACATTGTGCCATGATCAACTATAATAGACTTAGCTCTTAACCACATAATGATCCAAGATGGTTTCAAAGCCTACATGATGAAAAATGTTATCCACATCCAGAGAAAGAACTATGGAGTCTGAATGCAGATGGAAGTATACTACTTTCTCCTTATTTTTTGTCATGGTTCTTTTAGTCTACTTTCACAACATAACTAATGTGGAAATGTGTTTTACATGATTGTACACACATAACATATCAAATTGCTAACTGTTTTAGGGAGGGTGTGGTGAGAGAAAGAGGAAGGTAGAAAATTTGGAACTCAAAAAGGCATTTTTAATGAATGATTTTTTTTTAAAATGCTTTTACATGTAGTTGGAAAAAATTAAGTAGTTTTTAAAATTTAACTCTATCAACCATGATTTCGGAGGACCAATGACTTAGAATGCTTCTTGCCTCTCAATAGAGAGGAGATAGACTAAATTTGCAGAATAAGACATGCATTTTGGACATGGCCAATGACAGAATATGTTTTTGCTTAATTGCATATTTGTTGTAGCATTTTTTCCCCTTTTTCAGTGGGGGGAGGGGGGGAGGAGAAAAAGAATAGATGCTTCTTAATTTAAAAAATTAGAATGGAGACTGACTTCACCAAGGTTGGAGGAGAACAGCCTAGGGCATCCCAACCACAGAAGCTGGGAGAGCCCTGGGCAGCACATCCTGAGAAGTGAGTAGTCACTGCCCTCTGCAGGTGGCAATGTTTTATGCCAACTCAGTCTTCCATTCAAGGCCATTCAAGACTAGCACAAATTTCCTTCAGTGACCTAGCACCTTTCCCGTAACCACAGGCCTGGCCACTGGTTCCTGCCCTTCACCTTCACCCCCAGCACCTCTTTGTCAGAGCCAACAGTCTCCAGGAGACACAGAGAAGGGATTGAGCTAAAACAGACACATGGCTTAATGCCTTATAGTCACGGAGGATGAAATGGGAGCCCCTTGAGGGTAAGGGCATCTCCCTTGTGTCTTTGGATCCCCAGAGTCTAGCAAGGCCCAGAGAAGATGAGAAGAAGAGGCTGAGTATCTGTGTGTCTGTTTTAGCCAACGCTGGCATCTCCACAGTTCCCTTTACTAGGCACATTGATCATAGGCATGCTAGTCTATTGACCAGGGGTAGAGTGATCAGTTCCTACTGGGTGGTCATTGCACTTGTAATGATGGCACCACCTTCTGTCCATAACCTGTCTCTACCCCAGTGACCTCCTTCCCGGCCCTCTCCCCTCAAGGCTGCTGGACAGCTCATCCATCTCATTCCTGTTGGTGGTGAATACTGCCCTGTGTTTGGTTTCAATGATGTTCTCGTTAGGAAAAGTGGGTTTAAGAATGTCACTGCCCCTGTTAAGAGTGCCCTACCTAGCCCTGAAGTCAGCTGACCAGCTGCCTGTTGTGGGGCCCAAAGACAATGAGAATCAGAAGAACCCTATTAGAACACAATCCCCTCAACGGCAGGAACCCTGGTTTTAGCTTTCTTCATACTCCCAGCACCAGCAGAATTCCTCCACATAGTAAGCACTTAATTGATGCCAATTGACTGACTGACTGGTCAAGGGAAGGAGCCAGGAAGCAGAGGGGGTGAGTACAGGAGAAATGGGAACACAGGCTGACCATGCAACAGAAGAAAGAAGGCCCAGGTCCTGGAGATTCTCCTCTGTCCCTACAGAAAGATCCACAGGATGAAGGTAGAGAAAAGATACCAGCTCTTCTACCTCCTGTTCAATCAAGAAGAAAAGTGGAGAAGAGAGGAGGACTTTACTCCCAGGATTCAGAGAAGGAAGAGCCTAGGGACCAGCTCAGCCAACACTTTCACTTTACAGATGAGGAAACTGAGACCCAAAGGACTGAAGACTTTACCAAAGTCACACAGGGAAGAAGCATCAGGGCAGGGAGTCCAGTACAGTCCTCTGACCTTGGCTCCAGTCCCCCACGGTTCCTCTGACCTTCAGCCATGTTCCCTCTGACTTCCCTCCGTTGGGCCTACGCCCCCTGTAACCTCGGGAACGGTCCTCCCTGTTCACTTTGGCTTTCCTCCGTGGAATGTCAATGAAATGCGAGCAAGGCCTGTGGCCCTTTGTTAGCTGGACAGAGACAGAAGGGAGCCCTTCCCTTTCTGAACAGGGCTGATTCTTCATGGGGAATTTATCTTCTCACCAAAACCCTCTTCTGTGTCGTGAGCCAGCCTGAACGCAGCTACCTTCTGTCCTCCGCAGAACCATTCCTTGCGGATGGAGTCAGAAGACCTGAGTGCAAATCCTGCCTCAGATGCTTACTAGCCCCAGGAGTCTGTTTCAACACCTGTAAAATGGGGATAATAGCACCTACTTCCCAGGGTTGTCGTGAGGCTGCTGGGATCGTGTCTGGAAAGCACTGTGTTCCATAAATGCGCTGTGTCGTCCCTCCAGTAGGATTGACTTCAATGGTATTGGGAGCCTAGCGCCAGCCGGTGATCATCACGCCTCCCTCTGTGCGTGACCCCAAGTGCACTCTGGGGCCAGCGATCGCTTGGGACCATGAGCAGAAAGTAAGCACCTCTCGGGCAGGGCGCACGGTCACTTTCCCTTCGCGCCCCCGGCGGCGCCTTGGGCAGGGCCGGCCCTCCCCAAGTGCTCGAGGAACAGCTGAAGAAATGTCAGAATCCTTTCTTCCTCCCAGACACGTGAAAACAGTAGAGCTAACGGGACCCCAAACCCCACGGGAAGCTTCTCGTGCACCCAGAGGAATTCAGAGAAGAGCGGTAAGCTCTGTGTGACCTGGGGCGCGATGGAGCCAGCAGAGACCAGAATGGTCGGCCCCACGTCACGGGGCTTCATCCACCACGCCGTGACAAGGCAGTCCGATGCGGAGACGCTGAAACAGCCGCTGCAGCGGCGCCCGTCGTCCACCGCCCCACAGTGCCCGATTGGGGGCTGCTGGGTCAGAACGTCGCGTACACCTGAGCGGAGAACGTCTGGGGGTTGTTTTCCTTGTCACTGAGGAGAGGTCAGGCAGAGAGAGGACAGGACCAGGAGCATAGGCTATTCCATCTCCCACCTCAGGGCCTTTGCATAAGCTGTCCTCCATGTAGGGAAGGAATGGCCTCCCCAAAGTGCCCCCCACGAGATCATCTCCCATCCTTAACTTTGTATCCCCAGTGCCTAGCACAGTGGGAAGTCAGAATCTGCCTTTGCAGCTCCCAGCACCTCCATGCCCAAGCAAACATGGCTCATCCCTCCTTTGTGGGACAACCTTTGGACAAGAGGGCAGTGGTCTTCAAGCCCCAAGCCTCCTCTCCAGGCTAAACATTCTCCGTGTTTGTCATCCTCTATTAGGCAGTGACAATGGGTTAGTGGGGGTGGGGGTGCTATTCCCGAGGACTGTGCAAGGCCACAATTGGGGGTTGTGGAAAAGACCCCATGAGAACAGACTTGGGGGGAAGACACACAAAAAGAGGGTCACTGAGGCACTTCTTGAAGTCCCACCAGAAGCACAGTAGGGCAGCTTTAAAAATGTTGGTTATATCCTTTAAAAAAAACACCATGTAAGAGATTTGTGGCTTCATACACAATCCAATGTTTCTGTTTCTCACAAATGGAATCCCTAAGTTTTGGGAGTTGTCAAGTTCAGAATAATTGGTTTTTTTTTTTTTTTTACGTTTTTGCCCTTCCTATCAGCACAACCCAAGGATAGCCGTGCCAGCTGGGGCTGGTTCTGGCTTTCTGTAGCTGCCCCCTGGATGCCTCAGCTCTCAGAAACCATCATGAAAAGCTATAACTTGGCACACTTTTCTGGTGGGAACACATGGCCCCCCTGGGGTTTCTCTGGTTTCAGTAAACTCTGGCCAGACAGAGGGTCAGGCTTCCTCAGCCCCTTCAAGTCCCAAAGAAGCCCAGCTCAGCCTCGTCTGGACAAGGCCCATGGCCCCGCGCTGCCGTCACTGCCCTCTCAGCCAGGATGTGGACTTCGAGGCCCTCATCGCAAAGGGACTGCACGGAGAGCAAGGAACACAGAAAAGGGATGGCTGAAAACTTTATTGGGCTGGATGCTTAGGGACCGCCCGTGGAACACGGACCACCCTTGGAGTGCTGGTTCCCACCCCCACCTGACATGTGCGCCAGGGCTACTCCTTGGCAGCTGACTTGTAGTGTGCCAGTGTGCGTGCAGAAGGGTCAGCGGCCTCGATCCACTTGGGCATCCAGTAGTGGGTGAGCCAGTCCGCACGGCCAGGGTAGTGCCTCTCAAATATCTGCCGGTAGTAGTAGCCTTCCTTTGTCTTGGGAGTGTTCAGTGGAAACCTTTTGGCAGCATTTTCCAGCAAGGAGTCAGAGACCTACAAGGGTAAGTTGAGTCACAGGCAAGAGGACTGAGGACCTAAAGATGGAACAAAAGCCTGACCTCCCTGAAGGCAGAGGCTGTGGCTCCTCCACACTGCGCCAAGCTGAGGAAGGGCTCCATGGGCCCAGAGAAGCCTCAGGCCAAGTGGCCTCAGGAAGTGTGGCCCACAGGGTTTGGCCCACTTCCTACCCATTCTCTCCCTCCAGTGGGGTCAGAGAGGTGAGGGGAGGGCTACAGGAGGCAAGAGCCCCCAGAATGGCACCTTTCCCTGTGAAACTGCCCTTGCCCACCCGTACACTTGGAGGCCTGGCTGGCTCTCTCTCCATGTGACTCCCCATGTCTGCCCATCAAGGAATGAGTTCAGTGAAACAAGCAAACCTGGCAAATGTTGCCACTGCGTGGGCAGGGCTCTCGGCCCAGCTGACCACTCTATCGGGAGGCCTGATAGAGTGAATGAACTCTGGCCCCTCAGATATCCACAGCCTTCCTGAAAAATCTCCCCTGGCAGCCTGCCCTGCCCTGGGATCTTCCTGGGAATCTCCCCTGGCATGAACACGCTCTGAAGGTCCAAGTCACAGCCAGGGCAGCAGGGCCCCGGGTACCTGATGCTCAATGTGCTCCTGGAGGATGGTGAACCAGGACTTCTTCACAGAAGTGATTCCATCGCTGAAAGCTTCTTTTGGCCTCCAGAGAATGTCTTTGGGCAGCAGGTTGGAGTCCTGAAATGCCTCCCTCAGAAGATGTTTCTCCACCCCATTCTGAATGGAAGAAGCTGGGTGAGCACAGCTGTCCTCACCTGAGCCCCTAACCTATCCCAGGTAAGGAAGGGGCATCCACTGTCACACTTTGTTCAGGTACCTTTGGGATCCGGAGTTCCGGGGGCAGGGACAGGTAATAGGAGGTAAATCTGTGATCCAGAAATGGGACCCGCAGCTCTAGGCTGGACAGAGAAAAGGGAGAAGTGGGGAATAAGGCTGCTCTACCCCGCCCATCCCATGGCCTCCTACCCCTTTTCTAAGACCCCACTGATCAGCTTCCAAGGTGGCCAAGCATGAAGGTCACCTGTGCTGCCATCTGCTGGGAAGAAGGCCAAGGAGGGTGGCTGCCCTTGGCATGAGCTGGACAGGTCACTGAACCAAGGTCATCCCTGATGGGTGGCAGTTACACAGAATACCTGGGCCCAATTAGCTCCCCTGCTCTGGGATCTGGGGTGGTGGGCTGTTCTGAACTAGAACTCTGACTGGAAACAGGTGAAGGCCATGCAGTCCAGAAGCATGCACGAGGCACCTACTGTGGGCACACAGGGCACCAGCAGCCAGGGAAACCTCCTGAGGCCCTCCTGGCGTGTCTCCCCTTGACAGGGGACAAAGGAAGCATTCAGTTAAGAAAACTAATGACCCATTCACTGGGCATGTTCTCGTCCTCTTTGTGTCTGCCCAGGACACCAGGACCTCCCTGAGGCAGGGACTGGTGCCCTTGGCACCATAGCCTCAGTACCATACCTGCATCTCCACACAGTAGGGCTCCAGTGTCTCTGCTGGCCTCAGCCTGAAGGCCCTGAAGGCCTGGCCTTCTCCCACTGACCTGGCCAAAGCCTTCCATCCCTGGATGCCCAGGGACAGAGTGGGACCTCCCTAGTTACTGGGATTGCAGACACCATCACGAAGGACTGGAATTCTTTCATCCCTTAAGAAAGCAGCCCCATCCTCAAGCACATTTCTGCAGGGACTTTACAGAACAATCATTCTGCTATTAAGACTTAATGGGAGGGGCGGCCAGGTAGCACAGCAAGTAAGAGCACCGGCTCCAGTGTTGAGAAGACCTGGAGATCGAATCCCGGGCTCAGACACTTAGCACCCACCCAGAAATAACTGGCCGTGTAACCTTGAGCAAGTTACTTAACCCCAATTGCTTAGGGGCGGCCAGGTGGCTCAGCGAGTAGGAGTACCGGCTCCAGTGTTGGGACGACCTGGAGATCGAATCCCGGGCTCAGACACTCAGCACCACACCCAGAAATAACTGGCCGTGTAACCTTGAGCAAGTTACTTAACCCCGATTACTTAAAAATACAAAAAAAAAAAAAAAGACTTAATGGGAAGGGGCAGCTAGGGGGCTCAGTGGATAGAGCACAGGTCCTGGAATCAGGAAGACCTGAGTTCAAATCCAGCCTCAGACACTTGCTAGCTGTGTGACCCTGGACAAGTCACTTAACCCTGACTGCCTTCAAAAGAAGGTGTGATGAAGGTGCGGCAGAGAGGCCAGGATGCTCGACTGGGAGTTAGAGGGACCTGGGTTTGGACCCAGCTTTGACTGCTACCTGACTGGGCAATCCTGTAACCAGCCGAAGGAAATGTCTACAGTCACTGTATCTGCCCCAGCTCTTTGTGGTATGGCCGAGCTCAGGTGTGAACCCCTCCCCCCTGCTCCATCTGGCCCAGTGGCAGCACCTGGGGCCCCAGCCCAGGCACCCCCCCCCCACCCCCGAGCCGCCGCCGGCCCCCGCCCACCCCCCCCCCCCCCCGGCGCGGGGGGGGCCCCCCCCCCCCGGGCCCCCCCCCCCCGCCGCTGCCAGCAGCGGGCGGCCCCAGCTGGGGATGACACTGGGCTGGGACTTTCCCCAGCCCTCCCAGTATGGGTTACCCATGCGCGGCTGTGGTGCGGTCAGCACGCAGGACGTCAAAGAGATAGAGCTCCTTCAGAAGCCTCTCGCTCTCCTCCTGGGCCTCCTCAGCAGACGGCGCCTGCGGCCAGCAAACAGAGGCGCCAGAGGCTTGAGCACTTGCCCAAGAGGGGCCCAGCCCGGCCCTACTGCTGCTTCCTCTTTATAGAGATGGGGAGGGAGGGAGGGGGAGAGTGGAGGAAGGGGAGGAAGGGAGAAGGATGGAGAGAAAGGGAGGGGGAGGGAGGGAGAGAAAGGGAGGGGGAGGGAAAAGAGGAGGAAGGGGAGGGAGGGGAGAGGAGAGGGAGAGGAAGGGAGGGAGAGAGGGGAGGAAGGGGAGGGAGGAGGGAAGGAGGAGGATGGAGAGGAAGGGAGGCAGAGGGAAGGAGGGAGAGAGGGGGGAAGGGGAGAGAAGGAAGGGAGGGGAAAGGGGAGGGAGGGAAGGGAGGAGGCAGGAGAGCCCCTGGAAGCATCCTTCCTTCTCTTTCAGGAAACACCCTTTTGACTCAAGGGGCAAAGGAAACAGCTGCTCCAGACCTGCCCTCCTGCATGCTAACAGTGACCTGATGACTACTGGCCAGTGACCCTGGGCAAGTCACTGCCCCTCTCAGCATGGTCAGGGCACATCTAGATCTTTCAGTGGCAGAGAGGATGCTGACCTGCATCAGCAGAGGGAGTTTCCCGACCTGGGAGTTCCCTGTGCCTGGCCCACGCCCCTTTGCCAAAGCTGACCCCAGTGTCGTTACCTGGTGAAAGTAAATATAACCCTGAGTGAGCTCATCGGAGCCTTCTCCAGAGAAGACAACCACACTGTCGGTGTTCTTCCGGATGTACTTAGACACCAGATACATGCCTGCAGAGGGGGGAGAGCCAGGGTTGTGCCTAGCCCTGCTCTGGGGCCCATCTCAGGGGCTCCCAATGCCCGTCAGCCTGAAGCCCGCTCCCTACCCTCGCTCACAACAATCAGGGCACACATGCACTGGGTGGGGATGGAGGAATGGCTGCCCCCCCCGCCCCCACAACGGCCCCCTGGGGTGTCCTGAGGCCCTGACACATCAGGTACTATCAGGACCTCCTCTGAGAGCCCCCACCACTAGAGACTCGGACTCTGTCCCATCCGACTGTGGAACCTCACCTTCCTGTCCCTTTGGGGCACAGCAGGGTTGCTAGGGAGAGAGGCCAGCGCCGTGTGGACAAATCACCGGCTGACAGGCCAGCCTTTCCCCCCTTCCACCCCGGGTCAGGCTGCAATCTGCCCCAGCTGACCACAGAATTATGGCCACGCTGACCCTGCGTCATGGGCATCCGGGGGGGGCACGTGGCAGCTGCTGGGGGGAAGCGTGGGCACAGCGGCATGCCCTGATGCAGCGGTCAGCCAGCCCAAGTGTCAGGGCAGCTCGGGCCTCAGGAGCTGGCAGGGCACCGAGGACGCATGCAGCCCACACAGCTACGGCTCATGCATGCGGCGCCCCTGCCAGTCCTGGCTCTGGGGCTCCCTGAGCTCGCACAAGCACTGTCTCACCCACAGATGCTCGGACGGTGGTGATGTCGTAGGTCTCCAGGCTGAAGATGACATCGTCCAGGGCCTGGATGCCCTCCTCTGAACTGAAAAGCACCTCGTGGTGCTCGCTCCCGATGTGGGCCGCCACCTACATCAGGGAGGGCACCAGATGCCTCGGGGCCGGGAGGAAAGCAGCCCCGGAATCTCAGTGCCCAACAGCAGGTGGTCCAACCTGGCTGCCAGGCCCCTCCGGAGCAGCTCACTGCCATTCCTGGCTCAGCCTCAGGGGCCAAACTAAAGCCCATCCACCTCCAGCCCCCTGCCCTGGGTCAGATCACCACCTCCAGGCCCCTGCACCCCAGGCTCAGGCTGTGGTCTCTCCCAGCACCCACCAGGCCATGCCTGGTGGGGGGAGGGGAAGGAGGAGGGGGAGGAGGGGAAGAGGAAGAAGAGGAGGAGGAAGAGGAGGGGAGGAGGAAGGGAAGAGGAAGAAGAGGAGGAGGAAGAAAGGAGGAGGAAGAGGAGGGGAGGAGGAGGAAGAAAGGAGGCAGAGGAGGGAAAGAGGAAGAGGAGGGGAGGAGGAGGAGGAAGAAAGGAGGAGGAAGAAGAGGGGAGGAGGAAGAAGAGGAGGGGAGGAGGAGGAAGAGAAGGGGAAGAGGAGGAAGAGGAGGGGAGGAGGAGGGTTCCCTTCTATTAGAAAGAGCCTTTGCCATGCCAGACTCCCCCAAGCTCCAAGGCACAGGCTGAGATGGCGGAAGCTCCCCAGAGGCCCCCCCCCCCCCCAGCCCCGGCCTCATGCTCTTCCTGCACAAGGTCCCCGCCAGCCCCACAGCTAATGTGCCCCGAGCTCGGGTGCTGACCTTCCGAGCTGCCAACAAATCTGGGCTGTCTTCCATGCCGATCGCAAACGTCTGGAGTGGGTACGAGACTCCCGCCTCCTTCAGCTGCTTCAGGAGGGTGGCGGCCACCAAGCTGGAATCCAGACCCCCTGAGGAGGCAAACGTAGGTGTGATGAACTGGTGGGATCGAGGTGAGGGAGGGGGCCCAGAGGGAGGCAGGGCTGGCCACGGGGCAGTGGGACATGTTCCTGGGCCAGCCTGGGGGCTGGGAGCACTGGATGAACAGTGTGTGCCGGGGAAGGCAGAGCGAGAAGCCGGGGCAGGGGCAGGGGATGAGGGGCTCTGTCTGGCCCTTGCTCCTGGAGGCCATGGGGAGCAGCAGGAATGGGCCAGTCACTTCTCAGTCCTATGTGTTTTACTTGGCGCATTTAAGGCCTTTATTGAGGGTTTTCACTAGCCCCCAGCCCTGGCCAGAACTAGAGTGCCAAGGGTTTCCAGTGACAAAGAAAAGAGCCTGGGCTTAAGTGAAAGGCAGAGGGGAGCCCCTGATGCTTCTTGAGATGCAGCGGTCAGACCCACACCTTAGGAGGGTCGATATGGCAGCCTCGGGTATCTGGGGAGACCAAGGAAGAGGTCCTGCAATGGTCCAGTGGAGAGGCTGGGCAGGCGTGGGAGATGCTGAGGATGGAGCTTTGCTAGGGCTGCAGAGGCTCGGGAACAGCAGCGGGAGCCGGGGTGGCAGCCACCGGTAGCAGCAAGGCCCGTCCTCACAGGCCGCCAGCCTCAGGACTCCCCCCTCCTGCGCGTCCCGCCCCAGGGGGCAGGTGGCCCCTCACCTGACAGGAGACAGCCGATCCGGCGGTCAGTCATCAAGCGCTTCCGGACGGCGTGGTCAAAGAGTAACCGGATGTTTCCCTTCACCGCCTCAAGATCGAAGCCTGGGGACAGAGCAGAAGCATGGAGCCCCCTCCGTGGCAGCCCCCCAGCCCCCAGGGGCCACACCCAGCCACCTCCCTACCTGAGGACAGCTTCTCCAGCGGGTGGTAGAGGGCATGGAGGGGCGGGTCCTTGCAGCCGTGGAACTTCACCGTCTCCACTGACACCACCTTCCCGTTGGTCCTGAGGTCCAGGACCTGGTAATGGCCAGGGGGAAAGGGCTCGATCTGCAGATGGGCAGCTGTGGGGTGCTTCAAGTCGACCAGGCCTGTGGGTGCAGGGACACAGAGGATGGACGTGCGGGACAACGTCCTGGCCCAGCCTGCCCAACGCGCAGAGCACGCATCACCTGCCTCCGTGAGGGACAGACAAAAGGCGCCCGCCTCCAACGTCCACCAGCCGGGCTCAGTCACCAGCTAAGCACCTACTATGTCCTTGCTGGTGTCCCCTAAGCCCATCCATCTACAGAGTGTGAGTGACTTCCACACATCCCACCAAGGGAGCCCATGTGAACCAGAGGAGCCAAGTGTGAATCCTGACTCTGTGCTCACTGGCCCTGGGTGGGGCCCTCCCCCATTCTGCACCTCCCCAGCCTCCCCCAGCCCCTGTTACAGGGGGAGAGGGATGGCAAGATGACTGCAAACATTGGCCCCAGCTAGCCAGGTGGGGGGTCAGAGAAGCCCGGCCCTTCTGCTCTCACTGGCAAGTAACCACCCGCCAAGCCTCAGTCTACTCATCTGTGAGATGAAGCGACCCTTCAGAGGCAGGGCATCCTGGGTGGCCCAGGCCCAGTCCTGCCCCTCACTGAGCCCCTGCTGAGAGGAGCAACCCCTCCTTGCCCCCACTGTGTGGACCCTGCTGAGATAAGGAGCCCTGCAGCACCCCCTCCCTCCCAGCCTGGGTAAGGGCACCCACACCTGCCCCCCCACACACACCATGTGGACCCTGCTGATAAGGGCCAGCCTGGAGGCATCCACGCCAAGTCCTGGGGGCCTCAGCCCCAGGAGCGGGTGCCTAAGACATGGAGTGGGGCAGGGGCTGGAGGGGAAGGAGGCGCCCCCCAGTCACACACCCTGATTAGGTTTTCATTTGATTTGTGGGGCACTGGGCCCATCAGCCCGAGACTGCTGCCCCTCCTGGAGCCAGGCCACGGCCCCCTGCACTCCTGCTCCGGGCCTGGCTCACACAGTGCCTGCCAAGACCAGTGGGTTCTGCCTCCTCACACCAGTGAAGGCCACGTGTTTATCTGGTCTGGGTGGGTTACATGGCTATGCCTTTCATGCCCGGCAAGGCTCCTGCTTGCCCTGGGCCAGGGCCACCAGGGCAGCAGCCTCTGGCCAGGAAGCCCAGGAGCCCTGTCCTAGACATGACCGCTCCCTCATGGTGCATGCCCAGAGCTAAAGAGGACCCAGCTGTGGCCCGACCAGGACAAAGGGCAGCCGGACTCCCGGAACCCGTGCCCACCATAAAGCGATGATTGGACACATTTGCTCCTGGATGGCCAAGAGGTTTGTGCCAGCAGAGGCCAGGCTGGTGGGGCCATACCTTGGCCTTGTTCAGACTCACACAGCTGAGTAGGGTGATGCCTGACAGGAAAGAGACCTCCCCCCTGGGTCTGGCCATCAGGACCCCCCCCCCCAGGGGTCTGGCCGTCAGGACCCTTTCCTCCCAGGGGTCTGGCCGTCAGGACCCTCCCCCCCAGGGGTCTGGCCGTCAGGACCCTCCCCCCCAGAGCTCTGGCAGTCAGGACCCTCCCTGAGCAGCATGGGTCACCCCACACTTCAGTCCGCCAGCTCCAAAAGGAAGCCGAAGACACCTAAACCACATAAACTTGAGGCGCCCTATCCATTGGTTTGTCCCAAACCCTGAACGCTGCCTCCTGGGCCACTGAGCTGCCTCTGATCCTGGATCTCAAGACCAGCTAATGAGGGGTGACAGCAGGCCGGCTTCACCCTGAGTCCACTGGAATCTGAGGGGCTCTGAGTGTCAGCCTTGCCTTGAGGAACACAGCTGGTCATCTGGGGACCCACCCTCTGGTGGGCCATGGATGCCAAAGGACCAAACCCAGGCCACCATTTCCATGTCCCGTCTACCTTTGGCTTCCGAGCACACGGCCAGAAATCCTTCCTCCGTCAGTGCTCTAAACAGTGGTCGGACGCCGAAAGTGTCACGCCCCAGGAACACCTTGCGGTTGGCGGTGTCCAGCAGGATGAAAGCAAACACGCCATCCAGCATGGGGGCCGTCTGCTCGATGCCGCCTCTGTCGTACAGATGGAGGAGGATCTCCCCGTCCACCTGTGTCTGGTACTCAAACCCAAAGTGCTTCTGCAGCTGGGGGAACAAGGGACAGGGGCGTGAGGCGTGGCTGAGGCCCCTTCCCCACCCCCAAGCAGGGCCCAGGGCGCCACATGCCCAGACTTGGGGGCATGGGCTGCCGACCTCACAGCAGGAGCTGGCTGCAGCTCCGGGCAGCCAGATAAACAACACATGTGGCTCTGGTGGGGAGGTGTCTGAGCCACAGCTTAGGTGTCACTCCCACCAACGACCACAGGGCCCCACGGTGACTGGGGGTGCCCCATGGACACAGCCTCAGACCCTTAACCAGCTGAGTGACCCTGGGAGAGTCACTTCCCCTTTTGTCTGACTCTCTGCCCAATCGCAATATAGGCCAATGTAAGTAACACTGACTCTGCAGGGTTATAAGGTTTGGCAGAGGAGCTCCTTCCACCTGTTTCCCTAGCCCTCAGAAGGTGCCACATAAATGCTTGTACCCTCTTCTTTTCCTGAGGGTTGTAGTCCGTGCCTCCTCCCTGCCCATGCAGCTTGGTGCCAGCCCTCCAATATCTCCCCTACAGTAGCCCAGCCTGGGTGCCTTCAGGAACCACCTCCTTTCTCAGCCTCCCCCTCAGGCACGGTACTCTGCTCTAATTCTGGGGAGCGGTTCAACAAATTCAGCTCAGTCATTTCTGAGGAGAGGATACTGGGGAGTGGACAAGAGGGGAGGGGAGAGAAAAGGAAGGAGGGGAGGAGAGAGGAAGGGGGAAGAAAGAAAGGGAGGGGAGAGAGAAGGAAGAGGGGGAGGGAAGGGAGAAGGAAGGAAAGGGGAGGGAGAGAGCAGGGGAAGGGAGGAGGAGAGGGAAGGGCAGGGAAGGGGGAGGGCAGGCATGGGAAGGAGAACACTGAGAAGGAAGGAGGAGGGGAGGGAGGAGGGGAGTGAGAAGGAAGGAGGGAGGAAGGGACTGGGATAGGCTGTACCCAGAAGCTCCCCAGCCCCAAGCAGAGAACAAAGAGGCAGAGAAGGAGCCCCAGAGCTGCCTGTATCAGCCCAGGGAAGGGCTAAGTGAGGACCATCGATTGGGCCAAGAAAGGGGCTGGGCGGGGTGGAAGCCTCCAAGACTTAAGTGTTGGAGATGCTGATGAAATCAATCCGCCTCGGTGGCTAAGGGTGAGACCATAAAAAAACCACGTCAAAGCCAGAGCCAAAGCAGATGTCTGGGCAGCTGGCCAAATTCCATTCATTAAGCGCATAGGAAGAGTGAGGTGCTCCCAAGGCACAAAAAGGGGCAAGCGGCAGTCCCTCCCCTCAAGGAGTTTACAATCTCCTGGAGGAAGACCACCCAACTAGGTTCAAGGCAAGCAATCTACAGGATAGATGGGAAATGAGAGAAGGGAAGGAAGGCACTGGAATTAAGGGGGATCGGGGAGGGCTTTCAGTAGAAGGTGACATTTTAGTTGGCACTTAAAGGAAACCAGGGAGATCTGGAGTCCTTGGAAAGGAGGAGAGTGTTGCAGGCATGAAGGACAGCCGGAGAGATTTCCGGGAGCCAGGTGCTAGAGATGAAGAAGGATCTTGTTCATGGAACAGCCGGGAGACCGAAATCACTGGATCAAAGAGGCCCTTGTCAGGGAGTAAGGTGTGGGAAGATTAGAAAGGGAGGGCAGGAAGGGACAGCTGAGGAAGGGCTTTGAGTGCCAAGGGAGCATTTGGTATTTGTTCCACGGGAGTTTATGGAATAAGGGGGTGATGTGGTCAGACCCAGGAATCTGGGTAGGGATGTGAAACTGACCACAGAAGTAGCATAGGTGAAATGGACCAGAGATGTTTGGGAGGTGAAATCGACCCGAGATGTAGCAGGGGGTGAAATCGACCAGAGATGTCTAGGAAGTGAAATCTATCACAGACGTCTGGGAGGTGAAAAGGCCCACGGAGGGAAGGTGGCAGGGGGGAAGTGGCCGGGCCTTGCACCATATTGGACACTCGGTAAGAGTGGGGAGCCCACGGGATGGGAGGTATATGGGTGCCAAAAGCAGAAATGAAGCCGTGTCCCCGGAAGCCTGGGGCCCCCTCGCCCCCCAGTCGGCGCCACCACGCGCCCAGTGTGACAGAATGTGCCCGGGGCGGCGCCCCGTTCCTCACCTGCCGGTGGTTGTAGATCTCGCCGTTGTAGCACAGCCACAGGGAGGGGAACTTCTGCAGGCGGAGGGGTTGCATGCCGGACACGGGGTCCACCACGGCCAGCCGGTGGAAGCCGAAGCAGCAGTTGGTGAAGCCGCGCACATTCTCGAAGCGGAAGGCGTCGGGGCCCCGGTGGGCGATCCTCATGGCGCTCAGGCACTGCGCCGGCAGGCCCTCGTCACTGCCGAACAGCGCCCAGATGCCGCACATGGCGGGGCCTCAGTTTACCCCCCGGTGACGGAGCTTTCCCAGACCGTACGGGCGGGCGATGGGAGCCGGCCGCTTGGTCTGGATGGCAGAGCCGCGGCGGGGACCGCGAGGAGCGGACAGAGGGGCGGGCCGGGGCGGGGCGGGCCCGGCCCCCAGCCCCTTCTCCGCCCCGTCCTCCCCTCCCCCGCCGCTGCCCCGCCGCAGTCTGATGCAACGCCGCAGCCCACGTGGAAGAGGCTGCCGGGGAGCGCGCTTCCGGCAAAGGCGGATGACGTCAGGAGGCACCGCCCGCCGCTCGGCCCCGTCCACCCAGGAGGCGCGCGTGCGTGGACGGAAGTGAGGGTGGGCCGTCGAGGGGCCACTTCCGCCACGAGCCTCCTGTGTCCCACCGTGCCTCTGGCGATTCCGCAGGTTGTCCTTCGCGCCCTAGGTCTCCAACGGAGTGCCCCGGGGCTCTGGACTTGGCCTCGGGCGGCGTGACGCACTGGCCAGTGGCTTGGCCTAGGAGGGGTGACAGTTCACAGCCTTTGGGCGCGGATAATGGCCCTCACAAGTAGGAGCGGGCGGGGCGCAGCCGGTCTGGCAAAGACCTGGGGGCCTTAGTGGACCACAAGCTTAGCGGGTGTCCGTGGGACGGGGCGGGAGGAGAAGGGCCCAGAGCCCCGCAGTCACCTCGGTATGCAGTGGGTGATTAAGCAGCGGTCCCAGTGGGCCCCGCCCCGCCAGGAGGACTGAGGGTAATCCTGGGAGGGTCTGATCCGGCCTGAAGAAAACGAGGCTGGGGCGGGGTAGGAGAAGTGCCGGAGATCCCTGAGAGCTGTCCAGCTGCTGAAACGGGAGCTGCCGGAGCTGGCAGAGGCCGGACACGCGTCTGCCCCCCCTCCTCCCTGGGGTCTTCAGGCAGACCCCCTACTCTCAGGGAGAACCCCCTTTGTATGTAGACTGGACCCTCCAGTCTCAGGCTCTGGAACAAGAACCACATCTGGACCTCTGGTTTCTGGACCCTCCCCAGGTCAGCTGCCTGTTGCTGGGCATGCCCTGAGGGCAGGCGCCCCTCTCCAGGGATGCAGGTGTTGAGTAGATGGTTTGGCACCAGGGTGGAAGTTCTGTTCTCTTCACTTCTCACTTGCCTCTCAGCCTAGGCCTGGGCCTCCTCTGTCACAAAGTCCAAGCCGGACTACTCCCTTCCCGCTGGGTGCCAAGTCCGAGCCAGACAGGTCCCTTCTCCCCAGGGTTCCATCATTTTGACCCTAGTAAGCAGGTTCCACTGTTTGTTGAAAAATCGCCTTGGCAGCCAGATGGAGAAGGCTGGCTCAGGAGAAGAGTGAGCCAGTGCAGCTTCTGACCACACCAGTCAGACTGGACTAACCAGCTATGGGCAGAGGAAATGCTCCCTCCCCTCGGGGCTTGCCTAGACTTCAGCAAAGAAAGCCTCTGACAAAACATGTCCTAGAGTGATTGTGAATGAGGTGGAGAGATGGGACTCTTGGGGCAGCCACGGTGAGGGGCCCTTGGAGGTCGCAGAACAGGCATTAATGCCCCAAGGCCATGTTGAAAGGAGTCCCCGAGGGCAGTGCCCCAGTGCTGTATTTGGACAGCCCTCATCACATGGAGAAGCGCCAGGCAAGCAGGAACAAGTGCCCCTTCTTCTTGGATGGCTGGACTTTGCTCCGAACAGCGTCTCTCTGGGCCTTTGGGCATCTGGGTGGTGTAGTGGGTAGGGTGGGGATCTGAAGTCAGGAAGACTTGAGTTCAAATGTGGCCTCAGACCCTCACTAGCTGTGTAGCCCTGGCTGGGTCACTGTCTTCCTCAGTTTTCTCAGATGTGAAGTGGGATAACAGTAGCATCACGTACCTTCCAGAGATGTCTAGAGGATCCAGTGGGAGAGTGCTTACCCCAACACCTGGTGTGTCGTGAGGGCTTAGCAAGTGCTCCTTCCTTCCTTCTTTTCCCTCAGCCGACACCTTCCCTGTGCGTCTCCCTTAGGAGCAGGTGGGGTACTTAGGGGAGCCTCTTTTCTCACCCATTAGCTTAACTCAGTTGTGCCCAAGAGAATCGTCAGGTCCAGATCCACATGGCTTGGACTTTCCTCTGCTTTGGGGATGTCACAGAATTTTCATATAGCCCGGCTCTGGATTTAATTTTTGAGCATACATGTATACAAGTGTAATGGGAATGTAAATTTTTAAGATCTTCCCTGCCCCTAGGCTAAAGTGCACCTGAAGCCTGGGGTGGGAGGCTTGTTTTTCAGAAGATACTTCTTGATTGGCCAGTGAGTCAATAAGGTTGTTACAATCTCTGAGCCAGGAGAAGGCTATATAAGCCCTGATGTGTAGCTTTGTTTTGGGGCTCACTTTGAGAAATGTTCTGTGATTTGATCTGGATTCTGGGAAGCCGTTGTCCAGAGCCCACGGCTTTGAAAAACCCAGATGTTGATTGGGTATGGATGTAATTGTTGGACAGTTTGAGATCTGTCTACTTGATCTGTTTCTGTCTTGATAATTCTGTCTGTATATTCTGAAGTTTGGGGTGCTGACCTCTTTCCCCTGAACTAGGTAAATGATACATGTCTGACTGATTAAAGTAAGCTTGTTAACCCATTTTGAGTTGCTTTCCTTTAACAAAGCAGATCCAAGAACCTGTGTTGGCAGCCACCCTGGGGACACTGGGGTGCTTGCTGCTACAACAAGAAGGCCAAGCCTCTGGAGCTCTGATGCCTTCATCACCCCTTTAGGGTTCTAGGACTGTCACTGAGGGGTTGGAGTGATTCTGTTGTTAGGACTTGAGACCCTATTAGGTGTGTTCTCCCCAATATCAGTTGCCAAAAATTGGTGCCCAAATTCATTTTTAAAGTTATTTTATTTTCACAATTACTTGTAAAAAACAATCCCTTTTTTTTTTTTAATTTTGAGTTCCAAATTCTCTCCCTCCCTCCCCTCTCCAGTCATCGAGAAGGCAAACAGTCTAATATAGGTTATACATGTGCAGTCAGGCAAAAATATTTCTATAAAGTCATGTTGTGAAAAACACGGACCAACCAACAAACTAGAAAAATAAGGTGAAAATAGCCTGCTTCGATCTGCACTCAGACTCCGTCAGTTCTGCCTCTGGAGGTGGAGAGCGCCTTGAATCCTAAGTCCCTTCAGAATTGTCTTCGATCCTTGCATCGTTGACAAGAGCTAAGTCTATCCTAGTGGGTCATCACGCACAATGTTGCTGTTACTGTATACAGTGTTCTCCTGGTTCTGCTCACTTCACTCTGCATTAGTTCATGGAAGTCTAGGTTTTTCTGAGGGCATCCTGCTCATCATTTCTCATAGCATAATAGAATTATGTTGCAATCGTATATCACAAGCCCGATTTCATTTAAACAAGTAACATCAACCAGTTTTCACAAAGGGATTGCTGAGAAGAGGAAACAGAATGACAAACGTTTCTCCCCACGTCTGGGGATACACAGTCCCCTGAGTCATTTTAATCTCTGGTGAGAGTGGGCAATTTCTCCAAAGCATTTACCTTGCCAAGTTCACTTCTGACTGTGCGTAGAGGCTAGATGAGTTCCCATCTCAGGTTCTACTGGGTTGGGTCAAGCAAGTCCCTCCTCAGGCCTTGGCTGCTGCCTCACCCACACTGGACCTTGGATAGGGCCTGGCATGCACTCAGTTCCCAAACCTCTGGCACCTGCTATTCTGGCCCTTGAAAGCTCATCCACTGTAGAGAACTTTCAGGAATTCCCCAGCTCCACTGATGAAATGTTCCCCTGTCCTGGGCTATTATCTGGAAGGTTACAGGACAGATAAGCAGGACGATGGATAACCTTGTTTGGGTGTAGAGAACTTTGGGGTCCCTTGGCCCCACTAAAGGAATGTTCCCCAGCCCTGTATAATTATCTGCAAGGTTACAGGACAGATAAGCAAGAGGGCGTGTAATCTTTTTTTGTTTGTGCCTCCAGATATGGTCCTATGATATTACCCTAATAAATAACTAACCTTAAGTAAGGGTAGATAGTAAACAAGACCAAGGGAGGGTCCTTGTGCATTGTCTGCATTCTTTTGGGTCATGCAGACTTTCTGTTGGGGGGCACATACACTCTGTGAGCCCCTCGTATCTTTGGCTCTGTATGAAATGGTCCTGTAATAATCAGACTATTGATTACACCCCCGTCTCATTATTCTCACCACTCACTAGCCCACCAACTACGCTGGCGGTAATCCACTTATAGCCATCTCTCCAAAGCCCCTTCCCTAAAAGCAAAAACAAGTGGATAAGGGGCAGCCAGGTGGGGCAGTGAGTAAGAGCACGGGCCCCAGAGTCCCCAGAGTCGGGATGACCTGGATCAAATCCGGGCTCAGATGCTCAGCACCACACCCAGAAATGACTGGCCGTGTAACCTTGGGCAAGTTACTTAACCCCGATTGCTTTAACAAAAAAAATGGATACAACAGAGAAAAGCAATGGCAGGCCTTGCCCCAACCCCCCCGCCCCAGGCCTCTGGGTCCTTATCTTCCTGGCCAGGCCATTACTGTGGGGCTGGCTCACAGCCCCTGGGGCCCTCCATAGGAGGGCACAGCCTGCATGTGCCTGGGGCATAGAATAGCCCTCGCCCCTCTGTCAGCAAGTGTCACACCACTTTTGGGCACTGGTCACCTGCAGCATCTTCCAAATAGGCCCCGTACCCTCCTGGGGGCAGACCCTCACCACCTCATGCAGAGATCATTGCTGTGGCTGCTGAGGGTCTGCCTACCTCAAGTCTCCATCTTCCAGTCAGCCACCAAAGGGATTTTCCTAAAGCACACACAGTCTGACCATGGCAGCCCCCTACTCAATAAACTCCTGTGGCTCCCTCTGGCCTCCAGGAGCAAATACAAAACCCTCTGCTGAGTATTCAAAGCCCTCCAAAACCCTCCCCCTTCTACCTTCCAGGTGTCTCCTCCCTCCCCATATACCCTAACCCGGTAACCCCAGCCTCCTGGTTGTTCCACCAAGATGCTCAGTTCCTCCCTCTAGCCACTGTGTCTGGCTGCTGCCCATGCCTGGAACACTGCCTCCCCATCCCTACCTAATGGCTTCTCTGGCTTCTTATAAGTCCCAACTAAAATCCCACGTTGCCCAGGAAACAGTCCCCAGTCCCTCTTAGCTCCAGAGCCTTCACTCTGTGAATTGTCTCCCATTTATCCTGCCCAGAGCTTGCTTTGCATGGACCTGTTTATGTATTATCTCCCTTGATTGCACTGTGACCTTCCCAAGGGCAGGGACTGTCTCGACTGAGCCCAGTGCTTGGCACAGGAGGTCCTTGTGGCATGACTCGGGCCCACGGAGCCCCTCCACTTCTCTTGTGTACCCTGGGGAGGAAGGCCTTTCATTCTTCAAGGATGGGATGTGGGCAGGGGATAGAGGAGCCCTGAGATGTAACTTTGAAGAGGTGACTGCACCTTCCGGGGAGCACCTGGAGTAAGGACTGCTGCCATTTCCATTGAGCAAAGCTGAGTGATCTCATTGGAGCCTCAGACCCAGCCCTTCCAGGAGGTCTTGAAGGTGCCCCCATCTTACAGATGAGGAGACTGAGGTTCTAAGAGGGAGCAAACGTCGCCCACACCTGAAAGGGACCTTAGACAGCTGCCCCTCTCAGAGACCATTCTGTCCCACACAAAATGGCGATCTCCCCTTGTACCCGATCTCACACAGAGAAGAAGCAGATGCCCAGACTGAGGGCATTTCCCTTATTCCTAAGATTATTTTCTTCTAACACTTCTTGTTTCTCTTAGGTTGCCTGCTAGGGCAGTGAAAGGGCATCCCTGAGCTCCACCGGCCACAGCTGGATTTCTGTCCAGGCCCTTCAGCAGGCCAGTGGCCTAGATGGGGGGTTTCTTTCATGAGGTCCTAAGGGCTCATCCAAGCAGTATGCAGAAAGGCCTTGCCTCATCTGTCACTGGCATGGGAGCTCAGGGCTGATTTGGGGACAAACTGGCAGCAGAACCAAACATGAATGATCTCAGCCTTTCTAGAGCTCAGTTTATCTACCCACAAAATGGGGGTGATGTGAGGTTCTGTCTATGAAGCCCTCATTGGAATACACTAACCCAAGAATTAATAGAAATTCAAACTTTCAGGTCAGTCCCTGGCCAGAGGTTAAAAAATACCAAGTACAAAATAGATACAGGGCATATTAGTCACTAAGTCTATCAACAAACAGTTATTAAACTCCTACCTGGTTCCAGGCTCTGTGCTAAGCACTGGAGATAGAATTAGAAAAAAAAAAGCCCCTGCCCTCCACCAAAGGGGGAAGATACCACAGCCCAGGAAGCTGAAGGGTGGGATGGAGAGGGCCACCAGAGGGTGCCAGGCTCAGGGAGAGGATATTTGTGGAGCTGACACTTAGCAGAGCCAATGGTAGGCAATAAATTCTTACTATTTTTATTACAATAGGAACAGTTGCTGTTACTATCACAGAATGATCCACTAATCACTACTGCTGTCCATCACCCCCACTTTTTGGTAGCCACTCTCCCGGGTGCCAGCCTGTCCTCCAGCCTCCTACAGGGGAGGACCACAAGAGGCAGGCAGAGGCAGACAGGCACCGACCACCGGCTCGCTCCTTTGGTTCATCCACTACCTCCCAGAAAAATGACACCTGGGAGAGAGTGTCCTGATCTTGAGAGCAGGAGGGAGGGGGGGACCTTCCTCTGCCCACCCTTCCCTGGCATCATGCCCAGGCATGATGGTGTCTGAGATCCGGGAGCCCCTTCTGTTCTCAGTTACAGCCCCTGCCCCTTTCTGCTGTCCAGGGACAGTATGACATGCATGGGGCCAGGGAGAAGGTTACCTACCCCACTCCCAGATGCCTCTGCAGTAGGCCCACTGAGCCCCATTCTCAGGCAGAGGAAAACCCTTCAGTTCCAGAAGCAGGGAGAGCCATCAGTGGGGGCACCTGGTATTTGAAACAAAATACATGCATACCATTGTTCAGATTTTGTTCACAAAGAAGCTCCTGGCAAGGCAGGGGGTCAGGAACACCTGAGTGAAGTTCTGTCTCTGACCTTTACAAGCTGTCCTATCTTACATGAAGGAGCTGAGACCTGCTGGTCCTCCCTCTCAGGGTTGTTAACAAAGCTTCCAAGAGCTCATGTCTCATAGGAAATTCTTGGAAGTGACTGCTCCCGAATCCTCAGCTCTGCCAGAGCCTTGAAGAGAGCAGCTGTGGTCAGACGGGGACACTAGGGCCCCTTCAGCCTCCAGGCTGTTGTCCACTGCTCTGGGATCTGAGCTTGGCCAGAGCTCTGTGGGTGGTGGGGCCGGGACTGCCTGGGAGGGGTGCTGGGTGCACACCAGCTTTTCCCCAGCTTCTATACTTGGAAAATCTCAGCAAGAAATGTTGGCAGATGCTAGTGCATGGTTTCTGTGGCTCTGTCTCTCTCTCTGTCTCTCTCTCTTTATGTCTCTGATGAGGTATGGGCTCAATGATGAGGTATGGGCTCTGGGAGCCCCCTCGAGCTCTCGTTTAGTCCTTGAAGTACAAGCTCTAGGAACCACCCTTGAACTCTGATTAAATCGTCCCATTTGATTAGGCATTTGCATAAGCCCAAACCTCATTACTAGACATCCTACCTTTGAGCCTCTCAGAATATCAGTTCACCCTTGAACTGGCCTAGCCCACCATTGTCTGTAGTCTCCAGGTAACCTCCAGCAACTTCCCACACTTAATCACTCATTGACCTCATTAACTCCTGAAGACCCTCCCCAAACTCCTCCTCTAGACCACCCCTAGATTCCTCCCACAACCTTCTGTATATAAGACCCCATCTTTTTTTTTTTTTTGGTCTTTATTAATTTGTTTACTTTTAGTTTACAAGATTCATTACCACAATTCCTTGAGTTTCAAATTTTCTCTCCCTCCCCCCTCCCCTCCCCACCATGGCGGCATACAATCAAGTATAGTTTCTGCAAATACTTTCACATTAGGCATTAGTCAGGTTATAAAGAAGGATTGTATCAGATGGAATGAACAATGGGAAAGAGGAAACAAAACCAAACAAGAAAAAGAAAAAGGGCTGGTATTTTGCTTCAATCTGGGTTCAAACTCAGTTCTTTCTCTGGATGTAAACATCTCTCTCCACCATGAGTCTTTTGGGGTTGACTTATGACTCTGGATTGCGGAGAAGAGTCCAGTCTATCAAAGTTGGTCGTCAAACATACGTTGTGTCTGTAATTGTGTACAGATTTCTCCTGGCTCTACTCTTCTCACTCAGCATCAGTTCATATAATCCTCTCCAGGTAAATATGAAGTCCATCTGCTTCTTGTTTCTTATAGCACAATAGTATTCCATAACATGTATATACCACAACTTGTTCAGCCATTCCCCAATTGATGGGCACCCCCTTAATTTCCAATTCTTTGCCACCACAAAAAGAGCTGCTATAAATATTTTTGTATATATGGGTCTTCCTCCCACTTCTATGATCTCTTTGGGATACAACCCTAGGAGTGGTATTGCTGGGTCAAAGGGTATGAAATTATTTATAGCCCTTTGGGCATAATTCCAGATTGCTTTCCAGAAAGGTTGGATCAGTTCACAATCCCACCAGCAATGCATTAGTGTTCCAATTTGCTCACATCCTCTGCAGCATTTGTCATTTTCCTGTTTTGTCATCTTAGCCAATCTGACAGGTGAGATGTGGTAGCTCAGAGTTGTTTTGATTTGCATTTCTCTAATCAACAGTGATTTAGAGCATTATAAGACCCCATCTTGTCTCCATGTTTGTGAGAGCTCCATAGAATGACCTAGCACAGACTTACTATATGTCTAATGCAAGCTTTTAACAAACTTTACTTTTCTTTGGCTGAAAAAAAAGAGAAGACTGTTATAGGAATGTAAATTTTTAAGATCTTCCCTGCCCCTAGGTTAAGTGCCCCTGGAGCCTGTGGTGGGAGGCTTGTTTTTCAGGAGATATTTTGTGATTGGGCAGTGGGTCAAGAGGGTTGTAACAACATTCTCTGAGACAGGAGAAGGCTGATGTGAGGAGGTTGTTTTGGGGCTCACTTTGAGAAGTGTTGTGTGATTTGACTAGAGGAGACTCTCGGCAGCTGTTGAGAGCCCCCCGACTTTGAAAAACCCAGATGTTGATGCTTCCCTCTCTGGTAACTGACTAGATATGGATGTAATGGTCAAGACAGTTGGAGGCCTGTCTGCTTGATATGTTTTTCTGTTTATACTCTGAAGTTCAGGGTGCTGACTTTTTCCCCTGAACAAGGTAAATGATATATTTGATTGATTAAAGCAAGATTATTAACCCATTTTGAGTTGCTTTCCTTTAGAAAAGCAGATCTAAGAACCTGTGTTGGCAGCCACCCTGGGGACGCTGGGGTGCTTGCTGCTGCACACCCCTCCACTCTGTCCTTGCTTCTCTCTTACCCCTTTTTTCTCTACATTTCTTGCCCCTCTCTCTCCCTCTGCCTCTCTTCCTCTCTCTTTCTGTCTGTCTGTCTGTCTCTCTCTCCCTCTCTCTGTCTCTCTGTCTTTCTCTCTCCCTCTGCCTCTCTTCCTCTCTCTTTCTGTCTCTGTATTTCTGTCTGTCTCTCTGTCTCTACTCTCTGTGTCTGTCTCTGTCTTCTCTCTAACTCTGCTTCTGTCCTTTGTCTCTCAAATTCTATCTTTTTCTCTATGTCTCTATTCCCTGTATGTCTGTGTCTGTCTCTGTCACTTTCTTTCCATCTCTCTTTCTGTCTCCCGTCTCTGTAGTTCTGTCTCCCTGTCTCTGTCTCCTCCCCCCAACTCTTGAGTCACTATCATTCTCTCCATCTCACTCTGTCTCTGTCTCTTTTTCTCTGTCTCTGTCTTTATGTCTCTACTCCCTGTGTGTGAATGTGTATTTGTCCCTCTCTCTCCCCCCCCCCCCATCTCTTGTACACCAGGTTGAAGTTGCCTTGTGCTGGCAGTCTAGACAGCACTCTAACTCCCCTCTCCCAGAGGGCTGTACCCAGGGAAGTTTTTTGATCTGTCTTTTCATTCTGGCACCTTTGTAACTTGGAGACCCCAGGAGGGCTATGGAGCCCAGGGCTGGGCTCGGGCTTCCTTCCAGCTGGTGCCACAAGGGGGCGCCTTTGCCTCAGGGATCTCTAGTAGCGCAGCCCTTCATTCACCCCCTAGTGAAGATGACGCTGGGGCCAGAATCAGAGCATGGAGGGAGACCTCCCAGAAGCATGGAGACTGAGAGCTGAAGGGGGCCTCAGCCTCCAGTGCAGTCTGTCCATTCTCTGCCTAAGGAGGGTCAGGCAGCCTTGACTTGAATATCTCCAGGGGAGCTCACCAGCTTCCCAGACAGGACATTCTATATCTCTCCATGCTGCCTCTTGCCAACCTTTGCCTCTCAAAATGCTCCATCTGCCCTCTGAGGGCAAACCCCACAAACTGCTCTGTGTGTTCATTGTGGAATGGTATTGCAGGGCAAGGGGTCAGGCCTGGGACAGAGAGCTTGCTCTCCTCCCCCTCCCCAGTAATGGTCAGAAGTGATCCCTAGGCAGCAGTGGGGAACTGCGGCTTGAGGGCACAGGTGGGCATCCCTCTGACTGAGCCCACGTTTTACCGAACAAATCCTTGTATTGAGGGCATTTGTTCTGTAAAGTTTGGATTCAGTCAAAGGCTCTGTAAGCAGTGTCTGGGGTGGGGGATTGGGCACAGTGCACAGAGTAGGGGGAGTATGTTCCATTCAGCCTCAAACATTCCCTGAGTGCTGCCCATGTCCTGGGTGCCTACCCGCCAGGCGTTAAGGACTGAATGAGAGGATGCGTAAAGCACTTAGCAGGGACTGGCACACAGTAGAAATCACATAAGTGTTTATTCCCTTCCCTCTCCTTTCTCTAAATGTCCCCAGGACCTCCAGCTGAGGCTCAGGTGGCAAGGGCTCCAGTCTCCCTTCTGGTTCACTCTCCAGTCTGTCAAGTTCCCCCCTAAAATGTGGCCACCAGAACTGAGGCCAAGACTCCAGACCCGAGACTGACTTAATGGAGAGATGGGAGCTGATGGCCTGGGATGTAGCTCAGGAGCTTTCTAAAAGGTACAAGTGTGTGCCATTCTGCCACGCAGGGCAGGCCACACAGGGCAGGGCAGGACCACATCCACCTGAAAATGGCTCCAACCAGGGCAAGGAGAGGGCCATGGGCGGTGGGCATAATCCCTGACAAAGTGTTGTCATCTCACTATGATCACTGGACTGGCAGGGCCTTGAGCCATTTTGAGATTACTCTGGTTAACAGTGATGGCAGGTGCAGTCAGCTTGGGAAGATGCCCTGAGAAAACACAGGAGGGTTATTAAGGGACCAAAGGAGGCAGCCTCATATGGAGGCATGTTCTAAAGAGAGTCCAATTGAGGACCCACATTTGTCCCCAGTGTACATTCATGAAGGGACAGCATGGGGTCCCAAGCCTCAGAGCTGTCCTCAATGCCTTGCCCTGTCTGACCCAGCCTTCCCTCTTGGGCCTCCTCAGTGTCTCTCAGAATGGCTCCCTTCTCTGGGATCATAGGGCCACCTGCCTAGTCCAGGCTCATGGCCTCAGGCCTGGAGCATTCCAGGACCTTCCTGTTTGGACTCACAATTACCAGTCTCTCCCCTCTCTGACCCATTCTTTGACCCACCATAGAAACAGAAGCTCTTTCCCATGTCCAGGATCTGTGGGGGGGTGTTGAGGCTGGGCTTGTCATCAAGGGCATGTGAGGAGTGAGATGGCAGGACTGGGAGCCCATGCAGCCTCTGACTTCGTCCCATTCATCCCAGATGCTCAGAAGACTAGCTTCAGCAGATAGGAGGACTTTAAGGAAATAAATCCCAAATTGGAATCCTGCCTCCCCCACACTCCCATTTGCCCACAATTGTTCCCTGAAGGGCAGATGAACAGGAACTTCTGCCTCCCTCTCCCCGGGCACTCATGGAAAAGCAAACAGAGCCCTGTGCCAGGTGCCAGGGGGCATTCCCAACCCTGAGCTTAACCCTTTCCATGCTGAACATTCAACCACTGCCCTCGGAACCGGCTCTGCTCCTGAAGACAACAGGGTCCCTGTGAAGAGCCCAGCAGCAAGAGACAAGAGATGTCTCTGCAGGACTTGCTCGCGTGGGGAGACCCCAGCATTTCTAGAAGCTTTTCTCAGCAATTTCTCACTTTGTGGGACCTTTTAGAGAGCAAGTTCAGTCCAGTGGTGAGGCCTGAGGCCAGACAGAAGGGAGGAGAAGACAATGAGTGGGAAGGGGGAAGAAGGCACTGGAGCCGATGACCAAAGGCAAGACAACTCTGCAGGTACAGACATCAGACAAACTGCAGCCTGGTGTGCAAAGGCCACAGAAAGAGAGATTGAGGGAGATTGAGAGAAAGAAGAGAAGCTGGCTCAGGACAGAGCTGAGGGGACATCTGCACCCAGGGACCAGGAGATGGGCCATGATCCAGTCCCAGAGACTGAACAGGAGGAATTCTAGCCACAGGAGAACTGAGTCAGAGCAGAGACACAGGAACCAAGCCATCTCCAAGACAACTATGCTCAGACACGTGGCCACCAGCTGATTCAATGCTTTCGCCCAAGCGACTTAAGGACCCTCAAAGGCCAGAGTTCTGAATCTAGGGTCCACTTCTGGGAGTCTGTGAACTTGGATAGGAAAAAATGATCTCTTCATTGGAACAGATATGGCTTCTTTCATGATTATGCCTTTTATGTTACTCATGTACAATCATGATCCTGAGAAGGGGCTCTCAGGAGGTCAATCAAAGAAGCCCTGCTCTGGGGCACAGGATCACCCATCCACAAGCAGGGGTGCCCAGCGGGCACCGAGGGGGGGAGGGTTGCAACCAAGCAAAGGAGAGTTTTGCTGTTTTCTTATGCGCTATTCTGATCCTCAGTCTCGGTCTTACATACCTCTGTGCTGAGCCAATCAGACATGGGCAAGTGGCTTCTAGCCAGTTAGATACATACATGTGGGCTCTGGCCAATCAGATGCTGAGAAGAACTGTATATATTGAGAAAGCAGGTATTAAAGAAGCCAGCACTGAGAGAGCAACAGGCCCTCTGAGAGCAGAGGGGAGCCCCCTGAGAGCTGGGCGGAGCCATCTGAGAGCAGAGGGGAGCCCCCTGAGAGCTGGGCGGAGCCATCTGAGAGCAGAGGGGAGCCCCCTGAGAGCTGAGCGGAGACCTCTGATGGCAGAGACTTGCTGAAGGAGTTGTGGGGCAGAAACCCACCCATGGGAAGGAGGCTTAGCCTGAGCCCCTTTTGAGATCTGCTAAGTGAACTGAGCTGTCATTACAGAGCCTCTGGATTTTGGGAGTGAACTGAGATATGTAAAGCCAAGCTTTCCAGAGGACTACTGCTGTGAACAGCTTTTCAGAGTTCTGATTACACAGAACAGTGAATTCTCTATTTATTCAGTAACAACCTAAGACAAAACATTCATAGAAAACAAAGAACAGCATTCAGAATGTTAACTTCACAACTTATCACTAAAATGGCCACATCGTTTTCACCAAAGTGGTCATATAGCTTTAATCAAAAGATGACATTCATTTAGTAAGTCCTTCAAGTAATAAATCCTTAATTCAGTCACCCTTAAGGAGGCAAGCCTCCTTAATTGACACAAAGTACAAGGTCAAAGTCATCCACCCATGAGGTGAAATCAAGTTACAATATCATCAGTCACAACTAAGTACCCTCTTAAGGGAGAGTGGAAAGTACAAAGGCCATCCACCCCTGGGTCACAAATAAGTTACAATCTCATCAGTCAGCATGAAATACCCAAGGAGAGGTCTTTTCAGCTTGACTCGAGGCAGGCTCTCAGCCTCCATGGTTCCTCTTCCACGGTCCCAGCTCCTGCCCGAATCTAACCAACTGCCCCTGAGTCCAAAGGCAGACAGCTCCCAGCTCCTTGTCCAGCTCTCCATGCAGTTCCTGTTCCATGCTGAAGTTCACAGTGTCTAGTCCACCTCAAGTCCTTATTCAAATACCAAGTCCCAGAACCAGAAAGCCAAAGTCATTACGGTGGCCACGGAGCTGGCACACATGGTTAATGCAGTGAACACCCGCGTTCCCAAGCCTTCACACCAGAACAGGATCCCTCCTCTCTCCCTCACAGCAGCCCCTCAGCAGAAGTTCCCAGAAGAAAAGTCTCAGCAGAAGCTCCAGAAGAAACTCCGCCACCACAAGCTCTGTTCTCAAAATCAAAATCACTTTCTCCAGCCTGGGGCTCCCCTCCTCAGGCTCCACGAAGTTCTGACTCTCCAGCTGGTGCTTTTCTTTATATAAGGTCCTCCCCGTTCCAGCCCCTTCCTGGTACATCAGGAAGTCCATCCCACGGTGGCATTCACGAGCTCTGGGTCTTAATACTTGACACAATGTGAGCTTGGAACTTGGAACAACCTGTTAGCTTGCCAATACAAGGGAATCTTCAAATTCCATCACTATTAAATGATAGGAGATGTGCAGTGGTGTGCATGTCAGTATTATTGTTGCCCTATTAAGTTTTGTTTTCACAGAGGCAGAAGCTGGAGCCTGCTGTTGGACAGGAGCAGGGAGAGCTTGGAGTTGGAGCGGAGAGCTGCCTACATGTGAATCCAGGGGAGAGTAGGGAGTGGTCAGTCCACAGAGGAAGAGTCCAAGGGACTTGGACTTGCAAAGTCATTCTAGAGTTCAGATGAAAGAGGACTTTTTTGGACACTTAGTATTGATTCAGGAGATTGTTCTTACAGCAACCTGAGGGAGTAGATGTTGTGGCATTTTCTGCTACCCCTTAAGGATGCATCATAGTTGCTAGGGAAGACCCTAGCCTGCGATCACATGATTGTGTAAATAAATATTTTGGGGAATGCTACTGAATACAATGATATATACGCTATGAACCATATGACATACTGAGTGTTATAATATATGTATTATATATATTTATATTTTATATATTGAATGATGTGTTTTGTTTAAGGATGTTGATATGAATGTTATACTTTATTGAACAATGTTTAGTTCTGAATAAATAGACACTTCATTACACTATGTGATTAGACCCTTAAAATATTCACAGCAGCACTCCTCAGGTGTGCTGCTGTGACTGGCATTAACTACAGGACCCAGGAGCTCTGCTCAGCCTCTATGACTCTGGAACAGCAGCAGCTTCAGTCACCTGGGCCCCATATCCAGGAGGAAGGCAGCCCTGGAGGCCCTCTGGCAGCCTCACTGGTTCTGTCTGTCTCTTACCACCCAAAATTTATCTGTCATGTCTCCCCACACGATCACATAGAACAACAATTCTCATCTTGGCCATAGCCAACGGAGGCTGCGTGTTGTAAATATGCAAATTCGCCTCTGCCCTGCCTGCGGAGCAGGATGGACCTCACTATAGGCCAGCCTTGGGGAAGGGTTGTTAGTTAATTTCTGAGCCCTGAGGGGACTGCCCTCAGCCCCTACACTGCTCATTTCCCTGTACTTCTGTTGACTTTGGTGGTGTGATGGGTCAAACACAACTGTGGGCTATTGGGATGCCAGCATCACGAATCCTTTCCTGTCCCTTCCTTCACCCTGGTGGGGGCAGAGGGAGAGCTCAGTTTGCAATAGCCTGAGCCAAAAAGGTGGTGTCTTTCAGACTACAAAGCACCGATTATTTAGCCAGAGAAAGCCAAGCATTGGGCACTGGGAAGGCAAAGTCTCCAGACAAAATTCTCCTGCTGGGATAGAGCAGATCAGTTCTGCTTTAAAGGGTAAATACTGGAAAGAAAAAGAAATACCCTGAATACAAGAGAAAGAGGATAGAATGGGACAAGGCACCAAATAAGCATTGACAGGTGTCCCATTTCAAACATTTTGTGCACGTAACTTTTAACAAGAGAACAAAAAACTTAAACACGCTTAAAACCAATTTCTCCACATTTAATAGGTCCATGAAAGTATTAGCCATTCCCCTCTGTATCCCTTTCCTTTCTCCTTTCTTGTTGGTTCCTTTACTCAAATGAGGAATTTCCTTTTCATATGGCCATAAACAGTCAGTCACAGCCAATAAATATTAAGCACCTACTATGTGCGCAGGCACTGTGCTAAGCTCTGGGAATACAAATATGAAAAAGAAAGACAGTCGTTGCCCTCAAGAATCCTACAACCTAATAGGGAAAGACAGCACAGAAAAGGAAGCCTCAAAGCGATGGGGGGTGGGAGGAGGGTAGCTCTCCACGTTGCCTTCCAGTCGGGGGGGTCCCAGGGCCAGACCAGTCAGGGGGTCCCAGGCCAGAAGGAGCCAATGCCACGTGACTTTTCAGGGTGACAAAGCTCCTGGGGTCGAGATGGAGATGCCAACCGGAACACATATGGCAGGTGGGAAACGTGTTTCTGATTCCATTGCATAGATTTCCAAGTGTATTTATTTTCATCATGTTTAAGATTTTAACATGTAATATAATAGTTTTCAGTTATACAGCTGCTCACCAATTAGTGAACAAACATCAAGCGTTCTTTCAGTTCTTTGCAATTCAGCATAATATTAGTTTTCCATTAACTATATATCTCTTCATTTATGACAATACTCGGGGTCTGTCCCCATTCATGTGATTATTGGATCAAAGAGGGGTGACTTTTCTGTAGCTCACACTGTGGTGTACAGTCCCAAAGATTCTGCAGATGGACCACACTACCAGCAATGGGTAAAAGCCTTTTTCTAGGGGGCTGCCCCCCCCCAGAACCAAGTTGGGTCATTTTTCATTAATTCTGCAATGTCTTTGACTAGGAAACTTCAAAGTTTGTCACTTCTCTGATCACTAGTGAACTTCAATCCTGAGTTCTCTCACTCTCTCAGTTCCTTCTTAGGTATTCTGTATCTCCTTATCTATAGTCATACTCAGGTCCCCTCCCCCTTAAAAGGAAGTTTCTGGATTGCAAACACTGCTTGTCTTGGGATATCTACTGTTTACCTGAGTGCTTAAGAAAACACTGGCACCCAGCGGAATTGTTGAACATGGGTCCCCCCTTTCCCTTGCCCTTTTGTAAATTGTTAGCTCATCTCCTTGAGTGTTTCCCTAGTGGTGTCTGGGTGTGGCCTTCAAGGTTGGCCTCAGTTCCTTAGAAGCCACTGAGACTCCATTGATTTCTAAGCTCCAGCCTCTGGCTCTGGATTTGCAACAACAGCATTTCCCAATTTGCTGTTTTCTTTTGGGTTGGGCTACTTCCGTAGTGTCTTGGCTTCACTTCATTCTTTGTTGAGCTCCCCAAAGCTCCATTTGGGATTCTAGATGAAGGCTGGACAAATGTGCTTGGCTTGTTGACGACTGGATTTGGCAAGGTAGGGCCAGATTTGAGGTTTCACTGACCTAGAGTTCTTGAACCAGGCTGCTCTCTCTCCCAAGGCAGGCTGGCAGCTCCTGGTCTTAAAGAGTTGCCACAATATGCCCAAGGTGGGTGGGATTTGAATCTGGATATTCCTGGCTTTCTAACTCACTCTACTCTTCTACATGGATTCGTCTTGGAAGTAGATTCCATTTCCTGTCCTTACTTTAAAATGTCAGATAAATTTAAACAATCACAATTGTCTTT
This sequence comes from Petaurus breviceps papuanus, assembly GCF_028583685.1. Lineage (NCBI taxonomy): Eukaryota > Metazoa > Chordata > Mammalia > Diprotodontia > Petauridae > Petaurus > Petaurus breviceps. The sequence goes on along the minus strand of NW_027185872.1, from coordinate 9,516,269 downwards.
TTTCCCTTCTAGTTTCTAGTTTTTTTTCCCCTTCTAGTTTCCCCCTTCTCCCTCTCCCAGCTGTCTACAAGTGACAACAGTTCATCCTTAGAGAGCTCCTGCCCTGCTCTGTCACACTGTCATACTGACCTTTTCTCTCAAACATACCTGGAATTTCATGCCATCACCTGGGAGCCCACCCTACCTCCTTGGCTGAGAGTAGGAGGCATTGGGGTCCTCCTTCTAACAAATTTTTCCATGTCTAGTTTCTATTGCTTCATTCTCTGTCTCTTTCTCTTTCCCTCCCAGGCCACAATCATCTGGAAACCAGAATGTGTTTGTGGCAAGTTCCAGGAAATCTTGCACCAGAGCTTTGCTGAGGCTGTTTCCACATTTGATTCTTTGCCTTTGGAAGCCCAGGTAATGGTGTTGGATTTCCAGTAACCAACCATCACCACATCTCTGGGAGTGCAGTCTAATGGGAAGAACACTGAGTGTGGAGACAGCCCAGAAGGGGAGACATGGCCACACTGGCTCTGCGACAGGGACAGCAAGGTCATTGCCATTCCATAACCAATCTCATTACCGGCAATATTATTTCTGAATGTGTGTGCTTTCTTTCCCCTTGTAACGGAACTCAAGGCAATGTGCTCTTGGGGTCTAGAGAAGAGGGAGGTGAAGGAAAAGAGGAGGCTGGGAGAGGGCCCGAATGAGGGAGGATAAAAACTCTCCTCCCACCCCCTGAATTCAGCTGCCTTTCCTCCACTGATATTTCCTGTGGGCTCTCTAGATGGTGTTTCTATACACGGCTCTTTGCTTGCCATCTCCCCCATCAGAGTGGGAGCTCCCCAAGGTCAGGGACTGGCCTTTGTCTTTCTTTGTATTCCCAGCACTCAGCACAGGGTCCAATGCCTAGCATCCAGCAGGTGTTTATTATAAATGTTTATTTGGCTAACTGACAGACACTGAATGGATCTAATACTACTGCACTGTAAGAAACAAAGCCATGAACTGGTGCAAAATGAAGCAAGAACAGCCAAGGAAACAATCAACACAGTGCTCACAACAATCATAAAACTTCCAAAGGGGGGCGGCAGGTAGCACAGCGAGTAAGAGCACCGGCTCCAGTGTCGGGATGACCTGGAGATCGAATCCCGGGCTCAGACACTTAGCACCCACCCAGAAACACCTGGCCGTGTAACCTTGAGCAAGTTACTTAACCCCCGATTGCTTAGGGACAGCCAGGTGTTTCAGCGAGTAAGAGCACTGGATCCAGTGTTGGTCGTGATGACCTGGATCAAATCCGGGCTCAGATACTCAGCACCACACCCAGAAATAACTGGTCGTGTAACCTTGAGCAAGTTACTTAACCCCGATTGCTTTAAAAAAAAAAACAAACTTCCAAAGGAAGGTTGCAGGATGACCCAAAGAAGCTTGGCCCCAAGCAAGAGGGTGAGAAGGCCCCTCTCCCCACTATTCTGGGGAGCCAAGGGGCCACACCTGTGGAATCGGTCGCTATTGGTGCTGTGGCTCATTGCTTTACGTCTTCGTGTTTTGTTTTGTTTTGTTTTGATTGAAAATTTTCTTTTATGAAATGGTTCTCTGAGAGGAAGAGGGACCCATGGCAGACTGTGGGGGATATAAAAACATAAGAAACCAACAAAAATGTAGTTCAAAGATTAAAGAACCTGGAATCCAAAGGTGTGCTGACAAATGCTTAACAACCAGCTCTTAGGAAAACAACTAAATACAAGACATTCTTTTCAGTTTTATCTGTATTATTATCATTACTCCATCACTTTCTTCAGCCTAGACAGTCAGCCAAACAAGAAATTCAGCCCTAATTTGAAGCATTTGTAGATTTATGTTCACACTGGAAATTTAATAGTTGGTTCCAGAGCTGGCTGCAGCATACACACGCACACACACACACACACACACACACACACACTCACATACACATTCACACACACACATACACTCACACATACTCATACACACATGCATATGTGTATGTGCATGCACACATGTGTGAGCATACATATACACACTCACAACACACACATGCATATAGACACACACAACTCTCTCACATACATGTGTATATGTATATATGCACACACGCACAACACACAATCACATACACATACGTGTCTATGTATACACACATACATACACACGTGCATACACATATGTATATATGTATACACACACCACAATTGAACCCACCGTTTTCTAGGAAAGTTTCCTGCCCCCGCAGCAAACAGTAGCCAAGAACAGGTTACAACCAGAAGGGATAACTAAGGGAGCCCAGCAGGGGGCAGTAGAGCCCATCTGTGGACAGCTATGGTGTCACCAGAGCCCACAGCATCACAACTGAGATGGGAACTGCCCCCCTTCCCCCGTCCCCTGGTTCCATATGGCTGCCTCCATGGGCTTTCTTGGGCACACACCTGTGCTTGCCCCCGATGGTCATGGGGAAACCTTCCCGGTCACTCAATTTGCTCTTATGTTTCATTAAATGAAGACCCTCAGCTTTGACTGAATGGTCCTTCCTGGGTGTCAGTGGGAGTCAGGAGCTGTCCCCGTACATGGGTGCTGACCATCCCAGGCTCAGCCCAGGCAGCTGCCAAAGGGCTGCAAACTGGGTTAGGGTTAGGGTTAGGCACTTGCCTCTACCACCAATAACATTGTCATCCCGTCTCCTTTATATACATCTTACTACTACACAGTAGTAGCGATCAACATTTCAATGACCTGTTAGACATAATTTACCATTCATCGATCGCTTTATAAACATCACTCAATTTGAGCCAGCCTGAAGTCTGTGTAGGCCAGCAGCATGGCCCCCATTGAACAGTGGCCCCAAGGTCCAGCCACTTGCCACAGGGGCCCAGCCCAGTGGTGGAGGCTGGAGGGGGAGGAGAGGGCTGCTGGGATGGAGGGGCTGCTTTCACAGAAGAACCTGGAAAGGAAGTGCTGACCCCTCAACCCTTCCTTGATTCTGCTTTCTCTTCTAAGGGGAAGAACCTTTGGTTCGGGAAGGGTGGAACAGAAATGTCTGGGAGAAAGGAAACCGAGGGTAAAAGAGGAGCAGGTGAGGGAGCACTTAGCTGTGCTCAGGGGACAGCAGCTCTACCTGGCCAAAGGGAAACAGGCCTTGCCCTCAAGGAGATGACTTTCAGCTGGGGAAGACAATGTGGACACAGGTAGGCACACAGAAATGAAAAAACGAAATAAAAACGTGGTCACTTAAGGGGAAGGTGAATCCTCAGACTGACTTTAAAGGAAGCTGGAGATTCAACAGTGGAGGCCAGGATGAAGGATTGATCATCTGGAAAGGACGGAGAGAGGGGAAGGGGGAGGGGGAGCAGGCAGCTCAAATTAGAGAAAGGAAATGAATGAATAATAAGGCTGGGAAGGTCAGTTAGGACCCAGGTGGTCTAATGGGGGAAGTTTATCTGAGCCTAGAGGTAATTGGGAGCCCCTAGAGGTTACTGATAAGGGACCTGAAATTTAGACAAGCTCCTTTAGCAGCTATGGAGAGGATGGAGTGAAGAGGAAAGAGAAAGGGAGGCTGTTACAATAAGAGGAAAGGCAGCAGCCTGAACTCAGGCGGTGACACAGAGGATTAGGGGAAAGGGCAGGAATTGGTCAGTTCTACGTGAGCTCAAGAACTCAGCCTCAGACACTTCCCAGCTGTGTGACCCTGGAAAGTCACTTAGCCCTGTTTGCTTCAGTCTCCTCATCTGTAAAAGGGGGTAATAATTGCATCTCCTTGGGCTGTTATGAGGACCAAATGAGATAACACTTTATAACACTCTGCAAATCTTAAAGCAGTAGAAAATGCTCTTATATGAACGGAGCATGTTATGGAAGTAGGGATGGCAATCATTTGGCTACTCCCTCAACATCTCAAGGAGAGTCAGTGAAGAGGGAAGAATGAGACTGAGCCCCCAACCCCTTGTTTGATCTTAGACAGTAAGAGAGAATCCAGAAGAGGATTTGGTTGGGAGGAGAGATAATGACTAGTCCTATTTGGGATGCGGTCCTCTAGGGAGTGGGTCAAGTAGGACCGGAGCCCACAGAAGAGTCTAGATGGAAGTTTGGATTTGGGCGTCCTCAGCTGAGAGACGGTAATGGAATCACCGAGAAAAAGGGCTTACATAGAGAAAAGAGACGAGGGCTCAGGATTGAGCCCTGGGACAATAATCAAGGGGAAAGGGGAAGGATAGGGATGGTGACTCAGCAGGGAATGATGAGGCAGCCAGGTGGGAGAAGAACCAGGAAGAGGCAGGACCCAAGAGGGGAAGGTCAAACATTTCAAAGAGGTCAAGGAGGATGGAGATAGAAAAAAGCCATCAGCTTTGACCTTGGAAGAAGGGTGGTTAAGAAATTAGGTCAGAAGCCAGACCTGTAAAGGGTAAGAAATGAGTTGGAGGGGAGGGAGTAGAGGTGACAAGTGTGCTGCTTTTCCTAGAAGCTGGACCACAAAAAAGACAAGAGACACCATACAGGATGCTGGCTTTAGGGGATGGTAGCATCTAATGTCAAGAACCCAGAAGCAGCTGGTCTGTGTGGAGAAATGGAAGCCAATACAGAGAGGAGGACTGGGGGTGATCTTCCAGAGAGGATGGCCTGCACAGGTTCAAAGGCAGCAGACAGGTGTCCAAGCCTGGATGATGGCAGGAAGAAGAGTCCCTTCTCTTCATCAGACACTGGGGTCTACATGATGGAGAATGGCACTGATGGACCATCTCTCTGGTCAGTTCAAAGATCCTGTCTCTAGCAATAACTCCTGAGGCGGCCCCAGGGGGGCCAACTATCCCTCCCTGCTACAGGGACAAGTTGACCTCTGCAGCCTGCATGCAAGAACAGGGACCATCTTATACTAGCAGAACCATCATGTACTGATTACTGATTCCCACAGTTACCATATGCAATCCAGAAATCCAGCCATAGGCTTGTCTTGTTACAGACCCCTTAGAAGCTGCCCCAGCCCCCCAAGGCCAGCCAGCAGTGAATAATGCTGGTGCCCAAGGTACAGAAGCTGTCTGTTCCTTCCCACCCACCCCACCTAATTAGTATGCTGCCACACAATTCACCATCTTTTCTATGTAAGCTTTTGCATCGTGTCCTCTTAGGCTGTTTAAGTTCCCTAAAGGAGCTCTCTCTGCTTATCCATATTAGCATTAATTATCAGCTTTTTGCCACCTGACTGGAAGACAACTCTGCCCTGTACCTTGGTATTTGGGGTCCCCTACACCTCTAAACCACATCAGCACCAAGGGGTTTGGAGATGCAGAGAAGTGCAGAACAAGATCTTGGAGAATGGCCCTTCTGAAGCCTTGTTCACACACCAATTCCCAGAGTCCCTTCCTATGAATGAATGAATGAATGAATGAATGAATGAATGAATGAATGAATGAAAAGAAGGATTTGTTATGCATTTATTGTATGCAAAGCACAAGGTTCAAGCAGAAAAGCCCCAGATACTCCTTGATTTCCAAGAGCTCACTTCTAATGGAGGAGACCAGGCAGACAGAAGGTTTCCGCTGTGAGTCAGATGTAGATGTCAGGGTCAGCTGGACGACGTCCTATCAGTGTCTGAGCTGAGCCATTTGACAGCCGGGCCAAGGACTCTGGGGGCCAGAACTTTCCTTCCTGGGTCTTCAGCAGCTGTGGCTGCAGCCCCTGCAGGATCCATGGGGCCCCAGGCTCCACCTCCATGGGGGTGGCTTCCTAGGAGGATACTGAGGGCCCTGGGCTGTCTCCATCAGGGTCTCAGGGCAGATGGGAGTCCTGGTGGGGCTGGGGGGCTGAGCTTCCTGGCACATGGCACCTCCCTCGGGGCTGCACTGCTCGGGGTTAGTGGCTCACCAAGACTCTCTTTTTAACTCCACGCTGACTTAGCGCTGTTATTGTTCAGTGGTTCTGTCCTGACCCTGTGGACCTTAGCAGTCAGATCTGCTGTCTGAGGGGTGACTTATAGGGAACCCCACCCCATTTACTACAGGGGGTGGGGGTGTACCCCCCCCTTACAGCAGTCACTCCACTGAATCTTGGACTTGGGAGGGGCTGTTCCTGTTTCTTCCTCCTCTTCCTCTCTGACAATAACCTCGGGGCTCCTTCAAGGACATCAGCAGAAGGGAGGGGAGGAAAGGATACCTGGCAAGTCCCGAAGGGCAGAGTTGACATTTCACAGAAGTAAGTTACTTTACAAGGATGAGGGCCTGAGGCTGGGACCTCAGGGGTTCCCTATGAAAATTCTATGTGCAGAAACTCCCAGGAGCCTTGACACTTAGCCCCTTCTCTAACTCAGTCTTCCAGAAAGGCCAAGGGTTAAGCAATCTCGCTAAGGTCACATGGCCAAAATGGATCTGCGGTAGGACCTGAGCTCATCTTTCCGGCTTGGACCATGGCCTCTGGCCATGATGCACCTCAGCCTCTTGGATTTTAGAAAACAGAATGAAAAATCTCCCTTTTCCCTGAGCTGATGGTTTAGGAGATAATTATACTGAAGTATTCACTCTATCCCACCCTCTTAGGACAGTCGGAAGGAGAAGTCCTGCCCCTGCGCATGCCAGTGCCCATCCTTTGGCAGACGAAAGCTGCTTCGCCCTCACTTAGTGAACCCCAATTCCCTAACCTCCTAGTCCTTCACAGAAGGGCTCTGGATTCTATTTTCACTTCTGAAAGGACAGGAAACATCCTTGCCTTTGCCCTTTGAGATCGACTGTGGAATTGCAGAACCTTTCCTTGTCCCTGTCCTGCAGACAAAGGAAACCTGAAGAAGGGGGCAGCTTAGGATGCCTTTGCTTCCCAGGGTGGTGAGACGCTCCTGTATGCACCACCAGCCTCTCACAGATCCGGAAATCTGGCCTGGACTCTGAAAACCAAGCACAAGTCTTTCCCATCTGGGAACGTTTCCTGCTTCTGCCAGGTTGTCAGGCCAGAGGAAAAAAACTGATTCTCATTCTGGCCCTAAGTGAGCAGCAGGTCCCCAGTGATGAGAGCCAGCTCATGGAGGAAAAACCAGCCCTCTGATGCTGAGGCTTCTTCACTGCCCTGCTAGGCAGCAGTCACAGCCCCAGCCCCTGAACTGCCCCTGCCCCTGCCCCTACCCGTGCTTGAGTCCTGATGAGTATCGGGGCTTGGGTGGAAGCACTACCCAGCTTCTCTCCCCTCTCCCCCTCCTCCCAGTGACTCTCCCACCCACTTTCCAAACAGCCTGAAAGTCTTGCCAAACTCTGCCCACCAGAACCTTTCCTGGTTTGGTTTGTTTCTCAAAGGCCATTTCCCTAGTTCACCTTGGGCAAGGACACTTCCTTCTGGCAAGTGTCCTTACTGGGAGACCAGAAGCGGTCACCACACCCACTTCAGGGAAAGCCATTGCCTACAATCACATGGGATTTTGGAAGTGAACCAAGGAAGGTGCTATGGACCTTTGGGGTTTTTTCCCTTTCCCCTCCTCATTCGCCTCTATCCCCAGGCGTGACTGTGTGGGGAGAGTAGGAACCCCGAAACCCCCTCACGAAGCAAAAACATCTCATGGCCAATGTCCATCAGCGTGACACTCTTCGCAGGCACACTCCTCCCCCTCTCTGTTTCTGACCTTTATTTGGGAACATTCGGAATCTGTTTTGCAGAACAAATCCTTATGAAGGGGATCTGCTCTTGAAGTTGGGATTCAGTCCAAGGGCCTCCCTTGAGGCCCTAGAGGGCCACAGGTAGCCTCGAGGCAGCAGGTTCCCCTCCCCTGGGGCTGTCTTATGGCTGGCTCAGAATGGTCCAAATGGTCGCACTTGACAAGCTGCTGTCCCTTCATGCTTTCAGGTCTGCTGACATCTAGGTCTAGAGTCTAGAGCCCCAGAGACCTCGGCTTAGCCCCAAATTGCTGAGCCTTTTTACAGTGGCTTATTCACCCAAAGCAAATGCCTATTGGGCAAAGGCAGGACTCCTGAACCCACTCCAGCCCCTCTCTACAATTGTTGTGCCATCCATCCTTGGAAGGAAGACTTTCACAGAAATGCAGGGACGACGCTGGTTAGCCAGTGTTACACATGAGAGGCGGGCTGCCCAGGTCATGGCTTTCTGATGCCTGGGCCAGACACGTTGAGGTGAAATGTAATGGGACAAATGTAAAGTATGGCTCAAAATACCAACGTCACAAGTACAAGATGCAAGTGGTGGCCAAACAGAAAACAAAACAAAAACCGCCTTGTCTCCCTGAGACTGATAGTATCTGTCCCAGAGCAGTTGAGAGAGCACAGGGCCTAGTCAGAAAGACCAGTCTGAGTTCAGATCCAGCCTCAGACGCTTCCTAGCTGGGTGACCCTGGGCATGTCACTTCCCCCTGTCTGCCTCAGTTTCCTCATCTGTCAAATGGGCTGGAGAAGGAAGTGGCAAATAATGCCAGTATTTCTGCCAAGAAAGCCCTGAATGGGGTTGCAGAGAGTCAGACGTGACTGAAAAATGACCTAAAAAGAAACCTCCACTTGGCAGCAAAATGAGAAAGCAAAGTCCTAAGAGGCGACTGTCGGGGCTCTCACTAAACTGTCCTGACAGGTCTTCCTGTATCTGGGGTTCCTTCTCCAGGGTCTGTGCCTTTGCCACTGCGAGCAGGAGCCCAATACTGACTAGAGGGCCGGCCCACCTGTCTGCCTCAGTTTCCTCAACTGTAAAATGGGAATCACAACAGCACCTACCTCCCAGGTTTGTTATGCTTGGCACAGAGTAAGCACTAAATAATTGTTTATCTCATTTCTGGGAATGGGCAGCCTGGGGTGGAAGTCGGGGAGGCACTCTACAGAGACTAGATGGTGCTGTCCCTCGATGCTGCAGGCAGGATGTCCAGTCAGGGATGTATTGGCCTGGACACCTCTGAGGCTCTGAAATTCTACACAGTCCAGGCTCCTCTGGTTGATAAGCAGGGCATCACCAGCGCTCCTGACACCCAGAACCCTTCAGTCTTACCCCAGGGCTCTTCCCAGTTCTCAGTGGAGAGCCCCAGAACCTTGGGCTTATACTGCGCTGGGACTAGGGGGAGGGGGCTGGGCTCCTCTGCCACGGCAGAGCAGGCCGATCTCCCAGGGAGGGAACAAGGCGTGACAGCCGTGTCACCCAGCTGTTCTGTTCAGCCCCGTGGCACTGCCCCACCCAGCGCGGGTGCTGCAGCGAACACCAGAGTCTGAGTCCCCCGGCTGGGGAAGAGGTCCCTCAAAGGCCCTAGGTTGAGTGATTCCTGTCGGACCAAAAGCACGGGGTGAATTCGGGTTTCTCCCTGCAATGGCTAGGGCCACAGGAAACTGAAATGGACACATTGTAACTAGGAGACTGCAAAAGGAAGAGCTCCTGGCCAGCTCCACCGGTCCAGCAGAGCTGCTCTGAATGCATGCGCAGAGTTGCAGGAACACCAGAAAATCGGGGGTCAGGTGACCCCAAAGGGCAAAGCCCCTCCCGGGGGGACGGCGCAGTCACTGTCCCCTTCTGCCGCAGCATTCACACCCAGAGCTCAGATCGGGCAGCGAGGTGGGGCGCCACACCGAGCCCGGGCCAGGAGGCAGGAAGCCTCCTCTTCCTGGGTTAGCTGGGTGAGCCTGGCCACGTCACTTCGCCCTGCCTGCCTCAGTTTCCTCACCTGTAAAAGGAGCCGGAGAGAGAAGCGGCAGAGCCCTCCGGGGTCCCTGCCAGGAGGGTCGGACCTGGGGGCTCCATGGCCCGGGGCCTCCCCCGCTGTGTGCCGGCGGTCACCTCCGGCTCGGTGCCGCCTGCCTCGGGAGCCTGGGCAGTGCCCGCTTACTGCGGTGGCTAATAAGTGCCCGTGGAATTCCACAGTCAGGCGGCTTCTCCCACGGGCGCCTCATCTCCAGGGGCCCGGGGGGGGACCCGCAGCCCCAAGCTCTCGAACTCTCCAGGCCGGGGTCGCCCTCCCGCGGCCTGGCCACAGCTCCGGCTGCCTGCTGCCCCACGGGGGGCGAGCGCCCTCCGAGGGGCAGGGCACACATAGGGTCGCCCCCACGGTCGTGCCGGCGCAGGCGCACTGGCGCCCCGGTCCGGCCTGAGCCTGAGCCCCGCCCCCCCACCCCCGCTCCCCCCCCCGCCCGCCCCCCCCCCGGGGACGGTCGCCCCCCCCCCCCCCCACCCCGGCCCGAGCTGCAGGGGCGGGGCGAGCACGGCTAGCGGCCCGCAGGCCCCGCCCCGAGGCGCAGCGGCCAATCGTCTTGCTCCGCGTCGCGCAGGCCCCGCCCCCCCGGCTCGCCCGCTGCGAGAAGGCCGAGCACCGGCCGCGGCGGCTGCGCCCTAGGCGGGGGGGAGGGGAGAGGCGGGGGGGGGGGGCGGGCGGCCTGAGCCTCGGCCCCACTCGGCCCGGCGGGCTCGCGAGGTCCGGCAGGCCGCGGGCTAGCGGCGCTGCCTGGCGTCGGGCCGGAGAGCAGCCGCCCCGGAGGAGGGCGACGACGGGAGCCGCCGCCGGACTCAGGTACGGCGGGGCCGCCGCCAGGCCGTCCGTCCCGGGCCGCGGAGCGAGCGGCCGCAGGTGCCTCCGAGGCCCCCCGCCGCGCCCCGGGGACCGCCGTCGAACTCGGCTGTGGGCCGCAGCTCGGGAGGGCGGCTTTGAAAGGGGGAGGAAGCTGAGGCCGGACCCGGGCTGGGGCTGGGGGGTCCCCCCTTCCGGCCCGCCCCGTAAGAGGGGCGCCCTGGGCCGGCTTCCCCAGGAGGAGGCCTCCAGTCCCTGGGGCCCCCCATGTGTGGGGCAGGCTCTGCCCCGCTCCGCGCCTCCCCCCGCAGCTTGGGAGGCGGCGCACGGGTGCTGGGCCCCACGGCCTCCCACTCGCCGGGCCTGCCTCAGTTTCCCCAGCTGTAAAATGGGGGGCTGTGCAAAGGCTGGGCCCAGCGCCGACCCCACTCCTTTGCCCGGCTGACGCGGGGCGTCCCGCAGATCAGTGCCCAGGCTTGCGGGGCGGGGCCCCTCTGCTCCCCGACATTCCGGTGTGGCCCCTCCCCCCCGCAGCCCCCTGCTGCCTCCCTCTGCGCGGCCACCCCGCCTGGGCACTGGCATCGTGCTGGCTGGGGCCGGGCTCCCTTCCTGGTCCTGTTGGCTGGGCTCCAGCCGTTTGACGGATCAGGAGCCAGGGGTCACCAGGGCATGGGAGCTCAGGGAAGCCCCAAGGGTCTTCTCAGAAGGGGACGAGGCCGCAGCCCCCCCAGAATCCACCTCCCAGCTGGAGGGGCTGCCCTCAGTGCGCCAGGCCGAGCCTCTGGGAGCATGGACAGAGCTGCTGGCAGGAGAGGTTTCCATGCCTTGGTACACTGAATGTTTGAGCACACGGGTGTCACAGGACGTTTGGGTCTGCGGGACCCCAGAGGCGGCAGGTCCCTTCCTTTGGGGCCACTCAGGGCCGCGTGGTCACGGTCTGTGGCCTGCCACTGCCTCTCACAGGCTTACGCACTCTGGGGGAGCGCTCCTGACAAGGCCTCTAAAAGACAGGGAGACCTCCATCCCAGCTGATCCTCCCAGGCCCAGAAAGGGCCCATGATGCGGACAGCTCCCAACCCCCCCACCCGCCAAGGTGAGCGGGCACAGCCGAGGGCACAGTGAGCTGGGTCCCCAAAGTGGGGGGTGTGCTAGCGGACCCTGGGTTCAGATTCTGACTGCACGCAACGCTGGTGATCCTGGGCAGGCATCACAGACCCTCCAGTTCCCACAGTGAGTTAGCCTGGGCTGAAGCTCAGATGGTTCCTGCCCTCAAGGCGTTCAACTGGCTTTGCCAGGAGGGTGAGGAGGAGATAAGTTTACCCTGGAGAGTGAAGGATGATGAGTGAGGAGGCCGTTCCTTGGGTTGGGCACCAGTGCTGGGTGGGAGGCAGGGAAGTCAGGCTGGAGCTGGGTGTGAAGGCCCTGGGGGCGGGGAGCAGGAGCCCCCCCCCCCCCTTCTCTCTCAGTCCCCTCCCCTCTGCTTTCATGCCTGTGGAGTACTTAGAGGGTAGATCCCAGGGGGCCCAGCTTGGAGCCTTTGCTGGGGCTGGGGGGGCTCCCAAGTGAGTACAAAGTCTGCCTGGAAGCCAGGGAATACGTATTTATTGAGCTCCTACTGCAGACCAAATAGCCATCCTCAGGACAGCCCTGTGACTCCTCCAGGGTCTAAGACCCAGCCAGTAAGCTCTAGAGCTAGGTTTGGACGTGCTTTTCCTGCCCCTGGGGCTCTGCCCCACCTTGTGGAGGTGAGAATGGCCAGGAGGACCAGCAAAGAACCAGTTTGATTCAGCACTCTGAGGCCTGCCCAGGGCTGGTGATGCTTCCTGGCCAGGCTTGTGCCTCTCAGGCCCCAGAGGCTGGATATCCAGGCCAGTGGTGTGCTCTGATTGAATAAGCAGGGACCTGGTGTTGTCCAGTAAACGTGGGTGGGGCATCCTCCCTGTGTGATGCCCCAGGACAGCTGCCTGTGGCCTCTGCCATTTAGTGTGGACCCAGACAGCAGGCTGGAAACATCCCAGCCCTCGAGGGGGCTGCACTTGTCTAGAATCCCACTTGGAAACTGTGGTCTTAGGCAGCCAGTGGGACTCCCCCAACCTCGAGCTCCTGGTCATTTGAGCCACCACAGCCTGACCAGCCACTGCTTCCCTCAGCTCCTCCTCACAGAGTTCTTTTGGGGGACCATCCCTAGGGAACCTCTTTTGGTCCATCAGCCCAAACCATGGTCATCTTCTTGGATGGAATTCTCCTTCCTCAGTTTACCCTGCGTTATGCTTGTTGGGCACAGGCTTGTCCTCTACTTTTGGACAGCCAGACATGGGCAATGTGGGCTTCCGGTCAAGTCTGCTGCCAGATGACCAGCAATACCTCTGGAGTTGCCCAGGTGAAAGGGGGACTCAGTAGATGCTGTCCAGCTGCTAGGTTTCCAGCCAAGGAAGAAACTACAGCTCTGAGTGGACCCAGCATGGACCCAGTGGGCTGCAAGTGTCAGAGCAGAACTTGCACTCTCACTACAGGGGCCAGTGCCTGAAGTGACCCCAAACCCTTGGCAAGAAAGGCAGCTGGAAAGACCTGCATGAACTGATGCAAAGTGAAATGAGCAGAACCAGGGGACAGCTGCACACAGTGTGATGAGGAACTGGGGACGACTTGCTTCTGCAATGCAGTGATCCAGGCCAATCCCAAAGGACTCTGGAGGAAATGCGCCATCCGGCTCCAGAGGGAGAAGTGATGGAGCCTGCTGTTCTCCACCTCCCCTCCCTCATTCTTCCTTCCCTTCCTCCCTTCCTCTCTCCTTTCTTCCCTTCCTTCCTTCCTCCTTCCCTTCCTCCCTCCCTCCCTTCCTTCTTCTTTCCCTCCCTCCCGTCTTCTTCTCATAATGACTGACAGGGAAATGTCTTACAAGATTGTACGTATAGAACTTGGAGTAGACTACTTACCATCTCAGGGAGGGAGGGAGAGAATTTGAAACTCAAAAAGTTTAAAAATTGTTTTAACATGTGATTGGGAAAAAATAAAACGTCACAAAAATAGTCATAGTACCAATGGTAGGTGATGTCCACATCGCATGCTGACATATATATAATAACAAGTGCAAGGACAGGCAGAGGTGGGCGTTCCACTGAAGAGTGGCACGGGCTTTCCTTGCTCTGCCGCTCTGGGAGGCGGGCACCTTCTGCAGCCATTATGGTGGCCCTTTTACAGACGAGTTAACGGAGGCTCCCTGTACCAGGCACTTTGAGCCCAGGATCCTGACTCGAGTCCAACAGCCTGCAGCCTGCTGGCTCACCTCCAGTGACATCGTCCTCGGTGTTAATGGCCTGGATGTTCCTACTAATGTGAGTGGCTTCAGAGGACATTTGGAGCTGGAGCCAGTGAGTGAGGAACGAGCTCCTGCTTCAGGGTCTTTCCTCTGGAATCCTGCCAGTGCCAGTTGTGCCACTGACCAGCTTTGGGGGTGGGTGGGGCTGGCAGGTCCCTTCACTCGGGCCTATGAAGCAGGAGCCTTGTTGAGATAATCTCCAGCGTTTCTTCACCTGTAAACCTCAGGGAGAGAAGTGATCAGAGAAAAGACCAGAGAAATTCAGAAAACTTTCTGGGGACTCTTTCCTACAGGCTTTGGGGTTTTGTTTTATTTTTTGGTTTGTTTTTGTCAGGGGAGGGAGGAGTCGAGCATTTTCTCTTAGTTGGTAAGTATCTGCAAAATGATCTCATTATTTTCTGAAAAAACAAACCCAAACCCAGCCTGTTCTTGGACTTTGGGCAGTGCCTCAGCATTGGGGGAGGGGCCGCCCTACCAACCCTGCTGTTGTACTTGCCTGGACACTTCCTTTGCATTAATGACCTCCCTGAAAATCTGAACCTCTGCCCACCAGGGCTGGCCCAGTGGCTCCATGATGGACACAGGAAGAATGAGGCTTCTCATGTGGAAACTAAAAATCCCAGTGGTCCCTGTGACCAGCATTCATTCCTCTGTTGCCAGGGACTTAGTGACATCATCCAAAAAGGCAGTGGTGATGGTGGGGCCCTCACTCCCTGCCACCTGGTCACCAGTCTGAAGCCATACCGAGGCCCGAGTTTGCCCAGAGTCGCCCCCAGCTGACCAGTGCAGGGCTTGCTTCCCTCCTGGGACAGTTGGGCAGTGAGTGGAGGGCCCCCCACCACTACCAGTCACATGACCGCAGGAAGGCTAAGGAAGAACAGTGGGTCCTCCCCCATCTTTGAGCCCTCTGGGACGTCGGCGGCCACCATGTCCTCTCTGGGGGTCCATCCTCGCTAGGTGCTGTGGTATCATGCTGGTCTTTGCCTCTGTTCGGTTCCTTTGGAACTGGCCGTACCCATTGAAAAGCCCACCTCCGCCTCAGCCTGGTCCTGCATGAGACTCCAGCTCACCCCGTTGGCTATTTGTGCTTTGTGTCTGGCACGTGTGTATGCACTGTGCACCCCTGCGTCTTCCCCATCCGAGGATCCCTTTGGTCTTTGTATCTCAGTGGCTAGCGCCTTTCTGGGCACCTAGTAGGTGCTTAATAAATGCGCGTGGGCTGTGTGCTTCTGGCTGGCTCTTACTAGACACTGGCTCTCTTGAGGTAGTGATAGGTAATGACCTCGCAGTGCCGCCGCTTTCTGCAGGACTGGGCTCCAGAGCTTAACTGGACGGTCAGCAAGCTCAGATGACCTGGAGCTCTTGTCTAGCCAGAGTTTTGTAAAGCCGAGGCAGGCCTCAAACTCCCTGCTGGGCATCACGTAGCAGCTGGGCTGGGAAAGGTTGGGACCCCCTTGTCCTGCTGGAGTGGATTCCCTGGTGTATGACTAAGAAGGGCAGCTCGTGCGCCACCCCCCCCCAGCACCCGGGGGCCACCTGCACCACCACCCCCAGCCCTGGGGGCCACCTGTGCCACCGCCCCCCCAGCCCTGGGGGGGGGCCCCCTTGCCCTCCACACCTCTGCTGCCCCCCCCCCCTCCCCCTGGTCTTGCCGCGGCCCCCTCCCCCCTAGGCAGGGGTGGGTGGGGTGGGGTGGCCCATCTGTGGGTGTTTGAGTGCCTCTCTCTGCCCTCTATGCAGGTGATGAGCCCCCTGTCCCTGCAGAGGGGCGCCCCCAGGAGATGGCCACCAAGTCACTGCCCAGCCTGCTTACTTTCCTGTGTGGCTGCGCGGTGGGCTTCTTCCTTTGCTATCAGCTGCTGCACATCCTCCTGGAGAAGCCGGCCGAGATCCAGCCCCACATTCTCCACAATGATCCACACGCCCAGCACTCGGAGGATGCTGGCCACGGGCACCTCGAAGGCCAGATGGACTTTGGTGCGGACATCAGCCAGCACAGAGGTGAGGGGGCCCTCTGGGAGGCTCTCCTGTTCCAGCGCTAGCCAGGCTCAGAGGCCAGGGGGCACTGGCAGGTGGAAGACAGCAGCCCGAGGGTGTGGAGCAGGGGATCCTGACCCCTTCCCAAGGTCTCTCCTTGGCAGTGGGGCCCCCTGTTAACCAGCTAATTAATTGGATTTGGGACCCTTGGGTCTCCTGACCCTCAGAGACACGCAGAGACCTCAGAGCAGCTTCCTCCCTTAGCCAGCCTCTTGTTCCTGGGCCCCTGTTCCTGATGCCTCTGCCCCCATTGTGCCCACTCAGGACACTTTGTTTTCTGGACATTACCCAGGGCTCTGGGTGGGGTTAGGGCCAGGTCCCTTCCAGATAAGCTTGGGGGCTCAGGCTGCCCAGCCTGGAGAAGGGTTCACACCCTGGGGCTCTTGGTTGGGGGGACAGGAAGGCCAGAGGACCCAGGAGCTAGGTGGGGAGGCCAGTGTGCCCCGCTCTCAGAGAGCCCTTGGAAAGAAAGGTGTGCTCCTTCACGTGCCTGGTCAAATGGGAAGGAAAGTTCACCCCATGTCCGGGCTTCCTCAGGACCAGTGAGCACTGCCTGCCCTCCTGAGGTGGGCTTGGTGGCCCCTCCCCTGGGAGCCAGCTGGGCCGTACGAGTCTGCGGCTTTCATTTATGAACAAAACGATCAGAGCCCGGCTTGGTGGTCTGGGCGTGTCCAGACACTCTAGACGGCCCCACAGTCCTGCTCAGCCCCTCCGTGTAGACACAGGCCACCGTGGACAGGCAGAACAAACAAGGGGGAGGCCTGGGGAGGCGGTGGTAGTTCCAAATTGGATCCAGGACTTTGACAGCATCAGCTCCATGGCCTCTCTGGGGGCCTGAACTCCAGGGACTTGGCAGTCTCCTTCTTAGCTATCTGGTGCCCACATGCGCCTGGCATCACGTGTGGTTACGTGACGTAACGGCGCTTCTGTCATCCAGGGTGTTGGGCCTCATTTGACCTGAGCTGGGGCCGGGGCGGGGCAGCCGCTCCGTGCCATGGCCGTGTGCCCTGACCTCTGCTGTCTTTGCTCCCCAGATGAGGACAAGCGCGTGTCCGAGGAGCTGTACCGCAAGGTCAGGGTTCTCTGCTGGGTCATGACGGGGCCTCAGAACCTCGAGAAGAAGGCGCGGCACGTCAAGGCCACGTGGGGCCAGCGCTGTAACAAGATCCTGTTCATGAGCTCGGAGGAGAACAAGGACTTCCCCACTGTGGGGCTGGACACCCGTGAGGGTCGCGACCAGCTCTACTGGAAGACTATCAAGGCCTTCCAGTACGTGTACGAGCACTACCCGGATGCTGCCGACTGGTTCATGAAGGCGGATGACGACACCTATGTTGTCCTGGACAACCTCCGCTGGCTGCTGTCCCGGCACGACCCCGCCAAGCCCATCTACTTTGGGCGGCGCTTCAAGCCCTACGTGAAGCAGGGCTACATGAGCGGGGGTGCAGGCTACGTGCTCAGCAAGGAGGCCCTCAGGCGGTTCGTGGAGGCCTTCCGCACTAACAAGTGCTCCCACAGCTCCTCCGTGGAGGACCTGGCGCTCGGCAAGTGCATGGAGGCCATCGGCGTGGAGGCCGGAGACTCGCGGGACCCTAGCGGCAAGGAGACCTTCCACCCCTTCGTCCCCGAGCACCACCTCATCAGGGGCTACCTGCCCAAGACCTTCTGGTACTGGAACTACAACTATTACCCACCCGTCGAGGTAAGAAACGGAGCTGGCCGGGGAGCCAGCGGCCCCCACTCCGGGCTGGCCTCGGTGTCACGCGGGTCTGTCGAGTGCACCTGGGGGCGGGGCAGGAGGGCCCGGGGTTACTCAGGGATTTGAACTCAGAGCCCCTGGCTCCAAAGCCTTGCCTCCATACCTTTTCCTCTCCCCTCCATTTGTCTGAAATGTTTGTGATCAACGTGGGTCTTTGCCTAGAAGGTCAGTGCTTCCCTGCTGGATGGGCCTGGGAGCAGCCCCCGCGGGCCACACACATGCGGGTGTGCAGGCCCTCCACATACTCACACACACTTCACACGTACACACTCACACTTATATACAGGCACACATACTCCTGACCGCCCCCTCCCTGGGGATTCACTTCCTCTGTTCATCCTCCCTCCCCACTCTCTCACACAGACACACACACACGCTCACTCTCACACACTCTTCTACCTTCTCTGATGCCCCCTCCCACCTGAGGGGTCACAGCTGGGAGACCCTTCCACAGATGCAAACACTCTCAGTTCTCCCCAAAGGCAAAGATGGTGGCTTCTGAGGCAGACGTCCAGGGTTCTAATCCTGCCTCTGTGCCTTCTTCCCAGACCTCAGTCTCCCAGGCACCTTCCCTGGACTGTGGGGGGTCCTGGGCACCCCGAGCCTTGGGCGCAGTTGTCATTGGCTCTTCACGTTCCTGGGGTAAGCGGGCAGTGCCTGCCAAAGACTGTCTGATGCCTTGTGTAAATGTCAGCTGGTGTTTGGTTTCCCAAGATCTGCCCCAGAGGCAGCTGCTCTCCAGCCTCCGGGGAGGGGCTCCCACACACCCCAGGCCCAAGGCAGTAGCTTGTTTCCAACAGAATGTGCCATGTTCCAAAAGGCTCCAGGATCTGGATTCTAGGCCTGGCCTTCCATGCACTCAGTGCTGGACGTTTGGCAGGTGCTGCTTCCACACTCAGGCTCCAGCTTCTTTCTCTGTCAAACAAAGCCTAGCTTGATGTTCTAATGCCATACACCTCAGAAAACCGCCCCTGCCCCCACAGGTCTCAAGCCGGGCCCAGGGATACAAAGTCAGAACCCAGCCACCCCAGCCTTGGGCAGCTGCTGCTGTGGGTGGAAATTATCCATAAAAAGAACCACCAGAGAACTGGAGGGGAAAAGGTTCTCGAGCCTGGGAGGAAGGTCAGGGTTCTAAGAGGGAGTGTACCATGCAAGGGCATGGAGGCTGGAGATGAGTAGGAATTGAGAAACAGGTTGGTGGTCCAGGGGAACTTCCCTTCCCACTCTAAAGCCCAGGATACAGACCTAGTGGGTCAGTGGAAATGGGCTGGAGGAATCCCCAGCAAGAAACACAAACGCCCAGGATTGTAGGGACAAGGTTCGACACGCCCAGTGATTCCACGGGGGGTGTTGGGAAGCTGGGTGGAGGGGTCAGGCCTCTGGGAAGGGTACTGCTTTCTAGCGTGTGGAGCTGGAGGCCCAGGAGAGGCTGGGGATTGTCATCAGCTCGGAGCCTGGCAGGCTGGGGCAAGGAGGGGGAAAGGTTTCCATGGGGGCCACTCGGGAGCTCTGGGGGCCAGGAGGGGCTTGCTCTCGCCGCGGGCAGGTGGGATGTTTGGGCAGGGGGACGGCCACAACATTTTATTTAATGTAATACATTTTATTTTCCCCCAATTACATGTTAAGTCCTGAGTTCCAAATTCTCTCCCTCCCTGAGACAGTAAGCAGTCTGCTCTAGCTTGTACACAGGTGATCACGTGAAACGTCTCCCTGTTCATGATTTTGTACCAGAAGGTCAGGAGAGACTGCAGACATCCCCCATTTACACAGAAGAACACTGAGGCTGGGTCATTAGAGGGAGCAGAGCCAGGACCGGAACCCAGGTCCCCAGACTGCACACCCAGAGCTCCAGCAGGGAAATGGGGGCATGTTAGTGACAGGCTGGCGTGCCCTGGGATTGTGGCACTTGGCTAGTGACGCTTGCTGACCACGCGGCTGGCCTGCCATCTGCCTCAGCTTCCTCCTCTGTGAAATGAGCACAGCAGGAACATCTCCCTCCCAGGCTGGTGACTAGGGCCCTTCCCAGAACGTGCATAGATTGGGGAAATGTCAGGAGTTGCAGGAGGCAGTCCAGACTGTTTGGCATTTGCAGGATCCTTGATATCTGGGGTCCAGGATCCATCATCAGGACACACAAGGAGGCCCCCAAACCCCACAGGAGAATTGCCAGTCTTGGGCCCTTCCCGGCATATCTCTTTTTTTTAATTTAGAGTTGATTTTATTTGTATTAAAAGTATATTTAATATATGTTTTATTTTCCCCCGATTACACATTCCAACAGTTTTTCAGCATTTGTTTTTCTAAGTTCTGAGTCCCTGATGCTGCCCTCCTTGCCCCCTCCCTGAGGTGGTAAACAGCCGGCTGTGGGTTGTTCACGTGAAGCTTCTCTCTTAGTCATTCTGTACACGAAGATTCCGATCTAAGAAGGAGAGACAGGAAGTGAGGCAGAACTCCGCCCTATCTCTTTGAGGCTCTGTGGGCTGAACAGTCGATCAGCGTTTCCCTGGGGGGAGGTGGAAGCAGACCCAGCTGCTCGGAGGGGCTGAACTTCCCCCCACTGACAGATCCATAGGGCGGCAGCCGCTCCTCTTTGATTTCTGGCGCCTTCTACCCCAAGGACTGAGACTGGAGCCAACCTCCCTGCTGCTAGGGAGCCAGGGCAGCAGGGGGGTCAGCAGGCCGCTGGTCAGCTCCACCTGCGGCCTGCTTTCTGCAGACTTTGGCCACGGCCAGAGTCAGCAGGGCCCAGCTGGTCCCGGCTAAGCTGGAGCCTTAGATGGCATCAGCCAGCGGCATGCCCCTGTAGACTAGACAGGCTGGAAAGGAAGCTGCTGATTCTTCCACAGCCAAGGGAGACAAAGTGCCCGGGGCCAGGGCTGCTATGGCCCAACAGTGACCAGGGCTATGGAGAGGAGCCAGCCAGAGCAGGGAAACGTGACCAGCAGTGTCCACACAGCTGTGGGCTCCAAAGCAGGACACACGGACCTCAGTGGCGTGAATGCTGTGTTAGGAAAATTGGAAGAATGGGTTGAGAGCTCTCCACCTGTGACTGATGAAGAGCCAGCCAAGATTGCCCCCCCCCCCCGCCCCGGACTTGATGTGGCCCCAGTGTGGCAGCAGAAGCAGCAACAGGATTTCCCTGGGCAAACTGAGGCAGGCCAAGCAGACTGCCCAGGAGGCTCTCAGGACAAAATCTGGATGTGGTCAGAAATTGCTTGATGGCCAAGATCACCTTCACCCAATGCGGCTGAACTGGAACCAGAAGGAACTTCAGGACTCTGGCGATGTGGCCCGTACTGCTCCTGCACCTGAGCAGACTGCCACGTTCCGGGATGTCACCCAGCGGCCTTGGGGTGACTGCTTATAGCCTGTGTCCAGTGTCCAGGGCCTTCCTGGCAGGCTACTTCCAGGACCTCCAGCAGCGTCCTGATCCAGAGAGGGTCAGCAAGGCCCCAGAGTCCCAGGATGAGGTGATGAAATGCCCCGTTCACAACACGCCCCTCACGTGGCTTGGGAGCCCTTCGTTCCATCTGGCCACACCTCTAGTGAGTGATAACACAGGGCTGGTAGGGTCTTAGCCCAGGTCCTGAGATTCTTTATCAGAAAGCTAGTCTTGTCTCTAAAACCTAGGCAGGTGGGGCCCTAATGCTTCCTGTTCCGTCTCTCAGCCTCAGGAAGCAGCTGGCCAGAGTGCCAGCAGCTCCCCCCAGTCTTGGCTCTAGTTCAGAGGTGACAGGGGAATGGGCCTTCCCCTCACATCCGTAGGGTCAGGATTCATGCGGGAGTGACCAGGGTGTGTCTGAACTCCCGTAACCGTGCTTGTCTTTCCACAGACACTTGCCTGTTCCTTGTAGACGTTTTACTTTGCTCCCTGAACCAGGCGGCCCAGTGACGACCCTTCCGAGCCAGCAGGGCCTGTGCTCCCTGGGTTTTGGTGGGGACGAGGTGGCCAACATCGTAGAGAAGCTGGCTTTTGTACTAAGCTCTGCTGCCTCAAATCGATCTTGTCTTCATTGAGGAGAAGAAGAAAAAGTGAGAGCGCCTGCTGCGTTCACAGTTGTTCACTGTTTCAGTGCTGCTCTCACTGTGTTCTCCTGGATCGGCTCCCTTCACTCTGCATCAGTTCGTAGAAATCTTCCCAGGTTCTCCTGAAATCGTTCTGCTTGTCGTTTCTTGTAGCACAGCAGTATTCCCGTCCCCTCACATACACAGCTTGTTCAGCCATTCCACAGTGGATGGACATCCCCTCAGTTTCCAGCTCTTGGCCACCACAAAAAGAGCTGCTATGAATATTTGTGTGTATGTGGGTCCTTTTCCCATTTTTATGACATCTTTGGGATACAGCCCCAGAAGCGGTTTTTCTGGGTCAAAGGGCGTGCACAGTTTGATAACCCTTTGAGCCTAGTTCCAAATTACTCTCCAGAAAAGTTGGATCAGCTCACAACTCCACCAACAGCATTAGGGTGCCAGCCCTTCATCCTTGTCAGTCATGCAGGCGTGTGAAGCAGCTCCTGTGTCCTGAACGTTCCACCTTGTTTCTCTCCTTTCTTCTGCTCCAGGGCCCAGGTTGCTGTTCAGACCTTGCTGTTTCCTTCCACTATGTTGACTCTACCACTATGTATCAGCTGGAGTACCTCGTGCACCACCTGCGTCCCTATGGTTATTCCTACAGATACCAGCCTGTCTTTCCTGAGGCTCTAGCCAAGCAAACAAGTGAGGCCAACAAAAACGAAGTCCCCCAAGAGAAATTAGGGAACCGGTAAAGAAGGAGCCCTCCTGAGCAGGAGGCAAGAGGAGCACCCCACGCCCCAGCGGCCTGCAGGCAGGAGAGCTCCTTGGACACCGGTACCCTGCCAAGGAATCCATCTTAAATGGATGTGCCGCCTTCTGTAAGGGAGCACGGACAGCAGCTGTGGAGTGTGCCAAGACTATTGGTACAGGGATGGGTGGGTGGATGGATGGATGGATAGATGGATGGATGGATGGATGGATGGATGGGTGGATGGGTGGATGGGTGGATGGATGGATGGATGGATGGACGGGTGGGTGGACGGATGGATGGATGGATGGGTGGACGGACGGGTGGATGGATGGGTGGACGGATGGATGGGTGGACGGATAGGTGGGTGGATGGATGGGTGGACAGACGGATGGACGGATGGACGGACGGACAGACGGGTGGGTGGGTGGGTGGATGGATGGATGGATGGATGGATGGGTAGATGGATGGGTGAATGAATGAGTGGCTGGACAGAAGGAGATGTCAAGGGTTTGTATTCCTCAAACTAAACACCCCCATTTGTTGGCAGCTGGGAGACAGCTTGAGTAAAAGAGTTTGCTTTCACCTCGGACCCTTCCATCCTCTGTATGTTTGTCATGGAGGGAGGTCCCTATGTGCTCCTGGAAGCAGTGGGTCTGGGTGGGGAGGGGGCTTCTTCTATTCAAATCCAACCCACCTTAAAGAGAAGAACCCCCCTGAGGACCGACGAGCTTGCTGCTGCTGCTTCTCTGGCCCCATCAGGCCCTGAGCCTGTCTCTGCTGCACAGATGAGAAGAGTGGGGTACCCTGCAGACCATGGCAGCTCTGCTCCTAGCACAGACCTCGCTCTGGCCAGCTCCAGAGGAAGGTGACCCAGGTGCCTTGTTCAGGACCCAGCAGAAGACACCTCCCTTCTATCTGCCCTATGTGGTGCAAATGCTCCATCCATAGCACTCTTGCCCACTGTCCATCCCCAGCCTGGCCCATCTGGAGGCCCCACAGATATGGCTTTGCCCTGAGTCTCCCCACCTTCTCCCACATGCCCTTGGTCTTCTGTGAATGCCTCTTTCCCCAGAAGAGTACCTTGAGTAAAACATCATCCCAGGTGATTGTAGGTCAGGTGGGCCTCTCTCCTAGTGTCCTGAGTGGACCCTCCCAATGGCCTGCCAAGACCATGTCCAGCCACCATCTGGTGAGGGGCTTTGGGGCCCCCCAAGACCATCCTTTCCCTGGCACGGGTTGGCGGAGGAGGGGCCACCCAACTCAGCCTTGTGCCTCCCTGGGGCTGGCTTTTGGCCCAGGGTTTTTAAGTGACTTCAGTCATTGAGGCTGTGGGACAGGGCCAGCCCTGATGCTTCTTCCCCTGGAGAACCAGAAGGTACCTGAGCCTAGCTTCCATGCCCCCACAGTGTGCTTGGGTCGTTTCATGGGGCCTCCGCCCAACCTGGGAGTGCCCAGCAGCCCCCAGCCTCTAGGTGACTAGTCCCCATGAGCAGAGCCAAGTGCTTCCAGGGCTTCTCTTTACAGAAATGTTCAGAACTTGGAAATTATTTGGGGAGGAGGGGGTAGAAATCTGGCATCTCCCATCTCTGGTTGTAGCAGGAAGGCAGGGCACACTGTTCAGAGGCCTCCTCCTGCAGCCAGTGGCTTGTCCAGAGCATCATGAGAGCCCACCTCTCCCTCTTGTTGCGGAAGCCCCGGTCCAGTATGAATCGCTAGGCTGAAGGTCGCTGTCGCTCAGACCCTTGGCCAAGGCTCTGTGCAGACACATGTCAGGTTGAAGCAATGGGCCGTGACCCGAGATATTTTAAATAAGCAGAGATGTATGTTGGTTTGAGTACGTCCCCAGGCCTTCTGCCCACTTGTAGGGGGCATTCCACAACTTTGTAAAGCCCCTGCTGGGTGCAGGGCACTGCCGTTCATGCTGAGGAAAACTTCTCTAGATCCCATCTGCCTCCAGCCCGGCTGAGGGCTACATTCAAGGCCTTTCAGGACATTTCCTAGTCCTGGCTTTGGGACAGCAGATGGTGGGACTGGTGGCGTCCTCTGAAGGAGGGCAGGCCGTGCAGGAAATGGGAAACAGGTGCCTTGTCCTTCTGCCTCACTCTCCCAGCCAGCCTTTGGGTCCCAGAATGGGGTCCCTGGTGTCTGATCCCGGACGCTCTGCTGGTGGTCAGCCTCTCCCGCCCTCTGCTTTCCCAGCTCCTTTCCTACTGCATAACTTCCAGCCCAAGGAAGATGGCTGGCTGGGACATGTCCCGAGCCTTGGTCAGTGGCAGCCCCTCCCTACACCTGACTTTGGGCAGCTATTGATGGGGGTTGTCCCCATGTCTGCCTCCAGAACAGTGTCCAGGGCTTTCAGGGGTGCCCAGAGCATGTGGGCTTCCTGTGGCCTAAAGTCTGGGCTCTGGGGGCTGTTACTTGGGGTAGGGGGCAGGTAACAGCCTCATTCCTCCGTTTCTGGAGAAGTCAGGGAAAGCCTTCCTGCCTGCTCCTTCCATCTCATCTCCATCAGGAAGGCTTTTGGAGGCCCAGCCTGGGGGAGAGGAGACCCCAAGCAGGGCAGGAGGCTGCCCTTCCGACCTTCCCCTTTGTCTTGGCTGGTGTGGAGGGAGAGGGGCGATGTTCTTTGTAAACCCATGTTCCTCAAGTGCCTTTTGGATGGTAGTGTTTTTTTTTTTTAATCCATGAATTTAAACCAATAATTGCACAAAAATAAACATGAATGGCCATCTCCTGACTTGTTTTCCCTGTTTGCCTCTGTGTGTGCGTGCGTGTGTGTGTGGTGGGTCAAGTTCTCTTGACTATCAGCCAGTAAGAGGAGAAATGGGGCCCAGTGAAGCTGCATCCCTCTGTACAGAGGAAACAGCAGGTAAGTGCCTTTGCCTAAAGTCCTCCAAGTAGAAAACAGCCAAGATTCAAACTCGGGTCCCCTGTGATGCCTTACCCAGTAGCCCCTCTTTCACCTGGGATGGCCCTGCTTGAAGTCTCAGAGACAGACATCCTAGACAGTGGAACTCAGAGCTCCCTTCCCTTGGGTGTGGCTGCCCCCTTCACCCTCAGCCTAACTATATGCCACTTGGAAGAATTGAACCCAACTTGGGGTTCGGTGGTCGTGTCTCAAGGGCACTGTCTACACAGCCTCTGTTCTGTGCTTCAGCAGCAGCAGATTCAGTAATGTCCTCACTGCCCTTGGGGGCCAGACTCACTGGCACAGGGTCACCTATATGTGCCTTTGGACTCCCTCCCTTCAAGCATTCCAGTGACTGCTCTCCAGCTGTGATTTCTACAGGAGAATCCCAGGAATTAAAGGCAGATGCTGGGCATGGAACCCGTCACTGCCCCATACCGCCTGAGAGTCAGCCTCTCTGGACCTGTGAAGCTGTGAGAGGATTGGACTAAATGATCCAGGCCCTAGATGAGTAACCAGTGGGCACTTGAGTGCACAGAAGCATGGGCTGAAATCAGGAAGACCTGAGTTCAAATCCAGCTTCCACTTACTAGCTTTGACCCTGGGCAAGTACCTTAACCACTGTTTGCCGCAGTTTCCTCATTTGTAAAAAAAAAAATAGGATCACAACAGCACCTCCCTCCTGCAGGGTTGTGAGGCTCCACTGAGGTCACCTTTACAGACATTTAGAAAACTTACATGGGAAGTAAACGCCAGCTCTTGGGCTGTTGTGGACATCTCACAATAGTGTGGTCCACACCTTACAACCAGCCCCTAAACCTCCCTCATGACGTTGATGACCCTGTGGCTTCTGGCCCTGCCCCTGCAGTTCGGGCTTACAGATTGTTCTCTTTCAATGAATGACCTTCCCAGTGGGCAGCTTGGTCTCCACCCAGACCCCTGGATCTTCATCAGAACAATAGCTGTCTCTTCCCTGCCCCTGGGAAGTCAAGGATCAAGGCTTGATGTTCAGCCTATGAAGTTTCATCTTCAGTTCAGCCTCATGCTCCAGCTTGTCGAGATCTGTGTCCTGCCTTGTGTGCTTGTCCATCATCCCTCCAAACACACACAGCAAAGAGGAAATCCGAAGATCTTTGGATACTGGACGTCATTAACTTCTCACCATCAATTTTCAAATCTGTAAAATGTGATGTAGACAAGCTGCCTGATGGAACTGGGAGGGCGTGGGGCAGAAAGCTGATTATTTCTGAGTGCACCATTGCTGTGTGGGGGCCCCTTTGCCGTCCCCACTTGTGAACAAGCCCAGATGCCCTCTGCCATCAGGAGGACGTGGCTAGTTGGCTGCAGACCATAGACCTGGGATGTGCTAAGAGAGCAGGATCTGCCCCAGGCCTCCCTGATGCTCTCGAGGGATAAGCATGATTTTCTGAACTCTGAGTGAGAGTGTGTGTGTGTGCGTGCATGTGCGTGTGTGCGTGCACATGTGTGTATGTGTGTGTGCATGTGCGTGTGTGTGTTTGCAGGGTGGTGGTGGTGGTGGTGATACTTTCCCCTGCCAGGCCATAAGCCAAGAGCTCCCGGCCTCCTAGCCAAGCCTGTACCCAGGATGGACCAGCAGGAGCAGCTGCCAACTGATTCTGAACTGGCCCAGGGACCTTGCTAATCAGGTGGGGAAGCACCAGTTGAGCCTGGTCCTTGCTGGGCCCCTCAGCTGCTCATATAAAGAGCGTGAAGCAGACTGGATGTGGCCAGCAGGGGTCTGACTTCAGAGCCCTGTGGCAGACCGAGACAAGGTTGCCGCTGCTGCTGTGCTCGGCCACTTCCCAGCCCACTGACCTCAAGTTTCCCCTCTTAGAGGATGTCACCCATTTGTGAAATATGCCAAAGAAGAGCTCTGGCTTAAGAGCCGAAGGGTTTAGGTTCAAATCCTGGCACTGCCACTTAGTACCCATGTCTGGGCCTCAGTTTCCTCATCTGTAATACAAGAGAATTATTCTGATTCTAATTGACATTTGTTGTTCAGTAGTTTTTCAGTCATATCCGACTCCTTGTGACCCCATTTGTGTGTGTGTGTGTTTTGGGGGGGAGGCAAAGATACTTAACTGGTTTGCCATTTCCTTCTCCAGCTCATTTTACAGATGAGGAAACTGAAGCAGACAGGGTTAAGTGACTTGCCCAGGGTCACACAGCGGTGTCTGAGGCCAGATTTGAGCTCAGGAAGATTTGCACTAAAGCCTACTGCCATTCCTGAGTCAAGGGCTACTCCATCCAGGAAGCTGTCCCATTAGAGAAATACATCTTTTCAGGAGAATTTGGGCAGCTAAAAGGCATGAACCTGGGCTGGGCTGCTTTGGGAGACAGAGATGGCTCTATCTCTGGGACGTGGCTGACCACACATGGAAAAATGTGTTCTCTACTGACCTAATGGCCCCTGGGTCACAGCTTGGGAAAGTGGGCCCCCAGTCATATGTCAGGAGCCTCTGGTCCTCTAAAAATGGAGATGTGACAGTGGCCTTCTGGTGTTCTCATGGTTCCTTGTGTGGGCAGTGGCGGGTTGGCAGGAGAGCAGAGTGACCTGAGAGCTCTGGTGTCTCTGGCCTGAAGAAAGAGCCTCTTTCTAAGAAGCCAGGCATTCTTGGCCTTCGGACCCTGCCTTCCCAGAGTGTCACTGATGGATGGGGCCCTATCAGAGCTGGGTAATCTGAAAGGCTGCCAACGTCTCCAGAGATCCAGATCTGCCCTTTCCTGAGCTTTCCACTTTAAATCTTGACTGTACATGATCATGATTGTGTGGGTTCTCTCTCTCTTTCCCTTTCACACACACACTGACACACACACACACCTAGACCATACACCAAAGCCCAAGCCAGCTTCCTTCTTGTAACTGTCCCTTATTGGCTTCTGGTTTCCAGTCAATTTGAGATATCAAAGAAATGTTCCATGTAAAAATGGAAATAGTAAAAGTC
>NW_027185872.1:9461150-9487962 GCF_028583685.1 Petaurus breviceps papuanus | reverse complement strand
CTCGTCGGCCTTAGGGAGCACTGCTGCCAGCAAGGCTGGTAGATGACACTGTTAAAAGAGTAGCCACTGGATGGGAAAAGATGGGCAATCCTTATGTAGCAATCCTGAAG
The DNA here is from genome assembly GCF_028583685.1 of Petaurus breviceps papuanus. Lineage (NCBI taxonomy): Eukaryota > Metazoa > Chordata > Mammalia > Diprotodontia > Petauridae > Petaurus > Petaurus breviceps. Next base: position 9,487,852 of record NW_027185872.1, on the reverse strand, counting down.
AAGGGCAATGCCAAGAAAGGCTCCAATTACTGAACAGTCTTGTTCATCTCACCTGCCAGCAAGGCTCTGCTTAAGATTCTGCAAGTTAGGCTCCAGCAGTATGTGAACTGAGAATTACCAGAAGAGCAGCCTGGTTTCCAGAGAGGCAGAGGAACTAGAGACCAAATTGCCAAGATTTGTGAAAGCAAGGAAGTTCCAGGAAAGAACATCTACTTCTGCTTCATTGACTACACTAAAACCTTGGACAGTGTGGATCACAACAAAAACGTGGCAAGTCCTCAAAGAGGTGGCAAGACCAGATCATTTTATTTGTCTTCTGAGGAACCCGTATTTTGGTCAGGAAGCAACAGTTAGAACCAAACACGGAACACCCTACGGGTTAAGATCAGAAAAAAGAATATGACAAGGCTGTATGTTATCACCTTATTTATTTAATTTAGATGCAAAGTGCATCGTGTGAAACGCCAGGCTGGAGGAATCCAAAGTCAGAAGTAAGGTTGCTGGGACAAACATCACCAGGCTCAGACTAAACATTCCCCCTTTGATGGCAGAGAGTGGAGAGGAATTGAGCAGCCTCTTGAGGATGAAAGGGGATAGTACAAGCTGACTTGAAGCTTTACATAAAAACAGACAAACAAACCTAACATCTTGACATCCGGTTCCATCACTTCCTGGCAAACAGAGGGAGAAGAAATGGAAGCAGTGCCAGATTTTACATTTGGGGGCTCAAAGATCACTGCAGATGGTGACTGCAGACATGAAATTACAAGATGCGTGTTCCTTGGAAGGAAAGCTGGGGCAAGCCTGGACAGCAGACTAGAGAGCAGAGACACTGCCTGGCAGACAAGGGTCTATAAAGTCAGATCTATGGTTTTTCTACTATCAATGAGAGTTGGACTATAAGGAAAGCTGAGCACCTCAGAACTGGTGCTTTTGAATTGTGGTGATGGAGGTTTTTAAGACTTGCTTGGACAGCGGGAAGATCAAATTAGTCAATAGTTAAAGAAATTAATTCAGACCATTCACTGGAAAATCGAATATCGAAGCTGAAGTTTAAATACTTTGTGCACACAATGAGAAGATGAGGTTCAGTGGAAAAGCCCCTGATGTTGGGAAAGATTGAAGGCAAAAGGAGAAGGGGACAGCAGAGGGTGAGGTGGATGGATGGTCCTGGAAGCAATAAACAACATTTCAGGCAGTCCCTGGAGAGCCGGAGGCATGGGGAGGAATTCCTGGTTACCAGATCCTCCAAGCTGCTCCCTGGTTCTTCCTAACTCAACCAGGTGAAATCCTGCCCCACTCATCAGCCCTTCCTCACCTTTAGGCATCAGACAGAAATATCTTTGAAGACCAATCTGGAAGTGAGGAAGCCTGACTGTAACTGCAAGAGGGAGATCATGAATCTGATGCTGTGAACATCTGGAATCCCCAGGGTTTTCGCAAGTTTACTGGGAGGACAGTAAGGAACCGCCAGATCAATGGGTAGCTGACATATGTCCCCTGAAAAGAGAGCACTTGTTGCTGCCTTGAACTCCCTCTGCATCCATCCTCCGGTCCTTTCCTGAACTTTGTCCCAGATAAGACAAGGGAGAGACGAAGAGAGTGGGAGGGGCTGGGGAAAAAAAGTGAGGGAAGAGGGAAAGATGAAGGGGAGGGGGGCAAAGGGACCTTTGGAATCACAGGATTGGGCACTAGTTCAGGTGCATTAGACTGGGCCCAAGTCCAGTCCTGCTCTAACCTTGGACTATTAGCAGGGCTCTTGGGGTCCACTAGGCCCAGCTGATAATACAGGACCTGATGCTAAAAAGCAGGTAACCAGTCCCCACTTGGAACCTCTACTCTGGGGACTCACATTTCTACATTTCACATGAATGACCACAGTAGATCCACTTAACTCTCAGCAGGATTGGTGTAGTGGATAGAGTACTGGGTCTGGAGTCAGGAAAGCCTGAGTTCAAATCCCAGATCAGGCACAAGCTCTGTGACCTTGGGTGAGTCACTTAACTTGTTTTCCTCAGTTTCCTCATCTTACTGTTGTTTTATAACAACCCTGCAAGGTAAGAATACATAGGAGATCAATTATATTGAAATAGTTATCAAAACATGAAGAGAAAAAGAGCCAAGTTGGTGGGCTCCAGGTTAAGAGCGCCTGCCCCAGCCAAGTTCATGCCCCAGGGCATACTGCCAGTCAGCTCTGGCTTTGCTCCAAACCCACCTCACTCCCTCCCTTCTACCCTGCCCTTTCCAACTTTTCCCCAGGTAAGTGTATCTGTTTCTGCCCCTCGACTAGAGAAGGTCAGTTTCCTCCCCAGATCCAGAAGATGGTGGATGGACCAGAATGAGGCTTTTGTAGGCCCATAAACTGGACCAACTGGCTTGAGCAGGACAGACACTCTAAGACAGTTTCACCTGTGGGTGACAGTCTTGGCAGGCAGGCACAGAGGCAGTGGGGGTCCCAGCATGCCGGTGGCAGCACTAGGAGCCCACCTCGAGGCTGCACTCACAGGCCTGGGTCTGGGTAGGAAAGGAGGGGAAACAGACAAAACTGAAGCAAGTAAGGCTGAGTGCCAGTTCAGGGTCAGAGCCACTTGGAAGCATTGTTCTGGAGATCTGGAGAGTTGCCTGGACCAGGCCGCAGCAGTCCCGGGTGGCTTTTTCTTCCCCCTGAATTCCCTGTGGGTTTCCCCCTGGGGGCCGCATGTCCGGCTTCCCTCCTGTCTGACTCTCCATTGTTGGGGCTAGCTTTCCCTAGAATCCCTAGGCTCTCTTCTCTGCTGCCAGGGGTCATGCTTCTTGGAAACATGTCTTTGCTGCCCTTCTCGGCCTGTCTGCAGATGTACCTCTGCTCTCCACTTGATATACAGAACTCCCTAGCTTTAAGGACCAGGCAAGCGAAAATCCCCTCCCCCAGGTGGCTGGAGAGAGGGAAAGAGAACTGAGAGGTATCTTGGTGGCCAGAAGGCCCATGGGCAGGTTCAAATTCATGGCTCTTCCCAGCTGTGTGACCCTGGGCAAATCCTTTAATCACCGAGGTCTCTGGGCAGTTGGCCTACAGTCAAAACCCAGCCCCAATCCTCTTCCCAGCTTTCGCTGATTAACGGGGGAAGGGGAGAGAGGGACATAAGGAGACCCACTGATCCAAGACCACCATCCCAGCCAAACCCCCCACACCCACACGCACTAGCCCTGGGTGCGGTGCAGGTGCTGCTGCTGCCTGCTCGGCTTGGACACAGCTCCCTGGGCTTCCGTCTCTTGGACTCACTCTTTTTTAAGCGTCTTTCAGCTTGACTTTGATTTTCCTTTACGAAGCAAGCTCCGATGCCCCAAGTTCTAGACCCAGGCCTACTTCTGCCAGCTGTGTGATCCCGAGTAAGACCCCTGCCGGAGGCTCTTCTCGCCTCCGCCCTGCTTCCTGGGCCAGCTGCAGGGAGGGCGAGATCAGATCACGGGGATCCGGAGGCTGGGACACTATATAAACAATGTAATCGCCAGGATGGCTGTGAATCACAGCTGTAAGGGAGGGCAGCGTCCTGGCTCTTTGTTTGTGGATTCTTCCTAAGCTCGGGACGCTCTTCTGATGACGCCTCTCCCCTCCCCTCCCTCCTTTGCCCCAGGGTGATTGACAGCCAGGTGCTTTGAAAGACCCGGTTCCTCCCAGTAAGTGGGTAAAGGAAGCTTCCCACCCAGTGGGTGGTATGCTCTACCTAGTACCCAGCACACCCATCTATTAACCCAGTCTTAGTACCCGGGGCATCTATTAGGGGATTACAGTGCACTGAGCCGTTTGGGGTTTGCTTGGCAGAGATACTGGCATTATTTGCCATTTCTTTCTCCACTCATTCTACAGATGAGGAAACTGAGGCAGGCAGGGTTAAGTGAGTTGCCCAGGTCACAGCTAGTAAGTGTCTGCGGCCAGATTGGAACACAGGAACATGGGTCTTCCCAAGCCGGGACCTGGCACTGTGCCACCTAGCTGACTTTATAATCAGATACTTGGGTGTGAACAGAAAGGGAGGGAGGTAAGGCCAGGCTTCCTGCTCCTGCTTCACCCACTGGCAGCCATGGGCATCACTAGTTACCTCAGAGCCCTTGCCCCTCAGACTCTGGTTTGGTCTGCCATCACCTGCCTGGCATGCTGGGACCAGCTGGAGCCACCTGGAGAATGTGTGGCTTCCCTTGTTTGTTGGGCTTGCCCAGACTGACTGTGCATTGCTTACGTCCTGCTGTGTTTGCCATAAGCTTGGGATGCTCAGAAACTGAGGGAGGAAATTGGGCCTAGGGAGGAGGGGCTGCTATCCTTACCCAAGTCCCCAGGACAACCAAGGAAAGCCTGTGATTACAATTCCCTGGGTATGACATACAGGGGGGTCAAAAGGGACTGGAGCCCAAGGATCTGAGGCCTGAGGGTGCAGTCAACAGGAGCTGGGAATGGGGCTGACCAGATTCAGAAGCCATTTTAGGGGTAAGGGGAAGCTCTGGGCCTGCCCTGTGCTAAGTGCTGGAGTCACAGCCAACTGCCCCTGCCCTCGAGAAATTTCCATTCTCTTCAGAAACACCAGTGGGCATCCGTGTGTGTGCACAAATATGTGTGTGTGCACACATATTTGTGTGTATACAAATATGTGTGTGCATGCACAAATACATGTGCGTACACACAAATATGTGTGTGCACAAATACGTGTGTGCCTGCACATGCAGGTGCCACACACCCCAAATGTGCCTCTGTACAGGCTATGTAGCCCTGGGGGAGCTGGCCCAGCCCCCCTCCACAGCCCCTTCCACAGCAGACCCATGGTCTCTGTCTCTGGTCTTCCTGGATCTGTCTGCAGCTAGAACCACTTGAGCCCCTCAGACTTCCTCATGCTAACAGCTTTCCCAAGTGGGGTGGGTGGGTGGGTGGGGTTGGGTTCTCCGTCTGTAGGGCTTCAAGGAGAGGCTGAACAATCCCTCTGGGAGGCTGGAGAAGGCCCTCCCAGGTCTCAAATTCTGTGACTCAGTGTGAGTAGGGAAGGCTTAGGGCTGCTTTCAAATATTTAAAAGGCTCTTGTGAGGAAGAGGAGGCAGATCTGTTCTGCATGGCCCAGATGGTCAAGCAGCTAGCAATGAGGGAAGGAGGAAATCAGCGGAACTGAGGTTTGATAGGAGCCAAAGAGCTTTCTAGAAGCCCGAGCCCGAGGGCTTCGTCAGAGACCCGAGGATGACCCCTTGTGCAGGGTTGGCCCATTCAGTCAGTGGTCAATAAACATTAATGAAGCTCCTACTATGTGCCAGCACCAGGGAGGGTCAAGCAGTTGGGAATACAAATAAGAAAAAGTAAAAGAGGAGCTTACCAGCTAGAGGGGCAAGGCCGTATACCGAAGCGGGGTGAAAAGGGGGAGGGGCGCCTGTTTGTGGGATCCGAACCAGCCCTGCAGCCCATGGCTCTGGGCCGAGCCCAGTGAAGGCAAAACTTTGGCCGCCAGGCAGGAGGTGACCAAGCTCCCTCCCTTGTCAGGAAAGCCAGGGCCTGGGATTCCCGGGACCGTGGGCTCTATCCCAGACACTCTGGCTTCCACCAGAGTGTGGGCATCCTTCTCAATTATCTGGTGCAGTTCCTCACTGAACCAGCTTCCACCCCCAGGGCCTCCCTCTGGGTCACCCACAGCTCCCCGCGGTGGAGCTCATTCAGCCTGGGCTTAGAAGTCAGGCCCCCAGGCAACCTGTCTGTCCACAATTGGGATTTCAGCACAATGTGCTTGCTCACAGAACTAGCCTTCCCTCCCTCCAGCTCTGGCCACTTCCTCCCTTGACCGCCTCCCAGGCCCCCTCAGTTAACAACTTTCTTTGTGGGGGGAGGCAGTCAGGGTGAAGTGACTTGCCCAGGGCCACACAACACAGCTAGCTAGTGTCTGAGGTTGGATTTGAACTCAGATCCCCTTGACTCCCGGGCTGGTGATCTCCCTGCTACAGCCTCACCTAGATATACAGCCCCTTCAGTTTTTGTTTTTTGCTTTTTGGATGGCAGTTGGGATTAAGTGACTTGCCCAAGTTCACACAGCTAGTTTTTGTGCTAAGTGTCTGAGGCCGGATCTGAACCCAGGTCCTCCTGACTCCAGGGCCGGTGCTCTACTCATTGCACCACCTAGCCCCCTTCCCCCCAACCCCCTCAGTTTTTAAATGAGGAAACTGAGGTTCACAGAGAGGAGAGATCTTGCCCAGGGTCCCGGGTGAAGATCCAGGCTCCAGCTCGGGTCCTGTTTCCAAGCTCAGGAATCCACTGCAGAGGATTTAAAATCCACCCTTGAAATGAGCCGCATTCCCAGTCTGGTCATCTGAAGGAGGTAGGATGGATGATGATAGCTCTCCTCTCCGTCTCCCTCACTCCTGCAGGGTCTAATGGGCACCTGTGCCCTCAGATGACCAGTGCAGCTGGGAGCCAGGAGGCCGGCCTGCTGGGCCAGAGTGGACATCCTCAATGCAGATGGAGCCTTCCCATCAGCCACCAGGGCTGCTCTGAACAGCTGGGCTCCATGCCCACCATCCTCAGGCCTCCCCCCCCACCCCGACCATGGGCCAAGCACATCTCGCCTGGGCATGTGTGCTTCCTTGTATTTAGGGGCCTGTGGTCCTGCGGGGGTCCATTACCTCATTCCAGTTCCTTGCTCCTCTAAGGCCTGTTCTCAGTCAGTACTCCCTCTTTCTGTGAAGATGAAGGGATTTTTCTGCCTACAGCCATGAACCCAGGCACCCACTACCTTAATTTTATAGGCAGGTTCTAATTACATTTATAGAGGGAAGCCCGGAGCCTTAGGGACCCACTGCGGGATTCTAATTATTCCTTCCAATTATCTTGGCTAGGCATTTACCTGGGTCATTTAAACTCTCCTGTGACTCAGTTTCCTGACTTATAAAAACGTTACCAGGTAAGATCAATCATGAGTCTGGCGGCCCCTCCCTTCAGGTGTTTGGTTCAATGAGGAAGTCAGTCCCAGGAAGCTGGGAGCCAAATTGTCTGTCCCTTTCCGGGCATGATGGGTCTGGGGGTAGGGGAGGGGCAGAATTGGGGCTGAAACAGACTGTGCCCTTATCGGAGAGACCTCCCATAAGGTGGTATACACCCAGGGACCCCACCCCACAAGCCCCTCCCTCCTCACACTATGGCTGCTTTCCTATGCCCACAGATGCTCTGTGGGTGGCAGAGTCCTGACAGAGCTCCCCCCCCACTGTCCCCCAAAGCTGGAAGCTGCGGAGATCTGGTGCAGGTCTGTCCCAGGCTGGCAGGGTCCTCCAGGATCGTGCAGGCCATCCCTGCAGAAACGCACCACTCAGGATAAGTAAGTGTGGGTGGGAGCTGGTGGGAGGGCATGCTGCAATGCTACCTGTGAGTGTGTGAGGGCATCCATCAGGAATGCATGCATATGTGGTGTATGAATGATACATGGATGATTTAGACACGTATGAGTGTGTATACATGTGTGTAAGGATATGTATGAACGAATACATTAGGAATGTGTGTGGGAAAGCATGTATGCATTGTGAATGTGTGTACACATGTAGAATGCATGCAACTGCATTATGAGTGTATGCACATGTGTGTGAATGTTTGTATGAATATGTGTGTGTGTGGTGTGTGTGTGGTGTGTATGTGTGTTGTGTGTGCCATTTGTGGGCTGTGTGGTGTGTGTGTGGCATGTGTATGTGTGTAGTGTGTGTGGCATGTGTATGTGACATGTGGGGAGTGTGTAGCATCTGTGGGTGTGTTTGTATATGTGTGTGGCGTGTGGTGTGTGTGGCTGTGTGTGGCATGTGTGTTCTTGTGTGTGTGTGGTGTGGTGTGTGTGGCATGTGTGGGGGTGTGTGTGGTGTGTGGGTGTGTTTGTATGTGTGTGGGGTGTGTGGTGTGTGGGTGTGTTCATATATGTGTGGGGCGTGTGTGTGGTATGTGTGGCATGTGTGTGGTGTGTGGGTGTGTGGCATGTGTGTGTGTATGGGGGGGGGGGGGGGGGGGGGGGGGGGTGGGGGGGGGGGGGGGGGGGGGGGGTGGGTGTGTGTGTGTGTGTGTGTGTGTAGGGTCATCCTTAGCTCTCACATCTCTGTCATTTCCAGATATTCTCTGGCTTCCCCCACCCCCCCCGCCAGGGTACTGCAGTGGTGACTTCCCCAGCCCCTTGGCCAAGATGACCCTTGGTTCCTGGGACCCTGGGCCTCTGTGCTGCTGGTCTACCCGGACGTGCAGCAGACAGTGCTGGCTTTAGAACCTCAGGTTCTGGGTTTGAATTGAGGGCAAGTCCCTTCCCCTCTTTGCCCTAAGTCTCCCCCTGTGTAGCATGAAGGGCTGTGTTTTCATGGCCTCCAGCTCGAGTCTCTTCAAGGCATTCATCATCAGGACAGAAGCAGGAGTTCCCCTCGGGTGCACAAACAAGTAGTAATGCCTACAGAGCTGTGGACATTTGCTTCTGGCATTGCCGAGGGCCCAGACCTCAGGATGTGGGGATGAGGACCAAGGCTTTTGGAGCCCAGGAAGCATGGAGGCTGTCATAGGTGAACATGGCAGGAAACTCTCCAGGAACGGCCAGGCTGGACAAAAACAGCCCTCTAACAAGCATTTAGTAAGTGCTTGCTATGTGCTGGTGTCTTGGGACTCTCCGATGCACAATGTGACCCTCAAGGCTCATAGAGCCCAAAGTCTGACTGGTTTTCTGAGAGCTTTCTCTCTTTGGTTACTGTGGGGGGAGGGAGGGAGAAGACCCCAGGCAGGAAAGGGCTGATTGGGGAAGGAGAGGAGGGGGCTCTTCGGAGGGTCCCAGGAGAGTTAGAGGCAGCAGGAAGCACTGCCCCTCCAAGCAGGTGGCAGCAGCCCTGCCAAGGCAGTGCTACTGACCCAGTGGCTGACTTCCCTGTTTGCCCAGGGTGGTCCTGCCCACACAGACCAGCAATTGTTAGTGAGCAGGGAGATGGTAATATGTGTTTAATGCTAAACATACAATGACCGGCAGTCAGTCATTCTTTGCTGATGGGATCTGGCCGGGCCTGGGGGGACCAAGAGCTGCAAAGGTCTGCGGTCCCTATGTCCAACGTGCTGCCTGAGACAGCCAGGACCACAGTTCCAGGTGCCAGCCCAGCAGGGCCCCTCAAAGCTCACTGCCAAGCTCACAGACTCCCCAGCCACACCCTCGTTCATTCATGTCCCATCAACTGCAGCCATGTGGGAGGAGCCCCACCAGTAAAGGCTGGTTCTGATGGGCCAGACAGCTTCCACCGAGAAGGCCATCCTGGGCCACATGGGGGGGGGGGCTCCTGGGGGCTTGTAGCAGCAAGCTCAGGAAGCACGAGAAGGTGGGGGAGGGTAGCGGAAAGGGCTCTGGGCTTTGGGCTCGGGACAGGGATTCCCAGCCCGGCTCTGCCAAGCCAGCTGTGCAACCTTGGCAGAATGACAGCCCTTCGGGCCTCAGTTTCATCATGTGTAAAGAGGTTGGAGCAGGTGATCCCCAAGGTTCCTTCCCCAAATCCTCTTGGATCCTGGGACTTAGAGCTGGAAGGGAAATTCCAGCTGTTATCCTACTGAACTCCTCCCTGACGTTGCCTTTGGGCTCCTCTCATGGTGATGAGGAGATCTGAGTGCTGGCACTGGGCCACGAGTTGGTCTTGGCTGGCATCACCTGCCTTGGGAGAGTACTTCAGCTTCAGCTTCAGCCGTAGGACGAGGGCTCGAAGCTGGCCAGGATCCCTTGCCTAGTGCAGAAGGCGAGGCTGCCACAGGACCACGGGCCTGGCTGGGCCAAAGGGCTCTGGCTCAGTCATGCCAACCACATTTCCCTGGCTGTTTCACCTCCTGTGCTCAGGCAGCTGGCACTGCTTTCCTAGGAACTAGGCGGGCATACACACACACTCACACATACAAACACATTCACAGAGACACACTCACTCACATACACACACAGACACTCACACACATACACAGACACACACTTACATACACACACACTCACACATACTCACATAGACACACAGAGACACACTCACACATATACACACACTCAACAGACACACACAGATACATACTCACATATACACACAGACACACACATACACAAGGACACACACATTCAGACACAGACACACAAACACACACATCACATGCGTGCGCATGCACACACACTCCAGAACTAGCCGGTCTAAGTCTCCTAAAAGTCATACCAGGAGGCTGGCTTTCTTTTCTCTTGGCCTCCCACCCGCTCAAGCAGTGGTCTCCCAGCTAGGAGTCAGAGGAGTTTGGCACTCTGGAGCCCCTTGCACAGCAGCCTCTTGTTGGCACCTTCTAAGGGCTTCTCTTGGTGAGGGCAGGCAGGCTCAGGGAAGGGCATCTCTGCACCAAAGTCACATCACCCCACCTTTTCGACACACATTTCTACGGTGCGCTTGAGATGTTCTCTCAGGAAGACAAAGAGAAGTCCAATCATCTCTCTTCTGGGTGCACAGCCTCAACTGTAATAGATTCCATTGGCCTGCCTTGGCACAGCTAGCACAAATGTAATAGCTCCTATTGGCCTGCCTTGGCACAGCTAGCACAGGATTTTTGGTGGGCAGAGGGAGTGTTCTCTTTCTACCGATGTCGGGCTAATGAATGCTTATAATTAAAAACAATTTACAGAATAATCACAAACAAGGTGCAGGTGGGGCTGAGTGAGTCATGCAAAGGTTAAGCCAAAGAGTTCACTGAGTCAATGAATTGGGGGCACTCAAAGCAGGAAGGAGAAGGAAGCTGGGGCAGTGGTCCAGAATGGCTTCCCCTTTGGGATGACTGCCCAAAGCAGAGCGTTGGCTGTTGGGGCAGGAAGGGACTCAGTGCCTGGATAGATATGGTGGCTGGAGGGAACAGTAAGAGTCAAGGATGGCGTTGAAGTCATGACCTGGCTGCTGAGGACAGTGGGAAGTTTGGAAGAGCTGGGGGTGAGGGTGGAAAGGAAGGGCAATGATGCTTTTGGTTCAGAGGGAACGTTGCCCCTCCGTGGAAGGAGCCCTGACTTAGGAGTCCCAGGACCTGTGTTCAGATCTCCCCTCCGCCCCTACCCACAAGACACTGGGCAAGAGACAACCTCTCTGGGCTTCATTTCTTCCCCTGTAGAGTCAGAGGGCTGCACTCAGTGGCTTCTAGGCAAGCAGAGTCCGGCACATTTCTTTTAGGGCTTCCTCGGCTCCAGGTGCTACAGCAATATCTGAGCTGCCTATGGGACTTCTACGGGAAGCTGTCCAACCACTCCCATAGATGTCATGAGGCTAGGGAGCCCCCAGGCTGGATACCGTCCCTCTGCCCCTGTACCTAGGTCCAGCCCAGGAGTTTGGGCAGACCTGAAGGGGTGGGGACAGTAGCTCTGACTTGTATTCATTGCGGGTTTCTCTAAAGTAGGAAGTGATCCCTTGACAATGGCATGACCAGACCCTCTCCTTCCTCCTGGAAATGGCCCCAGAAGCCAGCGTCCAAGCTGGCACACACCGGGCAGTGGTCTTTGAGCCCACGCTTCGTCCTGCTGTACCCAGGAGGAGAGTGCCTGATGCCTAGAAGATCAGGAAAGGGGGAGAAAATGGAGCTGTCTTGGAGGGCCTGGAGGACTTCCATAACTTTGTTCTGCCAGGTTCTCTGAGGGCAGCGCCAGGAGGGACGAGGAGAATCTGTAAGGAGACAGGGACATGGGCTGTCATGAATTCCTAACAGTGATGAGTTTCTCGTGTCTGGACTTCTCTGAGCAGAGGGGGGATGGGGCATTGCATGACTGCCCTGAACTCCCTCCCTGTCTCAGATGCTGTGGCATGACCCCAGCCCATCCCCCCTCTCCATTTCCCCCCATTGCTCCCAGCTAGAGATGAGGTCAAGCTGTATGGATGGGCAGTGATTGCAAGAGCCCCTCGCCCCTGAGGCTGGTCCAGAAGGCATGTTGGTGAACTGTACTGGAAGGCCCAAAGGAAGAAGCACCTCCTTCTTCTAGAATGATCCTGGGATGATCAAGGTCAAGCTTGAACTCCAGGCTGTCTGTGTAACTTCCCCCAGGGAGGGGAAGGGCTGCTCTCTGGCCACAGACATGCATGGCTTACACCAGCTAAACACTGGGCAGCTCTGGGAAACTCAAAACTCTGAGGCCTGTTTCCTCCTTTGTGAGAATGAGGCAATTGGGGGGGGGGGTCTCAGGTAAATCCACCATGTGGAACATGTGGAGGGATGGTAGGGGCTATTCAGAGAAAGCCCTCTTGACCATTTCCAGCGAAAACACTGGGTATCAGCCACTTGGGGCACTAGCTGCTGCTCTGGGGACAAAGTTCAGTAGAAGGAATAGATGGTGGTCAGCTTGGCTGGTGGTCAGAGTGTCTCTCGGGTTCTGGCAGACCCCACCTCTGACCCCCCCTCAATAATCCCGGGGTCAGAGGAGGTGCCTAAACTTCTCCATAGATGCTGGGTTTATTTCCACCAACTCTGAGGGACAAGCCTGGCCATAGGCTCTGTCCTGGGGAGGGCAGACCTTCACCAGGGGCATCAGGAAGGGGAAGAATGGTACCCTGGAGAAGCAGCAGCAGGTGCTGAGAGCTCTACCAGCACATGCTGAAAACCACCATGGACTCTGGGTGGAGGGGGCAAGCCTGGAAACCTCAGCCTAGCACCCAAGCCAGGGAGGGCCTGCCTGCTGCCCCTGGGCCATGGGGGCTCCGGAAGCTGTCAACAAGCCACCTTATGGGAGAAATCACCCCATGTTTCCAAAGGAGAAAGCCTGCCAGGGCTGAGGGAGCCCTGGTGCCTGGGTCAGCAGGAGACTGGGGATTTGGGATAACTCTCATGCTCACATTCTTGAGGCCTTGAGGGCACATGGGTGGGCACTGGAGGAGAATAGGCCAGCCCAGAGAGGGAGAGAGGGGACTACCTGTTTGGCCTTCTCTGGTCTCTCCTGCACCTGGCAGGTAGCTAGCGATGAATAGCAGCTCAGTGGTAGATGGCTACCTTGTCTGGAGGGCATCAGCTAAGCAGATCACCTCCTGGGCTCTTGTAAGGGTTATGGGATTTAAAGATCTTCCATGCCCCATTGGACTTGCTGACGTAGCAGGAAGGGGTGGAGCAAGAGGAAGCGGAAGCCAAACTAGAGTTCCTGGGGTGGTTAGGTAGCAGAGTGAATAGAGCACTGGTCCTAGAGTCAGGAGGACCTAAGCCCAAATCTGGCAAATAGATTATATTGGTCCACTACCACTGGATAAAGGATGCAGATTTATATGTACTTGTGTTGACACCTATTCAGGTGTACTAGTAGCGTGTCCTTATAAGAATGCAACCCAGAAAAACACTTGTTGTAAAACTCTAGATCTCATAAGCCTATATTATGGAACCCCAATGCAGATTCAAAGTGACAACGGGTCACATTTCAAAGGCAATGAAATGAAGAAGTATTGTATACTAAACAATATAGAATGGATATATCATATTCCATATTATCCAAAAGCATCTGGGTTAATTGAAAGAATGAATGGATTACTGAAAGGACAATTGAGGAAGTTAAGTTCCAATAATTCATATCAACATTGGAAGGATAATTTGTTCATGGCTTTGCATAATTTGAATAATAGACCATTGGGAGGAAGTACACCTCTAGCCAGAATGATGACCCCCAATCTGCAAATTAGAAAACAACAAACACACAAGATCCCAATTATTGAGTATTGGACCTTGAGGCCAGATGTCCCAGCACCGTACCCAGGACCACCTGGTTCAATGGGGTATGATTTACATTGTTTAGAGGACTTTTGGTTGGACAGAAAAGAAATAAGAAAAATCTCCACTGGGATATGCATAAGAATCCCTAAAAATCACTTTGGACAGATTTTACCCAAATCAGGATTAGCAGCTCAAGGAATACATGTATTGTCTGGAGTAATAGATTCTAATTATCAAGGAGAAATTGTTGTAACATTCCATAATTTAGGTGAAGGGCCCATACAGATTCACAAAAATGATAGGATAGTTCAAGTGATTATCATTCCTTGTAAAACAATACCACTTGTAAAAACTGACCCTCCTTCCAAAATAACTGTCACGGGAACTGAAGGATTTGGTTCTACTGATAGAATAAAACCAGGAGCTAAAGTATGGGTAAAACGGAAGCCAGATGATGTTCCAAAGGCTGCAGAGATTATAGCACATGGGAGGGAAAACACTGTAACTATTGTTTATTCTGGAGAAGATGTTTACAAAATTGTACCCTTAACTCATTTATTCTACCGTGAGTGAGGCTACAATAGTCTGGTTATTGTCTCTCTTTGCTTCTTCTTGATTTTTTGTCTGTTCACCTTGTTTGCTAGATTTGTTTCCACAGGCTTGGTACCCTCCACCTGTAGATCCCTGATAGCTTAAGCTGGATGTCACCCCCTGACACTGTGATGTGTCACCCTTGGACCTGGCATCAAGCATATTAAGAACTGACCTCTCAAATGGGACCCCTTAGGACAGGGACAGCTCTACATCCGATTTCAGCAGCAAGTAGCCATAGAAGAAGAGATCTTCACCCCTTACCACAAGATTTTGGGGCCCCATTTGTTCGGGGTGGGGGGAATGATGGGGAGCTTGTGCTCAAGCCCCACCCTAAAATATGGTTTTCTGTGTTTATTGTATGCTATTCTTGTTATATTGTTGTGAAATTTTGTTGACACCAGTTATTCCTACTGTATTTTTGCCAAGTAAGGGACATGAAAGATCTTGGGGCCGAATGTAAGGATTATGGAATTTAAAGATCTTCCATGCCCCATTGGACTTGCTGACATAGCAGGAAGGGGCAGAGCAAGAGGAAGCGGAAGCCAAAACTACAGTTCCTGTGGTGGCTAGCAGCGGCGGCAGCAGCGGCAGCATGAAGCTCTTTTTGAGTCAGCCAGAATTTCTGCTAAGGACTCCTGCTGAGGACTGCCAGGGGCCGGAGCTGCTGGGAGCGCGCTTCCTGGATGCTGGGTGGTTGCTGTGAGTGGGGAGAGGAGGACCTTTGCCTGAGGTAGCCTGTTCTGTTTTAAAGGCTTGAAAATGTGGGTGCTTTCTACTTTATCTACCTGTGCCAATGTCATAACTACTCTGATGGCTTTCACCTTCTGGTTTTGGGACTCAGTCTTTTGGTATCTTAATAAATTTTCTAGCTTATTCCCCCATATGGAAAGCATGATGTATTTTGTGATGGATAATTATATCAGCATATCTGTAATTTCCATAGGCATTGTGAATATGGCGTTGCTGATACAGCTCTTCTCCTCCCTTCTCCTTTGTAGGTGTCCCAGAGCCTTCCTCTCACGGGTGGAAGGGCCTTGGCCATAGTCACAGCTGAAGGACGAGCTCTGCCCAGGCCACATCCCAGCTGGGTAGGGGACTGCGCCACCCACTAAGGGCCTGGGACACAAGCAGAAGGTGCATTGGCAATCTCGGGGGGCTTCACTCACAACCGCCTCTGGATGGTATCACTGTCATCCCCATAGGGCTCGTAGGAAACAGGGCCTGAGCAAGAGGAATGACTTCCCTGGCTCTCCACCAGCTAGAAAGGGTCCAAGATTCCAACCCACAGTCTCCTGCAGCATTCTCCCCACCTCTTAGTGCCCATAAAAAAACATTGCTAACTGTGGGATCTTGGAGAAACCCCTTTGACTCAGACTTTTCTCTCTGTCAGAGCTGGAAGAGACTTCAGGGCCCCCACAACCTGCCTGTGAATGGAGATCTGGTCTTGTGGATGGATGAAAGCCACGAGGAAGGCAGAAACTCACCCTGTCAGGAAGCAGCCCATTCTACCACGGACAGCTATCCTTGCTAGGAAGCCTTCCTGTTGTCCAGCCGCAGGGCCTCTCCCTGCTCCTGGCTCTACTCTCTGGGACCAGGCAGAATTCCCCAGACAGCTCTTAGGAACCTTGAACACAGCTCTCATGCCCCTCCTTCTCCCTCAGTCTCCTCCCTCTCACGCAGCCCAAGATCCTTCCTTGAGCAGCAGATGCCAAAGACTCAATTCCTTTCCTCTTGTGATTGCCCACTCACCCCCACCTCACCAGGGACAAATGGTGCCCAGTGTGTGAAGGTGAAAATCGGAGCCTGTGCAGGGCCAGGGCTTGGAGGCTGGATTCAGGCTTTGGGCCCTTGTCTGAAGGGCTGAGCTTGTCCTTGGTCACTCCTGCTGCCCCTCCCGTGCCTTCTCAGGTTCAGGCAGTGACTGGCCAGCTGTTCATCTTACATTGGCACACTCAGCAGTGGGACCCCCTCAGGCTCCCTCATCTGCCTGCAATGAGGGGCCCCTGTGGGAAGGTCAAAAGTGGGGAAGGGAGGTCCAGCATGGGGACCAGATCCTGGACACCCTGGTGGGGGGGGTCAGCTCCCAGGACGATGCCATCTGGAGCCCTGCCTCTTGGCTTGGTACCCTCATCCCCTTCTCTGGGGGCCTTCTAGCTTTCCTTCTTTCTACTGCGTGCTCCCTGGCTGTCAGGCAAGCAGAGGGACAAAAGTACTCAATACTGAGACACCAGTTTTCAGGGCCCTCCAGCTTTCCCAAAGTTCAGCTGCCATGGACCCCCTGTGCAAGGCTCACTGGCATGGTGACCCCAAGCTCCAGCCCAGGCTCCTGAGCAAGATCATAGGAATGTTGTGACTACAAGCTGCCTAACGTCAGGCAGTTAGAAAGTAGGGGAGGCTTTGCTCCCAGGCCTTCCCAGCTCCAGCTCTGCTTGTCTCTATCTCCCCAGGAGCCAGAGCCCAGCCCTTCCTGGAGGTTTATGAGGTTGGCAGCGGCCAGCCAGGAGACCAACCCAAGCAGTTTCATTTAGCCTGAGGCCACAGATGGGAAGATGGAGTGGAGGGAGACGAGGGGAGGCCTCCAGAGGCCCTCATCTGGTCCTAACTGGCCACCCAGACCAGAGCTGGCTCAGAGCCTTTCATAGTGTCCTCAGCTGGAGAGGCCACCCACACACTCCCCTCCCCGTCCCATCCCCTTCCCCTGGGCCAGTCAGGTGGGGCAGGTGGGGCAGCTGCCAGTGGCACCTACCTGTGCCTTCCCCAGGTATGGGTGTGGGCCAGGGTGGGTGGCTTGCTATGCAAACAGGAGCCAGCCCCCTCTGATTGGGTCTTATCCAAGGCTAGGACCCTCATCCCCCGCCTCACCCCCCTACACACACAGACACCAATTCCTCAGCATTTATGGGATGAGCCTGGAGGGAGAGTCTGCCAGAAGCCCCCAGCCCTGTCCCTTTCTCCCACCCACTCCCGGCAGAGCTGCTCATGGGAACTGAACCAGGAGAAGCAGGCGGGCTCAGTGAGAGCCAGCCCCGCCAGGTCTTCCTGTGGGGGTCCAGAAGCTCTGTCTGAGATCTCAAGGGGCTGCTGATGGCAGGGGCTAGTGGAGGAGGGCTTGGTGGCCAAGGCTGCAGCTGCCCCCTTCCTCCTTCTCTCTCCCACCCCCCCCCCAGTCTCCTTGCTTTGACCCTCCCCCTTACTCCTCTCCTCAGTGGCCACTTCAGGCCATTCCCCCAACCCTGCACCCTCCCTTCTAGCCTCCTCCCTCTCCCTAGGCACCTCTCTCTACTCTTGCTCACCCCACTTGCTCCCCCTTCCCCTCACTGCCTCAAGGTCCAGTCTCGTTCTGGGTGGGAGCTAAGGCTAGGCCCCTCTCCAACCCATGTGGCCCGTTCATCTGCTCCCCAGAACCTCACCTGGACCCCCTCCCCGCCTTCCTAGTACAGCAGCTTGAGCACAAGGACTCTCTCTCCCTGGGCTAGTGGCAATAGCAGAGCCCTAGTGGGGAGAGGCGGCCACGGCGGGGTAGGGGGGAAGCTCTGCTTTTCAGCTTCAGGCTCGGGGACCCAGGCTCTCTGCGCACTCCTGTTCCAACATTCAGCAGCTCCCTGTGCCTTCTTCTCACCTGGATTTTCCATCCATCAGCTGGGGATTAGCAAATCCTAGAAAAAGCTGGGTGATTCAGAGCCGGGGTGGTTTGCAGTGAGGAATTAGCCTTTACAGATCCTAATTGGCACCCCGTGGCAGCTTTCAGCAGAGGGATGTGGGCGCCCGCTGGGGCAGCTTCCCTAACAGGCAGTTCTGGGGAGGCAGCAGGTGTGTGCCCAAAGCTTCTCTGAGCCAGCCACAACAGGCCATCCAGAGAAGGCCTGTTTCCCGTTTCCCGTTACTGCCACTTCCATCCCTCCATTCTGGCCTTGTCTGCCTGCAAGCTTGGCCAATGAGTGGGTGTGCCTACTGACTGATGACTGAAGGGAAGGCCTGTGGACAAAGTGCTAGGTGACAGAGGAGAGAGTGGTGAGAGACCTGCCTCAGACAGGATGTGTGTGACCTTGGGCTAGTCACTTAACCATCTGCCTTCACAGAGAAGGGCAGCAGATACACTGAGCTATCAGGAAGAACAATCAGGTGTGGGACAACTTCTTACATGGCAGCCGACGCCACGGGTGATGGCCACGGTCACTTATGGGGGAGGGCCACGGAAGCCAGGCTGGGAGAGCCTCCTTGGGTTGGCCAGGCCCAATTCCTTTCAATGACAGAGTCTAATAAACCCTGTGGCTGCTGCCAGGCACAGATGGCATGGCCCAAGTCAGCACAGAGCCTGGACTGCTCATGGGCATGCTGCAGCCTGCCAGTGGTGGGAAGTGGCTTTGGAGCTAAGAGTACAATGAGACCAGGATGCCTGAGCTCCCATCCCTCGAGAGCTGTTAGGATCAAGTCCACAAAGTTGGAGCCCAGAGCTGTCCATCAGAGCTCCCAGAACGGGGCAGGACCTTCCCCAGGCAAGCTGGCCGCACAGCCCCTGCCCACGACTGGAACCCTGGAGGCTCAGGTCCCGGGGTGGGCAGTGAAGGGGTCCAGGCTGCCCCAGGAGTAGCCAGCCCACAGGTCCAGCAGCTTCTTCTGCACCTTTGAGATGTCCCCTCACTGCAGAGGAGCAAAGTTCTCATCTGATCATCCTTTTGCCCCCTCTGGCAGAGGAAAGGAAAGCCGGGGGGCCACATCAGCCATTTCACACTCTCTGGGGATTAGTGTTTAAACTTGGGCAGTGCTTTTGGTGCTTGACCTCTAGAGATAGAGTGAGGCCCCTTCCCAGGTGGCCTTGTGCCCATTGTGCACAGAGGCAGAGGCCTGGCAGAAAGAGGCAGGAGCCTCAGGCAGGGCCTCTGCCACCCTGCTGGGTTCCACCTGGTCCCAGGTCACTGACAGTGTTAGAGTGCCTCGGAGGTTGGTCGATAAGCATACGGGGCCCAGACCTTTCTTTCCCACAGTTCAGGCCGTGGCTGGGATCTGTGTGAGGGCTCGATGGGCAAACAGGCCTGTGTGGGGAAAGGGCCGCAGAAGGGCTTTGGCCACACCAGCCCCATGGCCCTGCCGGCCAGTGAAGTACAGCTGGAGAGCAGGGGACATGGTTTAAGGTGCTGTGCACACCAGTACCTCTGACTCCACTAGGAAAGTCTCAGAAACAGAACATGGTCTTCTCTCTACCTCCTCTACCAGGGCATGATGTGAGGGACCACATCCCAGGGGCAGGGATGCCACTAGGGAACAGGCCCAGCTGGTGGACAGAGAGATGGCAGAAGGGAGGAAGGACAGGAAAAACGGGCTTAGAAGGAAGATGTCAGGGAGAGTCTGCTTTCCACCGTGTGGAGATTAGGGCATCGATGAGACATCCAGAGGAAGGATCCTGCTAGCCACTGAGAGTGGGTCTGGGGCTTGAGAGGGGGAGGCCAGGAGTCACCTGCAGCTGAATGAGGTGGCCAAGGGAGGCGGGGACAGATGGAAGAGGAGAGGGCTGGAGACACACATCAGGGTCAGAGAGAGCTCACACAAGCAGGACCCCAGGCAGGAAGTTATCCCTCATGGAGACCCCACTGTATGCAGTAGAGCGAGGAAGGACCAGGCCAGGAGACAGAGTCCTGGCCTCTAGCCCTTTCTGCCCACCGGAACTCTCCCCATTCTCCCTCATCTTCTTAAAGGATGTTTTCCTCAAATTTCAGTGGCTGCAATCAGACCAAAAGTGGTGGCTAAATTAAATTGATGACTAAGTGTTTTCAATTGCCAGTGTTCAACAGAGTGGGGCACACCCAGCCCCAGGAGTCAAATTAATTCATGAAACTAAAATGAACCCAGTTATAATTATGTGTCCTATTGAAATGCAAACAATTTTGCATATAGTCAAAGTTATCAGGGGCCAGCAGGAGAAGCACTGTGGCATAGTGGCTAGAGAGGTGGCTTTTTTATTTTCAAAGTTTTCATTTTTTTAAATTTATTTTTCATTGTTCTTTAGAATTCCAAATTCCCTCCAGCCTCTCTCCCACTCACTGAGAAGGCAAGCACCATGATGTCAATTAGACACGCGAAGTCATGCCAAACACTTGCACATTGGCCATGCAGCAAAAACAAACACAAAAAGCAAGAAAAGCAGAGGCAGTGGAAAAAAGTGCTTCCATCATCCACTCTCTGTGTGCAGGTGGAGAGCTTTCATGGTCCCTTCACAATTGTCTGATGGTTGTATTCATTAGAGCACCTAGGGTTCTCAGTTGATCAGACTTAACAATGTGGCTGTTACTGCATTCAGGGTTCTCCTGGTTCTGCTCACAGTTCAGCTAAGTCTACCCAGGTTTTTCTGCAATCATTCTGCTCCTCATTTCTTATAGTACAACCTCCTTCCATCACAATCACATAGCACAACTTGTTTAGCTGTTGCCCCACAGATAGACATCCCCCCAATTTCCAATTCTTTGCCACTACAAAAAGATGCTATAAATATTTTTGTACAAATAACTCATTTTCCCTTTTCTTTGATCTCTTTGGGATACAGACCTAGTAGTGCTGTTGCTGAATCAAAGAAGTATGTACAGTTTCATAGCCCTTTGGGCGTAGTTCCAAATTATTCTCCAGAATGGTTGGACTGTTCACAACTCCGCCAACAATGCAACGTCCCTATTTTTACACATCTCCAGCATTTGTCATTTTTCTTTTCTGTCACATTAAACATGTGATAAGCATGAGGGGGTGCTTTGCAGTTGTTTTAATTTGTGTTTCTCTAATCAGTAATGGTCTAGACAATCTTTTCATGTGATGGATGATAGCATTGACTTTTTCCTCTGAAAACTGCTAGTTCATACCTTTGACCATTTATCAACTGGTGGACTCTCTTATTTTTATATATTTGACTCGGTTCTCCATATATTTTAGAAATAAGGCCTTTATCAGAGAAAATTGCTATAAAATTTTCCCTGCTTTCCTTCTAATTTTGGCTGCATTCGTTTTGTTTGTACAAAACCTTTTTAATTTCGTGTAATCGAAATTATGCATTATACTTCACATAATTTTCCCTATCTCTTGTTTGGTCATAAACTCTTCTTTTATCCATAGATTTAACAGGTAAATTTGTCCGTGCCCCCCTAATTTACTTATGATATCACTTTTTATGTCCAAATTATGTATCCATCTTGATATGTGGTGTGAGATGTTCTGTGCCTAGTTTCTGCCAAACTGCTTTCCCATTTTCCCAGCAATTTTTGTCACACAGTGAATTTTTATCCCAAAAGATTGGATCTTTGGGTTTATCAAACACTGGAATACTCTGGTATTTACTACTATGTATTGTGTGCTTCATCTATTCCACAGATCCACCCCTATATTTCTTAGCCAGTTTTATTTTGATTGTTTTGATGATCACTCAGCTTTGTAGCATAGTTTAAAATCTGGTACTATTAGGCTGCCTTCCTTCATATTTTTTTTCTATTGATTCCCTTGATATTCTTGAGTTTTTGTTCTTCTAGATGAATTTTAAAATTTTTATGTTTTCTAGATCTATACAGAAATTCTTTGGTAATTTGATTGTCTGGCACTGAATAAGTAAATTAATTTAGGTAGAATTATTAGCTTACCCATGAGCAATTAATATTTATCTGATTGTTAGATCTGTCTTTAGTTATGAGAAAAGTGGTAATTGTGCTCATATAATCCCTAAGTTTGTCTGGGCAAATAGACTCTCAAATATGGTCTGCAGCCATTTTAAATGGACTTTCTCTTTCTATCTCTTCCTGCTGGGTTTTGTTGGTAATATGTGAAAACTGATGACTTGGGTGGGTTTATTTTAGATCCTGCAGCTTTACTAAAGTTGTTAGAAGGTTGTTCATTGTTTCAGCTGTAATCTCTTTCTGAGATCTTTTTTTCAATTTTCCAGTCCCTCTATTTGCCTCTGGGCTGAGTGCTTCAGAACTTTGCACTGCCATCACTTCCCACCTCCTAGCCCCATCAAGGGTGTGGGATAGGTGTGACTCAGGCTGGCCCCACCTCCCCCCCCCCCCCCCTCTCCTCCTAAGCTGTTTTGGGCTAGAGGGATTTAGGATAGAGGGAAAGGCTATTATAAAGTTGTTTGGAGAGGAGTGGGGGGAGCTCAGCTGTAAAGCTTCCTCTATCCCACCATCTTGGGCACAATTAGGAAGGCCTAGATTCAACTGCCCAATGGTGCCGGGTAAATCAGACCACTCTCTAAGTCCGTAAAGGCTTTGCTCCAGGGCAACTGTCTTTGGAAGGGTTTTCCTCTTTTTTCTGGTAACTCATTGCCTCTCCACCAAGTTCTCATTATAGCCTGGTGTTGGGAATATAACTTGTATCTGGCAATCTTGCCCCACTGTGCCCCTCTCTGGAAACCACCCTACTGCCCCCTCTGCTCACCCACCCCCCCCCCCCTTCCCGGCACGAGATCAGGCGGCTTCACCTTCACTTTGCATTGCCAGAAGGGGAGCAGAACCTTTCCCCAGGCATTGCCATGTCTACCATGGGGGATGGCGGTGTGGGAGCTGAGATCCCTGGGCCTTCTCTCCCTGGGGTGATTTCTGCCCTGGGCCAGCCACATTCTGCCCCTGCTTATTCTCCCAGAGGCAGCTTCCTTGGCATCTCCTCCCCTCCCCAGCAGAACAATCCCTGCCCTCAGGCGCTTACATGGGGGGGGAGGGGGCAGCCCTGTCCCAGGCTCTGGGCTCGGTGTTCCATAGGTATTCTTTCATCAGGCCCTCACAAGGATAGCACCTGATTTCTTGTGGGGGGTTTTCATGAAGGATTCCCGGGGCCCTAAGGTCCACTCCTATGAGCTCGGGACAGGACTTCCCCCCCAGTGTGACTGAAAGGATCTCAACAGATCACAGTGGCATTTACTACGGGTGACTTTCGGAGCTCCTCAGGTGATTCTCATTACAGCTGGATTCGTGGGGCTTTTTTTTTTTACCTTAATGAGTCCTGGAGGTAATTTCCACTGACTGTCCTGCGAATTGTGAGCCCGCCCAGCAGGTGGGGAGAGGTCAGCTGAGCTCCTGAAATGTTTTTTTCCTGGTCAGATTTCCAGTGAAGTGCATTATTTCTCCATTTAAGCCAATAGATGCTCACTTGCTTGTTTTTCAGAAACTGCTAAGAGATTTACTTTCCCTAAATAAGGGACTGTTCTGTGACTTCTAAGGACCATGACTGTCCAAGCTGCGGCTCACTGTCCAGTTCATTGGAGCACACAGCCATTTTCTAGACATTAGCTCACATCCCGAGAAGCGTGTAATGCTCTCGGCCCTCAGGCCAAGACAGACAACATTTTCTCTAGGGAAAAAGAGCCCAGGTGGAATGAGAAGGGCCCTTGTTTCAGGCACCCTGGGGAGTGTTGGCCAAAAGGGTCTTGGGAATCCCCATCAGAGAACTGGGGGAGCAGACCTCAGCAAGCCCTGGAAGCCAGCTGTCCCTGCCCTGCTCGGATCAGTCTTTTCTGCCTCCCTAGAGCCAGGAACGCTGCTCTGGGGGCACAGGAGCACAAAGCCTGGCATTGTGCTGAGATGTGGCAGGCAGCTCAGCTGGAGGCTGCCCAGCTGATTGTGGACAGGGGGGATGGCTCAGGTCTGAGCTGCCATGCAGGCAGCCTGGGGGAGAAAGTCACTGCCAAGATCAGACTCTAAGATCTGAGAGAACACGGGTCACGGGTCTCAGAGAACAACGGTAATGTCATAGGAAAAGCCCAGGAACCAGGATCCTGAGGCCTCGATCTACAGCCGGCTAGGCCACAGGGGGCTAGGGGCCTTGGCTGAGCCCTGGGGCTCTGCAGCCAGTGGTTTTGGCTGAACCCCAGGGGGACAGCCTCCGGCTGCTTGAAGGAAGCGCCATTCGGCAGGCTTCAGGCTCTGGCTCTGGCTCCACGTGCCCTTTCTGAGTCTCCCTGGTTCTGCAGGACTTTGGTGAGGCACACTCCCACTCTCAGATGCCCACCACCAGATAACTCTCCCCGTGGCACTGTCACTGACGTTGCAATGATTAGTAGGAGTAGCCAGCATTTATACAGTGCTACTTCATCTGACCCTCACCAAAACCTTGGGAGGTCAGTGCTCCTACTGCCCCAGCCCACAGATGTGGGAGGTTAAGCTGAGGGATGGCAGGGGCCTGCCCCAGGTTACACAGCCTGGAGTGTCTGGGGCAGCATTGAAACACAGGCCTATGTGCTATTCTATGCGCTGTGGTGCCACCTTGCTGCCAAGGTAGGGTCAGGGGAGGGATGGCCACTAATGATGACCACTCCACAGTCCTGGTCTCTGGCTTCTTTGTTTTCCCTCTGAGTTGTGCACAAGGGGCTGCAATCACCACCAGTGGAATGAGAGTCCCCAATGAGGACATCCCCAATCCATCAAGGGCTCACCATGTGGATTTGCATTGGATACAAAGTGCTGACATTTGAGGGGCAACAATTGCTTTCTGTGGGGTCTCCCCTCTCTGGGCCTCAGTGTCCCGACCTATAAAATCAGTGTCTGGACAAGTCTTGCTCCAAGATCCCTCCCTGAGCCAGCAGGTGGTGAGTCTGTGGATTTCCCACAAGGCCGGAAGGTGGTCCGTGCTGAGCTCCCCTCCCTCCATGGTGACAATGAGCCAGGCTGCTCCAGAGAAGGAGCTTGGAGCCCCTGCCTGAGGTCTGGTAACCAATGCTCTGTCTGTATGGATCTGTGAGTTCTTCACGTGCTCAGACCCTCCCACGCCCAAGCAGATTGCGACCAGTCCCTCCAGGTCTTCTCAGTCCAAGCGGTTCTTGCCGGGCCCCACCGGTGATCTTTCATGGAGAAGCCACCCCATGGCCTCTGGGGACCCATGCTGCGCTTCAGCATTCCAAATGCTCTCCCCTTCACTGAATTCGGTTCAGTTCCCTGAGCATTAATTAAGCACCACTGAATGCTCTGTGTTGTGCTAGGTGACGGACACACAATGACAAGAAGGGAGACACATGCACAGGCGCGGGCATTAGTCATGGCCAACGAACACGTATTTAATGGTCTCACACAGGAGTCTATCAGAGCAGCAGGTGAAGCCGGGGGCGGGACCTTTAGGAGCACTGCCAGTGGGAATCCTCCACCCTGGTTAGTGAAAATCCTGCTCTGATTAAATGGGGGCTCGTTGGTCTGAGGAATGCTCCTCCCCCAATGTCCAGTCTCGTTTTTAGGGAAGGACGAGTCCGCTCCAGGAGCTGGCAGCACGCAGTGCCCGGCCCTGCTTTCTCCAGAGCCAGGGTCCCGGCTTCAGATACTCGGGTGAAGCCTCCCCTGAATTCAGACGGAAGATAAGGGTGGGAGAGGTGGTGGGACACATTGGGGCGATGCTCACTGACAGCCGTCGGCACCAGTGTGGTGGCCTGCAGCACAGAACCAGCCTCCCTCCCTCCCCTCCCCACCATATCTCCATCTTAACGCCAAAGGGAGAGAGAACCAAGTGTCTGGTTCCCCTTTGTCTGCCTTCCCAACCCACTGGTCCGATTCAGAGTACGTTGGTCTCTCAGGTATGCCTCATCTATTTCCTGTAACGTCCAACAACGTCCCCACAGATGACACCAGGGCTGCCCGTGAGTCTCTAAGGACAGGGAGGTAGGAGGGAGAGGGGAGAAACCAATGTCCCCCACCCTGCATCCCGCTCAGGACAGAGGGCGTCGGTCAGCACCCCCACCCCCACCTGGCCCTTCCAGCGCACTAGAGGGGACGAACACACACACACACCCTTGTCTTTCCTGTGACGATGGACAGAATCTGTTCCAAGCCAGTCTTTCTTCGACCAAGGGGAACGTTCTCAATACAAAGCCCTTCACCCTATAGCCATCCGTAGGCTCGCCGACTCTGCTTGGCCACATTCTGACTATTAACAATCCCTGCTCTCTAATGGGGAGAGACTCCAGGCTGGAGTGAGAGGGGGAATGGAGAGGAGAAGGGACCAGGACCCGGCTCCTGGGACCTCGATTTGTGACGTTAGATAGAAGCGCGAATAGCTTGTGCCCAAGTGCCAAGAGGGGCACGCATCAGCTCAGCGTGCCAGCGACATGGGGGAAGCAAGCAGGCAGACGCATATGCAGGACGGAAGAAGCAGCATCCTCTGGTGCGGGGGATGGCCCGGCTCCTATCGGTCCTCACCATGAGCCAGGCTTCTCAGGCCGAGGGCTGGAAAGAAGGAAGGGGCAAACACTCGCCAAGAGGCCCCAGGCGCCAGGCCCTGGGCTAAGCTTTCTTCCTGCGTCTTAGCTCACCTGAACTCACAACAAGCCAGGGAGGTAGAGGCTATTAGGACCCCTACTTTACATTTGAGAAAACCCAGGAAGGATGAAGTTAAGTCCCACAAGCTATCTGACTAAGTCAAAGGAGGACTGGACCCCTGAAGCCACATACAGAGAGAGCCCACAGAGGAAGTTCAGTTATCAATGTGGGGGGGG
>NW_027185872.1:9367025-9451150 GCF_028583685.1 Petaurus breviceps papuanus | reverse complement strand
CTCCTCTAGCTCCCCTCTTTCCCAGGCTCTGACACAGAAGGGCAGGATGAAGTTTAGCAGGAGCTTTGAAGGGGAAGCATCTCCGGTTCAGGCCTTGGGTTTTGCTAAAATGGAAAGAAAAGAGAGCAAGAAAAGCAATGTGGGCCGGGGTGACCGGGGCTCACCTTCTGGCCCGGCAGACTGTGGCCCAAGGCACCCTTCTGGCCCTGGGGGCCCTGGGGGCCCTGCTCCCCCTGCAACGACAGAGAAAGAGAAAGTGTTTTCACTGTCCAAGGATGGGAGCTTTGTGTGCCTCTGTCCTTCTGGGAGACTGTCATTGTGCCTTGCGCACGGCAGCTTCTCCATCAATATCTGCTGGATTGACTTAGACAGGAAGTCAGCCTTGGGGGGGCACGGTATGTCCCCTTCTCATTTAAACGTTTCTAGGCTAAGTGTTTGATCATCAGTATGTGAATGATTGGCGGGGGCCACTGCCAGGGACTATCACCTCTGCTGGGGTTCTAGAGGCCTCAGCGCCTAAAACGGTCCCAGATACTGAGATCAGTGGGGCAGGGGGGCGACTGGGTCATTTGAGGCTCTGAATACAAAGCAGGCCCCCTTAGAATGAGTTTAGGGGGCCAGGACACACACGGGGAGGCAACCTGGAACCACTCACAAGCTTTGGGTTGGGCCCTTCACTAAGCAGCTTGTGTCCTACCTAAAGCTAGTGTTTTCTTCCCAAGCCAGGATGCCCCAGTCCTGCTAAGGACCCTGCAGCCCCCACCCCCATCTCCTTGGGCCCTGGGAAAGCACCCAGGCAGGAGGCATGTCCAGCTTACTCACTTTTACACCTTGTGTGCCGTAGCCTGGGGGGCCCGGAGGCCCAGGCAGACCTTTCTGCCCAAGGGCACCCTGTTAGAGAGAAAGGGTAAGGGATCAAGAAACAGCAGTCTCTGACCCCTCTCCCCCAACACCACCCTTGTCTCTGATCAGGACAAGCAGAGGACACTGAGAAGGAGGCAAGACCCCTCACTCGGCCCCCTTTGCAGCCCTTCTCACCCATGAGACTGTGCTTCACATCAGGGCCTTCACATTCTCCCCTCCCTCAAAAAGTCTGCTCTCAAGGAAGGGCTTTTGGACTGATAAGGCCTAACTGGGGTGGAGGGGGGATTTCTATTTTAACAGGAGACCCAAAATTCCTCCATATCCCTCCCTCCCAACACTCCCACATGGGAAGACCTTCCAGCCCATGCTATAGAATAATCAGGTGAGGGGGCTGGGGATGTTTAGCCTGGAAAGGGGAAGGTTGAGGCAGAGGCCTGGAGGCCAGCTTCAAGTATGTGAAGACCTGCCTTGGGGGGAATGGGGAGGCAGAGAGGCATTCTTGGTGGGGATATCAGAAACAGTGCAGCAGCTCTGAGGGAGAAGGGACCTTCAAGGCCTTCCCAGGCCCTCCTGGCCCTCCCACACCCCGCTGAACATCCAGCCTCTGCTGGGATGGGGAGCTCATCACCACCCCCAGCGGCAGCTGTATATGGGCAGCTCTCACTGCCCCAAGCTCCCCTCAGTCTGGAGTGTTTCACCACAGTGTGGGTACCTGACCTATGAGGTTACTTGGCTATTCTCCCACACACACACTCACACCTTTCCTTGTTCTGCTTCTTTGGAATAAGAACAACCCTCACCCCCCACCCCCCAGGTGTTCGGCTTTGGCTGGGGGGAAGGGAAGAAGTCTCTGAGGTTGTCTGGTTAACTGAAGGCCCCCAGCCCTGCTGCACCAGGCTCAGGGACTGCTTCCAGATAAAGCCTGATGGAAGAATTGAGGAAAGGGAAGAAAAAAGAGCCCCCCTTCCCCATGTCTCTATTCCCCTCCCTCCTCTGCTTTCCTCTCCTCTCCTGTCTCTGTCTGTCTCTGCTTCTCTCTTCCCCCCACCTGTCTCTCTCTGTGTCTCTGTCTCTACCTCTGTCTCTTGCCCCATTTCTGTATGTGTGTGTGTGTGTGTGTGTGTGTCCCTCTCCCTCTCTCTCTGTTTCTTTCCCTGTATCTCTGTCTTTCCCCTCACCCCCCATCCCAGGACTGACCGCCTCTAAGGCCAGTGTGATAGGCTGGCTGCATCATCTAGGCTGAGCCTCTCAGGCCGCTCCCCAGTGGAGGCCAATGTAGGGCACCTCTGGCCACCCACAAGGCCCCCTCCCTCCTCCTCCTTCCTCCAGGGGCCCTCAGCGGTTGCCTTAGAAACCAAATCCAGCCAATGAAGGTGTCATTTTGACAGTATCTTGGCCACTACAGCCAATTTGTTTAAAGAGACCTGGACTTACTGGGGTCTCTTTATCAATTCACTAAAGCTCCTGGGGGAGGGGGGCAGTCAGGGGCAGAATCTCCAAGTTTACTTTCTCCAAGAATTAACAGACAAAGACCCAAGGCAGAGTAAAGTGTCCTGGGACAAGTCCACAGTACTTTTCCCTCAGTGGGCCACAACCCACTGATTTCCAAACAGTGACCAGATCGCCCAAATGCTGACCTTTGGTCCCTGGCTTCCTATACCTCGAGGGCCGGAGGGTCCAGGAGGGCCTCTCACACCAGGTTCTCCCTGAAAAGACACCAAGGACAGAGATATTTGTGTATCTCTGGACAGAGCCACAAAGTTTACATCACTTCAGGCTGAAGGACATCTTTAAGCCGTCAGGCTGAGGTTCCATCCAGATCTGAGGCCTGGCCCAGGCCAGGTACCCAAGCCCTGACGGAATGTGTTGTTTGCCACGTCTCCTCTCCATGCCCAGCCCAGCCAGCCTGCCCCCCACCTGCTCAGCAGCTGCCCCCAGTTACAGTGTGTCCTTAGGCCTGAGGGCCTGCAGGGCCAGAGCTGGACCAAGTTAAACATGTGTGCTGCTGTTGTTATTACAAGTTCATATTGGTGGAAAGAAAGTATTTTTTAGATCCCATCTTGTGCACTCTCTGCATCCCCTTCCTCAGCCCTGCATGTAGAAGGACTCCCCTACAGCACCCAGTGGACGGCCACCCTGGGAATGAGGGGCAGGCAGAGAAAGAAGGGAAATGCAGAAAGCCGTTGGCTGCTGGATGCTGGGCTCCGAGAGAAGTCTCCTTCTGCCCTTTGTCAGGGGAGTGCTGCAGTCTGGACCGTGGGCAAATGGCAGTAAGAAGATGGTTCAGGGCAGGCAAGCTGCTCCCTCGTACACCCAGCCCTCCAATCCCAGCCTGACATGAGGGCTGGGCTGCAGGGTCAGGCAGATTTTGTCCTTGGCCTCTTAGCTTCTCTAATGCCTCTCTCCCTGACCAGCCACATCATACGTGACAGCTTCCCGGGCCTGTTCAGAAAGTGCCCTGGCATGACAAGATTGTGGAACCGCCATCATCCAAGAGAAGTGTGGTCTAGGGCAACCATGAGGTCATTGCAACTCATATCTTGTCCCCAGCACATCAGACAGGAGAGTCTGGACATCAGCTAACCAGGAACCACAAGTGGAGAAATGAGGAATCTGGAGCCCAGAGCGGGGGATGGAGTTGTCCAAGACCACAGATAGTCAGCCACAGATGCAAGATGGGAACAGTGGCCTGGAACTCCAAAGCCAGGCCTCTTTCCATTGTACCAGAGTCCCAGGCTTGTCCCCTGCTGGCCAAGTCTAAGGCAGCTGCATCCATCAGAGTTCCCCCAGGTGTCAGGCATTGTGCTAAGTGAAAGGGCTCAAAGAAAGGCAAAAGGGAATGCCTGCTCTCAGGGAGCTTTGAGTCTAGTGGGGGAGGCAACAAGCTTCGGAAGGGACAGATCAGATAGACCAGAGGGAAAGTGCCTGGATGGGGGCAGAGGCTCAGGGAAGCTGGGGGGGCCAGAGGAAAGGGTCAGTGTGGGCAGATCAGAAGTCAGCCTGTCATTTCTTTTCAAACCATTTTCCGGGTCAGTCATCTTTTATGTGAAATCCCTTCCATTTTCTTCACTTTTTTTTTTTTCAATCTTTGATTTTGATTGGGGCAGCCTATGTCACAGCAAAGAGAGCAGCAGCCCTGGATTCAGGAAGACCTGAGTTCAAATTTGACCTCAGGCACTCAACAGCTTTGTGACCCTGGACAAATCACTCATCTGTGTTTGCTTAAGTTTCTTCATCTGTAAAATGGAGGTGTGAGAGGTGGCAAAGGGTTAAGTTTCCACAGGACTGCAAAATTGCTGAAAGAAGGCTACTGAGGAGAGCCAGGCTAGCAGACTAGACCGCAGTCTTGAGAGAAGTTGCATTCCCAGGTCCCACAGAATTCCAAACCAACATAAAAGCTGGAAAAGAAAAGAAGCTGGTGACAGGTGGGTTTGACAGCAGCCTTGGACCCTCAGGCCCAGATAAGGACCTGGGTCACACCAGTGAGGGGGTCAGTATTCCAGGGTTATTGCTGCGCTTGCTTGATGAACCTCATGCATCATGTATATTATCTAACATGCCTGGCCTAGAACTAGAGCCTCATTAGTAATAAGGTAGGATTAGGAGAGGTGCGCCCAGAGGAGGATGAACCAATCCATCCTTCGAAGGGAGCGTCTGCCCCAAACCGATGGATAAAACTTGCTTGGCTTGTGGACTCCTTCCTCCTCCTTCCACAGGAGGGACGGAGCCCGCTTCTGGCCAGAAGTGATCAATGACTCCGGAATTCTCCCTAGTCAATTTCTTTTGGTCTCAGATTTTTGGGCTCAGTTGGCATTTCCAACAGAGGGAATAATTGCTTCTTCTTCCCTGGTGCTCCAAGTCATGTCCCACTGGTATGCATTCCAAGGGGTGACTTGGGCCACACTGCTGAAAAAATAAACCACACATCTCTGTGCTGTTCAAATGTTTGAGCCAGCTGGGCCTTCTCTACGTTCTCTTTCCTTTGGAATTTCTTTGGACGGCAGGAATTTTTCCTTTGGTTTATAATTTTAGCTGAAATTTTAACTTTTTGAAGTGTAAAATAGTAACTGGAAAGAAAGAGCCCCGCCAGAAGTCTGAGGGACCTTCACAGAGCAGATGTGGTGGGAAGGTAGTTCGAGGCAGAGGGTTCATTCTCATTGTCTCTGCCCGGGCTCATGTCTGTGTCCGTGTCCGTGTCTGTATCTGTGTCTGTGTCTGTTCCCATGTCTGTATCTATGTCTCTCTTGAGTTACTCTGGCCCTGACTTCTGGGTTAACAAGTCATTCTTTTTTCAAAGCCTTGTTAAAAGAGTGTTTCCCTTTTTTGAAGCCAGGACTGTCCTGAAGAATCTGGGATGAGGGCCTGCTTCCCCCAGAGTTGCTGTGACCAATCCTTCCACTAAATTGCTTTTCTTCCTTTTGAGAGGGTTCATTCACTGGGAAAGAGCATACTGGAATGACTGGTGTCTAAAAAAAGAGATCAATAAAAATATGACCAAGCTCTTTGCTAGAACAAAGGGCTGAGTAACTCACTGAGCCTATCTTTCAGGCTCAGTTTCTCCGTCTGTAAAATTGAGGGAATTGAATAGAATTACAGGTCCTTTTCAGGCCCAAACCTCCATGACAAACCCTCAAAGGCAGTTCAGATACCTAGGGTGCTATTCAGCCATCCTGTGCTCTGAAAGAGCTTGATCCTTGGGGTTTTTTGAGACAGTGATGTGGTATTTAAAGCCACCAAAGCAGCACAGAGCAGTAAGACGTTTGGACATTTGTGGGAAAGCGATATTAGGCATGTAGCTGGATTAGCACAGGGAAAATGCAGAGGAAAAGAAGCCTGTTCCCAAGGGTCCTCAGGAGCTGGGCAGCTGCTGTGCCCTGGGTTAGGCTTCCTCTGGCAAGGCATTTATGGGGAGAAGCTGAGCAGCGGCAGCTTAGACAGGGAAATAAAGTGGGAGGGTGAGAGGAACCCGACGTGTCACCATCGGACCTGAAATCGCTGCAGGGCAAGCTTGGAGGCTGGCGGGCTGCCGGGAGAGTCTGTGGGAGGACGAGGAAGCCAGCCATTCTTCTTGGTAGCCACACTCCATCGTTCCAGCCGCCTTGGTGAGGCAGGGGTGGGGCTTCCAGGAACACAGATAAGTTCTATAACCAGAAGGACCGATGATAGTAGATAGAGACGGGCAGACAGAGAGACGGATGGATGGATACACGGAAACAGAGAAGCAGAGGCAGATGGATGTGCAAACGGCTTCCCCGGGCTGCCTGCCTGCCCCTGCCCATCTCTCTGCTCCAGGCCCTTGAGGGATGAATGTCTGGCAGTTCGCTCCTTGGGGCTGGCCCTTGAGGCAGGCAGTTCAACAGCATTGACTAGCCTCTCATCTAGCCCAGGAGAAGAAAGGCAGCCACTGCTGCCCGTCAGCTCACCCCCGGGCTTCGCCCTGCTCAGTGGGGGCAATATTAGGGG
The DNA here is from genome assembly GCF_028583685.1 of Petaurus breviceps papuanus. Classification (NCBI taxonomy): domain Eukaryota; kingdom Metazoa; phylum Chordata; class Mammalia; order Diprotodontia; family Petauridae; genus Petaurus; species Petaurus breviceps. The sequence continues at coordinate 9,444,823 of NW_027185872.1, read as the reverse complement.
AGAGGCGAAGAGAAGAGGTGTGAATGCGGGCTGCTCCCTCCCTCCCCCCCTCCACTGGCTCCAGAGAGGGAATCTGCCCTCCTTCCCGACCAAGACAAGCCCCACTCTGAGCAGCCTTGGGCGTCGGGGGGGCGCTTATTTGAGGAAATGTTGTCTCAATGTTTTTATACAAATGTGAGTGAAGGTCGACGCACTGGGTGGATGAGAAAAGCGCAGCTAGGCTTCACATGTGGACCTCGTACCTCCGAAGTCCGAGGGGAGGCTCAGCGGTTAGGTGCTGGGTCTGGAGGCAGGAAGATCCGGCCTTAGACATTTACTAGCTGTGTTACCCTGGGTAACTCACTTCCCCTCTGTTTGCCTTAATCCTCTGGAGCTGGAAATGGCGAGCGCTCCAGTATCTTTGGCAAGAGAACCTCACCCAGGCTCTTGGGGGAGTCAGACCCAGCTGAATGACTGAACTACAAGCTCGTGGTGTGACTGCCCCAGGGCCTGCGGCCACCGCAGCCAGTGCCGGGAGCACCATCCTTCCCGTGAAAACGTCGCCTGATTCCATCCAGCTCCCCTCCTCTCCCTCCCACCCCAACACACACCTAAGCCCCGGACATCCCCAGGCTTTTGAGGAACGAGCCAGGAAGGCCAAGAAAGGCGAAGTCGGGTGGGGGACACAGAGAGGTGGCACACGGGGCCCTGGACAGGTTAGGACCCGAGCCTCAGCCCACGGTGGAGAGCCCCTGTGGGGTCGGACAAGCGGCCCGCAGGACCCCGGAGAGGTCATCTGAACGCGGGGCCGCCGCCTTCCTTACCTTCGCTCCAGCGTCTCCTATGCCCCGTAAGCCCATGGGTCCAGGGGGGCCCGGGAGTCCTCGAGGTCCCTGATGTGAAACAAGGACAAAAAGAATGATGTCTCCCCAACCTGCTGCCCGAGGCTTAGTCAGGGACTGGCCTGCTTCCTGTGGGTGCAGCCCACGATCTCTTTCCTGTGGAGTCCTGCCTCCCCTCAAAAGCACCAGGGCCGCATTCAGTACGGGCCATGTGCCAAGCACCGTGCTAAGGATCAGGGCACAGAGGCAGGACCAGACTGGCTTTAGAGCCGGCTGGAGCCCACCTGGAGGGAAGGGCCGGGTTCCCAGAAGCTGGGGAGACTCGGGGTGGTGGATGCAGCCTCAGCCAATCAGACTCTAAATACAAGCAATGATGGCTCGGGGAACATAAGCCTTGTCCTGGTGGTTCTGAGCAGCCCAGAGGGTCCATTGATAGGCCCCCTGGGGGTTGGTGGGAGCCGCCTGGAGCCTTCGAAGACACCCGCTCTCTTTGGATGCTGCAATTTCCCCTCAGATGAGGTTGATAGATGGATAATAGTTTCCCTTCTTAGGAAAATATTTCTTATCATCTTCTCCATTTTAATTTTTGTTTTTAGAAAGTTGGCCACAAAGAGCAGCTCCCAGCACGTGGGATAGATTTAATTTGGAGCATTTACAGAGACTTGGGCAAGAATCTCATGGCATGGGTGGTAGGGGGGCTAGGACAGAGGCAGGGGTCTCCCCAGAGGGGCTAGGACAGAGGCAGGGCCCCATGGGGGGGACTGCTAAGATAGAGGCAGAGCTCCCCCCAGGGGCTCCAGGAGCCATCCAAGGCTCTAGATCTCTGGGCCCAGCCCATTCAGAAAGGTAGGTCCTCTCTTTACAGCATCTTGCCCCCTCAGTTCTTCCATGTGCCTGCTTTGCTAAGCCTAAGACCCTGCAGCCCTCAGGCCACCTAGAATCCACTTTGGTTCCCACTAATTCTTCAGCCAGAGATCCCCCCTCCCCTCTCAGGATGGAAGGAAAAGGAGCTTCAGAACTTACAGCTGCCCCAGGATAACCATCGCCTTTGGGGCCTGGGGCGCCCTCGGGGCCTTGAGGACCTTGGACACCCTGGGGAGAATCGGAGAGCACACACTCCATCAGTGACCCCATCATCAACGCTCCTTTACGACAAGCCTGAGTTCCAGACAGTCTTGTCAGAGTCTACCCCAAAGAATAATGTGCAGGAAGCCTGCCAAGGCCCGGTCAATGGGCCTCCTGGAGATGCCACCAGGCCCCAGGTGGGCTCCTTCAGAGTCAATGGGGCAGGAGCTGAAATGGGGAGTTCAGGAGAGCAGAGGGAGCCAGCCCCCAAGCCTCTGGGCTTGGATTGTCCGAGCCCAGCCGTTCTCTGGAAGTAGAGATGAGACATTCTGAGTTGTAAAGTTAGATCAGAAATTCTAAAATCTAGGAATTTTAAAGCTTTAAAGCTTCTGAGCCACGGTGACAACGGCAGGTGAGGGGCCCCTTCCCGCAGTGGCCAGAGTCCGTGCAGCTCCTATCTGCAGTGGCCAGGTTCCCACAGATGGGCTGATCCAAAACTGTGATGTGAGGTGTGGTCCTCGGGCAGAAAAGTGGTGAAGGGGGCCGGGGCAGTGCTGCCCCAGGCTGCCCCAGCCTGCCCCAGCCCCGGGCTGGGAGCTCTGACCAGCTGTCCCCTTTGCATTAGACCTTAGGAAAGGCAGAGGAGAGGGACCAGGGCTGGAACATGTCTCTCTACGTTACAAAATGGCAGCGGGGGGAAGGGAAGGCAAAGGGAAGCCCATCTGACATGTCCCTTACCCTCTCTCAGCCTCAGTATCCCCATCTATAAAATGATACTAATAACAGAGCCTACCTTCTAGGGTGAGGCAGCCAGGGGGTGCCATAGTGCACAGAGTACTAGGCTTGGAATCAAAACTCCTCTACCTGAGTTCAAATCCAACCTCAGACATTCCCTAGCTGTGTGACCCTGGACAAGTCACTTCACCCTGTGTGCCTCAGTTTCCTCATCTGTAAAATGAGCTGGAGAAAGAAATGGCTAAAACCCCTCCAGTGTCTCTGCCCAGAAAACCCTGGATGGGGTCATGGAGAGGCAGAAAGGTGAGTGAGGGGCAAATTTAAAAAAAACTTTTGTTGTGTTTTGCAAACCTCAGAGTGCGTAATCACGACTGAGTTCCACCCAAGGAGTCAAAGCTTGGGAGCAGCAGCTGCCCAGGGCCAGCAGTAAGAGCATTGATCCAGAATCCCACCGTGATTGTCCCCGTTCATTCTCACAACGCTGGGAGGAGCGAGTTGTGCTGCTGAGGCAGAGGTAATGTGACTTATCCTGGGTCACAGGGCCAGCGTCCGGGGCAGGATTTGAACTCAGGCCTTCCTGACTCCTCTTTCCTCTGTCCCCCCAGCACAGCACAGGGGTGAGGGTGGATTTTCCTTTCCTCTGGCCATCTAGACAGACGAGCCATTCTGCCCAGAACAGTGAGGTGGAAGGAGGGAGAGGCAATGGGACTGAGCAGTACCTTGGGGCCTCGGATGGAAAGTCCGGGTTCTCCTTTGAAGCCTGGCCTCCCGATCTCTCCTCTGTCTCCCTGCACACACAAACACACCCTGTTATTCACTGCCCAGGTGTCTGGGCCCCGGGGAAGGTGGGCAGGGCCACATCCTCTGAGGCCATGAGCCTGGGAAGGCCTGAGGGCTGACCACAGCCTAGGAAGACAAGGTGCAAAGCAAGGGGCATCTATTGATGGGCTTGAGAAAGACCAAATGGGGTTGCAGAGCAAGACCTGAGCCAGGGTCCAGGAAGCTCTAGGCCCAGACTGAAGGGGTGAGGTGACCAAAGCAAGCCTTTTCTGGGCCCATTTCTCACTGGACCCATGGGGCTGCTGATGCTTCCGCTCCTGCCCTTCCAGGCCTGATGAGCTGCCAGGGGACTGGGGCCTCTTCACCCCACATCTGTCTTCTGTGGGCTCATAAAGAGTCAGCTGGATGGAGCTTACAGCATCACCCCCTCCCCAGGCAGGAGAGAGAAAAATCTCCCATTTTCAGTCTTAGAAATGGCCACAGTAAGCACCTAGGCTCCTGGAGAATCCACAGGCTGTCATCCCAGCAGGGGAGACTCAAGATCCAGAGAGAGCGAGGCCATGCTTCAGGCATGTTCCCAACTGTCTCTGGGTCTCCTCAGGCCAGCTAGAGCCTGTGGTTGGGGGCAGCCCTTGCCCAGCCCCTTCCTCCAAAGGGCTCAGACCTCCCTTCATCTCCAACAACCAGGAGAACGTCTGTACCTTTGGCCCAGGAGGTCCTTGGATTGATGCCCCAGGGATGCCAAAGGGTCCCATAATGCCAGGCTCACCCTGCATGTGACAAAACCAGAAGACCCCCCTTAACAAAGGTCTGAAAGCTCTGCACCAATGTGAGAAACTCCTGAGGGTCTAGTCAGGGGTGGGGAACCTTTGGCCTGAGGCCACATGTGGCTTTCTAGGTCCTTGGGTGTGGGCCTTTGGCTGAGTCCAAGTTCTACAGAACCAATCCTTTTACGAAGGGGATTTGTTCTGTGAAGTTTGGATTCAAAGGGCCATACTTCCTGACCTGGAGGGCCCCATCCCTGGTCTAGATCTAGAAAGGGCCTCGGAGGCCATTGAAGCCAGTCCTCCTGATTCACTGTGCCGGAAAAAAGGAGAACCGAAGGTTTGGTCTGTGCCATGTCCGGCTAAAGTGGCCAACTAACTGCCAGGGACACCTGGAGAGCGTGGCCCAGGAAATCCACAGGGAGCGAACTGTAGCTGTCGAGTGGGGGCTGTTTCTGCTCTCCCAGGCCCAGAGAGCTGGGCAGGGCCTGGCTGGTGGAGCCAACGGCCCTTGACAGCCAGGCCACCCTGGGCAAGCCTTTCAACATTCTGAGCCTGAGTTTCCTCTTCTGTAAAAGAGGGTTGTGCTAAAGTGGCACTGAGGTGTTCTGCCGTTCAGCAGCACAGACTGGAGAAGGTGGGCTATAGAAGACAAGCTGCCTACGTGTGCCTGGGAGCGGCGCACAATTCTGCCTCCAGCTGGGGAGCTTCTCAGCACCATGAAATCTAACCTTGTCTGGAAGGCCAGGGACATCCCAAACTGGTCCAGCCCAAGGGACCCCTCTCAACAGACCCCAAAGATTCTGCTGCAGGTCAGCGCAGGGCCAGAGCCAGCCTTGATAATGTTCTGGCCCACCATAGGTACGTGTCCCTGGGCTCACGCTGCCTCCCCACCTTCCTGCTATCGGCCAGTGTTTCCAGAGAACTCCTTGTTCCCCAAGGAGTGACTCTGGAGGCCTCTGACTGGTCCAAGCCTGTCCCTCTATGGCCTGAGTCAATCTTCTGGTAACAGCTCTGTCTAGGCTGCCAGTCCAGGTCTGAAATCAGCTCTGCCCTGAGCATCAGCCTCATCTGCCCACCCTGAACCATGGCCCAACAGTGGGAGGCAGGTGCCCAATGTCTAGGAGCACCCAAGCCATTTTACAGGTGAGAGCTTGGCAGAGGTTACAGATGCCCTGCCCACTTAACAGCTCCTTTTGTCAGATGAGATCATTCCAGCTGAACTGTCAGGTAGCGAAGTCAGAGACACAGAGGAAATCGTGCTTTGGAAACTCCCATTTTAACTGAAGTTTGGGTCAGGCCATGGGAGTAGCTGAGCCTATGGTAATTCTCTATCCTACCATATCATCAGCTCTGGAGGCTTGGAAAACTCCAGTCCACTGACAGAACTGAGCTGTGTAGAATGCTGGGGGCTTTGTCCCTGGACACTGACATGGTGGGGGCCAGGGCAACCTGTACCCACTAATCTCTGGGGCTGCCCCTACCCAAGTCAATGGAGTCTGTCCCAGGCATCTGTCCCTAGCTCTGGGTCTGGAACAGGTCATCAGAGGGACTGGCCTCTCATGCCCCTCTACCAGCTTGCGTGATTCTGCCTTTAAAATTCAGGCCCTTCTTGGGGCTCATTTGTACAGCAAGAGAGGTAAGTGGGCAGCGGCTGGCAGCCAAGGATCCCTTAGCTCAGACAGGTCTGCTGGGCCTCCATTAGTTTAACCATGGTTTTCACCAGGGTTTGGGGTCTGGCCTCCACGCTTGTTAAATAGATCTGGACACTTTGGACGTCTCAGCCAAGCCAGCCTACCCTTCCATCTTCCTCCTTAGTCTGTCACAGACCACCCCTCATGCCTGAGACACTCCCCTGAACCTGTGACCTCCTCCTGGACCCCCCCAGGTCCAGGCTAAAGCTCCCAGGCTCAGCTCAGGCTTTACTCCCCTGCTCCCCCAGCCCAGACAGGAGCTTGTATTGAGTTCTCTGTTTTCCCCAGTGAAATGAAAGCTCCCTGAGGACAGGGCGGCCTGTTTTTCCATAGTCTTTGTACCCTTCAGTGCCCAGCAATTTCGCTAGGGGACGGAGTGCCCAGCCCAGCTGTGCATCAGTCTGCTTGGAGGCATGGAGTGGGGGCTCAGGAGATGCCAGCCGTTGCTCAGACTCCCTGTCTGATTTTCTTTCTGCCCAGTGGGGAGAGCTGTGCCTCGGTCCCGGCTCTAAGGGAGCCCCAGCTCCACCCCAAGTGCCCGACATACCTTGGGCCCCTGTGCGCCCTCCACGCCCTTCTCCCCCACGTTGCCCTTGCTCCCTTTCTTTCCCTCGTCACCCTGAAATACAAGAATGAAAAGTGTGAATGTCCCATGACCAGCGACACTTGTGGACACACATCAGGCTTACCCTCCACTCAGTTGTCAAAGTCACCATGTGGCCAGGGCAGCCAGGTGGTACAGTGCACAGAGCACTGGGCCTGGAGTCAGGAGGACCTGAGTTCAAGTCCAGCACCAGATACCTCCCAGCTGGGTGACCCTGGCCAAGTCACTTCACCCCATTTGCCTCAGCTTCTCATCTGTAAAATGAGCTGGAGAAGGAAATGGCTAAAACCATTCTAGTATCTCTGCCAAGAAAAGTCCAGAGGGGGTCACCAAGAGTCGCAACAGCGACCAAGTGACCTCCCTCATCAAGAAGTTCCAGTGAGTGCTTCTCATCTCCAGGATCACATATACAATCCTCCGGCACTTGAGGCCCTTCACTATCTCCCTGCCTCCTACTTTTCCAGTCTTACCCCTTACAAGAGAAAGACAGAATAGAGAAAGGTAAAGAGAGAGAAATAGGGAGAGAGAGACAGGAGAGATAGATGGATGGATGGATGGATGGATGGAGGGATGGATGGATGGACAGAGGGATAGACAGAGGGATGGATGGATGGATGGACAGAGGGATGGATGGATGGATGGGCAGATGGACAGAGGGATGGATGGATGGATGGAATGATGGATGGACAGAGGGATGGATGGAGGAATGGATGGGGACCAGACCTGAGCAGGATCAGGAGAGGGGGCTGTATTGCTCTGGGGACTCAGGCAGGACTTTCAACAATCCCCAGCTGTTCTCTGAGCCCAAGCCCTGTCTTCTTTATACTGTTCCCCTCCAGGGATGCTCAGTGCTGGGCAGGCCCTGAAGGACTGAGGGGCAGGTGAACCCTGGACCAGCTGAAGGGTGATGTCCAAAGGGCACATGGGAAAGTGTGGCCTGTTATCTGTGAAGACTCAAAACTGTAACAGGGCAAGATGTCAGCAGGAAAGGTCACCCAGAGACATTGTGAGGCTGAGACCAACCTGGCAGATGTCTCTCCAGCACACTGGGAGGATTCCTGAGAGAACATGGACTAAGGCCAGGGAGGCAGGGCCAGGGGGAGAGAGGGGGGTGCGGGGTGGGGGGCAGGGGAGGCGATCTGCACCAGTGAAGAGAAGGGAATCAGAAGAGGTGATTGTGGCTCTTTCTGACTCCTCCTTCCTCATCATTCCCTGTAGCCAACAAGAGGACCACTCAAATTAGCCCTGAGCAGCGCACATCCCTGGAGTGGCCAGAAGCCAGCCTGTGAATACCTTTGGGCCAGGCTGTCCTTTGCCAGGGGCTCCTTCTGGGCCTCTCACCCCTGGAAGTCCGACTTCCCCCTAGAAGTAAAAACCTTGGTGTTAGGGGCTAACTCTGCTGACCAGGGGCCCCATAACCAGCCCCTACTGATGAGCGGCCTGGGCCAAGCCTTCACTCTGGGACTGAGCAGAATTTGGGAAAGTTCACAAATCTGGCCAAAGTAAAGTAACCAATGGCCAAGGACCAGGCAGGGTCAGAAGGTCCCAAACAGCAGAGGATGCTGTGCTGTGACCAAGGAAATGAGGATGTTGGGAAATAGTCTAAGAAATCCTGAGCTTAACCAGCGATGGCTCTCTTTACCAGTCTCCCCTGGTCAGTACTTCCTTCTGCCTGTTTACTCCTCCTTTCCCCCACAACACTTTCCTTCCTTCCTTCCTTCCTTCCTTTCCTTCTTTCTTTCCTTCTTTCTTTCCTTCCTCCCTCCCCTCCCCTTTCCTCTCCTTCCTCTTCCACCTCCTCCTCCCCCATACTACTTGGAGTCAGAGGACCTCAGTTGCCATCCCAGCTTTGCCACTTACAAACGTGCAACATTGGCCAAGACATTCACTGTCTTTGGGCTTTGGCCTCCTCATTGGCCGAGGCTGGAGCTGCACTAAAGGCCTGTGAGGTCCCCACTCACTGAAGATCTAGGATCTCATGAGGTCACTTCCTCTGGGGAGGCCACATGAAATGGGGACAGCTGGGGCACTCCCCGTGGGAGCCCCGCCTCGCGTCAGAGGCACCTGGACCCTCTGGGGGAGGCCCCGGCGCCCACTCTCTGGATAATTGGGCTGCGCTCCCCCACCTGCCGTCTAGACCCTGCCGGCTCTCAGCTGGGCTCAGCTCACGAGCACGGCGGACCCAGGGCCAGAACGGGCCTTCTCTTTGGGCCGAGCCTTTGGCTGGCTGACCCCGGCCGGGCTCGGGGGCGGGGGCTCCGCGGCTGCTTCCCAGAAACTAAGGAAGCGGGTGTTACCTTCTTGCCCCCAGCTCCATCTTCTCCTGGGGGTCCTGGCTGCCCGGGCAGCCCCACAGACCCTGGCTCCCCCTAGTGGGCAAGGAAAGAGTTGCACGTTGAGCTCCTGATGGCCAGAGAGGGACCACTGAGCACCTGAGCCTCCCTCCTCCCTCAAGACCAGCCCCACCCCTGCCAAGGTCTCCAATCAAATGCTGGCTTCCCTCTTGGAACATTGGGTTCTTTAGGTTAGAGGCGGATGAAAGGCCCCTGGGCCCCTGCTGATTCCTTGGTTCTAGATTTTGTGACCTTTGATCTGTAAAATGGGCAGAAGAGGGGGAATGGATGCATGGGGCCATGCCTATGGCCCCTCTTCCTTATTAATAGACAATGGAATGAAGCTGCTGGGTGGGGCGGTGGGCAGAGGGTGGAACCAAGAAAGCCTGCATTTAAATCCTGCCTGCCCTAGACACTTCTTAGGGCCTGGGAAAGTCTCTTAATCCCTCTCAGGCTCAGTTTCCTCATCTGTAAAGTGGAGAGAAGCATAGCATCTCCTTCCTAGGACTGTTGGGAGAATCAGATGAACTTCCACAGAAATTGATACAGAAATGCACCCTGATATCATGAGGCCTGTGACTCAAGTCCCCAGTCCCAGGGGTGTGAGGGTCCCTCCTCTTTGGTGGAGCTCAGTGCCCTGCACCCAGGGGAGGGCAGGGGGAGTGTCTCCAGACCCTTCAGGCTCTAGGGTTGCACCAAGAGTGGGGTTAAGTGGGTTCCTGGTCTGGCTCTGACCATCCTCAGCTGTGGGACTGTGGGCAAGTGGCTTACCTAGAAGATGGGCCCCAGAATCTTTGCCCTGACTCCCTTGTGGGTAGTAGGGAAGGTCAGAGGAGACCAATGGAGCCCACTTTCAGTTCTTAATCAGATCCCATCTTCCATTTGGCCTAGGCTCCGTGCCTTCTACAAAGCTGAACCCAAACCAGGAATCTTGCCATGAGATCAGCCCTCTGTTCCTGGCTCCTCCCTGCCATTCAAAGAGGGCAGGGTCGTTTAATGGAGAGATTCAGAGGCAGAAGGCCCAGACTCAGATCTCCTCTGCTGTCTACTAGCTGTGTGACCTTGGGAAAGTCCCTTTCCCTACTCCAGGCCTCAGCCTGCTCCTCTGCAAAATGGGGGTGCTGAATTAGATGGATTCTCTCTAAATCCATTGAAAATGTTTATTTTCTCCCCCCTGTCCTTTGACCTGAATCTACATAAGTCTTATCACACCTATTTACAAGTAAGCCAGTCAGTAGCAGGCCTTTGATGACAAATAGAGCCACGTCCAAGGCCCCTGTGCCTAGGAGCCTTTGGACACATTCCAGATCTCAGGAGGGGAGCTGGCAGTAAGGCCATCAAGGAGCAGAGGGGACCACTGAAGCCCTGGGATATCCCAATACTGGAAGACATGCTCTAACCCAAGTACTGGGATAGCCCCTCTGCCACAGACCACATCACTATAGAGGATCATATATGCTTTGAACATAAAGACAAATAGCAGTGGACTTCACGGGCACCATAAATAAACATGGCCCTAGGAAGGGCTGTGGTACCTGTAGACATGAATAAATCCCTCTCCAACCCCAAGTGACCACTCTGGAAACAGGGAAGTCTGCTACACACTCACCTTTGGACCTGGGATTCCAATTCCTGCTGGTCCCCGAAGCCCAGTGGGTCCAGGCTGACCCACTTCTCCCTGGAAAGGAAAGAGCAGATATCAACTGAGTTCTGGGGGTGAGAAATCAGGGGTCCCTGGGAGCTCCAGGCTGCTTTTAGCCTTATCTCTGTGTGTCTTCCAGAAGTCTCTGACAGCCTTCATAGCTATCATACAACATTCCTGTCCCTGATCTCCAGAGGAAAGAGAAGAGGCCCGAGTGAAGGCACTCACATGTTTAAACAAAAGGACAATTGTGATTCCCCAGCACATAGAAGAAGAAAAGCCCTTGTGTTTCTCTGCCTACAATCCTGGCAGCAGACACTGGAGGGGCCTTAGACCCACTCCTTGTCACCGTTACTGATGTCAGCCTGGGCTATAAGATGGCTCAGTCAGGAGGAGCCCAGAGCAGCAGACAAGGCATCTTCAAGGGTCCAATAAAGGCAAAGCTCCTGTGGATCACAAATGCCAGCTTTTGGGTAGACTCCACAAGAGTTGTGTCGGGGAAGCTGATGGTTTTAAATGGCTACTTCCTGCCTTCCCAGTTGAGTGTTCATGGGCACTGGCAGCTGGCAGCTTACTGACTTCAACTAAAATCTTCTCTTGTTTAGGACCTTACCTTGGGACCAGGAGAGCCCTGGCCTGGGGGTCCTTGGGGGCCAGGCGGGCCGCTTGGACCTTGGATTCCCTTTCAAAGAAAAAGAAAAGTGTTTAGGCTACAAAGAGATTAGTGGGCCAGTTTCCCCTCCTGGGGACGAGTGCAGGCTCCAGAGTGAACAAATGATCTCAGAAGATTGGCTTCATCCTCCTCCTGAGGGGCCTGGGACAGTGCAGCACCTGTGAGTAGTAAAAGTCTACTCCACTCTAAACAGGATGTGAGGCCAGCCAGACCTTCAAAGACGCTGGAGCTTGGGGGCTCATGCGTGTCTTCAGCTGGAAAGATTTTCTGTACAGAATCCAAAAGAGAACCAAAGAACCTGGGGCAGAGACAGAAAGATGCCAGGGGCTGGCAACGGGCAGGCTACTCACACCCATTCAACAAGCATTTATTGAACCCTTCTGGGTGCCAGGCTCTGTTCTACATGTTGGGGGACAGAGAAACAAAATCAGGCAGGTCCTGCGCTGTGGGAGTGCTAAGAAGGGGACAGAGTGAGAGATAGTGTGGGACAGGAAGATTTGCCCTGACATAGTCCCTACTATGCGCCGGGCAGAGGAAAGTGAAGAGGAAGGAATGTCTGGAAGGGCAACAGTGTTCTCAGAAACAGGCAGCCTGGGAGGAGGGCTGAGGTTAGGGAAGATAGGTGCCCTGGGAGGGATTTGGGGATGGAGCTGTGCAGCAGGCAGCTGGAGATGAGTACAGACATACAGCTCAGGAGAGAGAATCATCTAAAGACAGATCCTAAGTGAACCTATGGGAGTTTATGAAGAGAGAGACAGAGACAGAGACAGAGAGACAGAAAAGGACAGAGAGACAAAAAGAGAGAGACGGAGAGGGACAGAGACAGAGAGAGATACAGATAGAGACAGAGGGAGACACTGACAGAGAGACAAACAGAGACAGAGAGACAGAGGAGAGAGACAAAGAAGGACAGAGACAGAGACAGAGTCAGAGACAGAGACAGAGACAGAGACAGAGACAGAGACAGAGAGGGAGTGTAATGTTAATGGGATTTAAGATCTTCCCCTTCCATTAATAGGCCTCATGTGGAGCCCATTAAGGGAAGCTTGCTTAGGGGAGACTGGCTTGTAGGAAGGCTTTCACACTCTTTCCTAATTTCTAATTAGGCTCTGAGTCAGGAGAGGTGTGATGCCTTCTGGCTCTGAGAAGTGTACATATACTGAGTTGGTATTTTGCTTTGGGGACTCGCTTATGAGAAGGACCTTGTGATTCCCTGGTCGAGATTCTGAGTGACCGTATGTATATTCTGAGCTCCCAGACTGCTCAGATGTAAAGGCTCTCTCCATCCAGGGAGGTAGTAAAGCATATGGTTGATTCAGGCAGTCAGAGCCCTGTCTGTTGGTCTTTATTTCTCTGCTTGTATTTCCTCTGAAGTTCAGGGTGCTAACTTTTCCCTTGAAGTAGTGAACGTAATCAAAAAGACTTGACCTCTTGAACAGCTGTCCTTCCTAGTAAAGCAGATCTAAGAACCTATGCCAGTGGCCATCCTGGAGATGTCAGTGTGGTTGCCACTCTGCAGAGAGGGAGGGAGGAGGGAAGAAGAAGGAGAGGGAGGGAGAAAATGTCTATGTATAAGACGAGAGGGTCCAGGGGGCAAACTGTCTGTGGCCTTGGGGTACGCCTAGTTAGGGTGCTTGATATGAATGATGATCCTGCAAAGGAGACTGAGTCCAAAAGGCAGGAGAAGAACCAAGGAGAGCAGAGTCATGAGGATCCAGAAGTAAAGGGTGGTCAACAGGAAGAAATGCCACAGAGACACCCAGGTAAGTGAGGGCTGAGAAAAGGCCAGTGGATTTGGCAATAATCAGATCGTGAGCAGCCTCAGAGAGGGCAGGCTCAGGGCTCGAGGGGGCAGAGGCCAGATTCCAAGGGTTTTTGAAGTGAGAACGAGGTGGAACAGTGGAGGCAACGAACAAAGGTAAGGTATGTGGAAAGGTTCTAGGAAAAGGGAGAGAGGCCCTGAAAGGATGACGACTTCAGGGGATGGCAGGATTCGGTGGGGATTCTTGGAGTATAGAGGAGATGTGGACGTGTCTGGAGGTATCTGGGAAAAGCCAGTGGAAAAGAGGAGGCTGAAAGTTGGGGAGGGAAAGGTTGCGGTACAGCAACAAGCTCCTGGAGAGGGCGGCATCCAGGGCACAAGCAGCAGTGTTGGCATGGGCAAGAATGGGGGGTGCCAGAGCCTCAGCCTCAGAGACTAGAACAAAGAGAGAGAAAGTTGGGCTGGGGCTGAGGTGACTGAGGAGAGGGGCTCAGGAGGGATGGCCTCAGCTTTTTCAGTGAGCTATGAGATGAGACCATCTGCTGCCAGGGAGGGAGAAGAAGTGACGACAAGTCTGAGGAAAGAGGAGAAGCTTTGGGACCCACTGCAGGGAGCACAACTGAGAGAGACAAACTGTGAAGAACAAAGGGATGTTTGTCATACAGTAATGATAAAAGACAAAGAGAAAATGGTCCCTGCCTTCAGGGAGCATTCATTCTATTGGGTCAAGATATCTGGGCAAAGGACACTTCACATGGTGAGGCCATTTCTACGGAAAAAGAGGAATGTCTAAAAAGAAAAAAAATTCAAAGAGGGGAACAAAAATAAGCCTCTGAGTAGAGGAAAACTGCACAGAAATATGGCCCCAATTTGACAAGTGGCTCTGTCTGCTCCCTGAGAGGCCCAGCAGCTGGGGGCCACAGAAGTGGAGGGCAGCCCTTCTAGGAGTCAGCACCAGCCTGCACTAGCAAGGAGGAGGGTGCCAGGCTCCCTGGGCTCAGAGATCAGAGGAGGTTCAGTGGCCACCAGGCACTCAGACTCAGGGGCAGGAAGTGAGAGCAGGAGGGCTGCGACACAGGCCCCTGAGCAGACCGCACTTGGCAGCAGATGGGTTTCTGGCTTTGAGCTTCATCCATGAGACTCTGAAGGACAGGCCATCACCTCCACCATCATGGTCATGGAGCCTTGTTTGGGAACCACGTAGGGGCCCAGCTCAAACCTAGGAAGAGACTTCAGGGCTAGAGATTGCCCCAGGGTGGGTGGTCTGGTCAGTGGGGAATCCTGGATGGAGGCCGGCTCTGGGGAATTCAAACAGCAGTAGGTAGGCCTAGCTCATGCCATCCGAGGCTCAAAGGCTTCATGCTGATTGGCCAGGTCACTCTGAGTTTCCCTGACTTCTAGTAATGATAGTTCATAGTGATTCGGGAACAAGTCTCCTGAAGGGCAGGAGGGAGGAAGGGAGGCCAGCCACCCATGGGCCCTGAGAGCTCAAGACAAGAAAGCAAAGGGGAAGGGGAGAGGCCGGCAAAGCTTCTTTTAAATGAGATGAAAATGAGATCCAGGGCTCTGGGCTCCTTTCCATACCCCCCCCCCACTGCCTCTGCCCTTCCAGCCATGCCAATAACCCCAGATAGGCTCTTGGCATTGGGTCAGCAGATACTGAACAAAACAGCTGCTTTAAACTCACCACCGTGCAGACAAACCATATGTCATCCGGTCCTCTGTTCGTTCCTTCCGACCTTTCTTTCCTTCTTTCTTCTATGTCTCTGTCTCTGTCTCTCTCACTCTGGCTCTCCCACATTTAAGGGAAATTCCCCATTCCCCAATCAATGTGAATATATCTCTGCCCCCACAGAGTATGGACATGAGTGTTGGCACCTCATTTAGAGAGTACAGACAACTCGGGATTGGTGCCCAGTGATGGGAGTTGCCTCTGAGATCACTGGCTACCAGGAACTTAAGGGGTTGGGCACTTTCCATGTTCTGTGCGCCTGAGAGAGCAGACTGGCTTAGCCCTTCCTGGATTCCTCTTCATTCCTCTTATTCTGGGGGCAGCCCAGTGCCCTGCCATGAGGCAGTCAGTGCCTAGATACAGCTCCTGCCCCCAGGTGCTCATTGGCAGTGACTGCCTTAGGGCTGAAGTGGCTGAGACTTGCAGGGATTTTCCCCCCAAGCCAGAGGAGCCATCCTGAGGGCAGACTTGCTGGGCAGGATATGGCAGCAGCCCTGGGGACAGAAGCAGCAATGTACAGGGCACAGTTCAGGATGGGGCTCATGGCCCACCTTCCTAAACCCCAACCCCATGTCTGTGTGGGGCTGGTAGAGAGAGCTCTGTTCCAAAATCTAGCCTTGGGAGGGCCCTTTGGTGGAAGGTCATTTCTCCCGTCTTCTCTACTGAACTTGAAAAGAAAGATTGCTAGTACCTGGTCACCTTGAGTCCCGAGTCCAGGTGCACCCCTGGGTCCTTGAGGTCCCACAGGTCCCAAATCCCCCTGTGGGGAAAGGAAGACAATCTGTGTGTCAAAATAAGGTAGCCGAGGTTGTGCTTTTGTACAGTTCTAGAATGTATGCTCACCACTCCGAGAGGGAAGCGCTCCAATCCCCCTCCCAGCTCCCAGCACCACACATGAGGTGACAGAAATGAAGTGACTTATCCAAGGGCACACAGCTAGGAAAGGTCTGAGCCAGCATCAGAACCTGTATCTTCTGCGCTGGAGACATCATAACATGGGGAGAGAATGGTGCCTGAGTGTGAAGCCCAGAGACCGGGGCTGAGGGCCCAGCTCTGCTCCCCGCTACCTGGGCCAGATCATAGCAATGTCGGGATGATTTTTACTTCTACTTACTGACCTCTTGGGTAACGGGTACATCACTAGTCTCCCTAAACCAAAACCAAAATAACACCGGCCCTTCTAGGAAGGAAGAGCCAATGGTCAAAGTCACACAAGTCAGCACACACACAAATGAGATGACTACTTCCTTCATCACCAGCACCCACTCCCCATTATGCAGAGGACAGGGGGCATGGTCTGATGACTTGTTAGGGGTGTGAGGATTCAGCAGCTACTTCTGTTGAAGTCGGGGTGTTGGAACACCCCAACAGCTCAGACTCATCTTCTTTACTTTCCACTGTGATCTGCACAGCTCTTTTGTGCCCTCCCGGTCCTGAGCTGCTGACCATTCGTCTCCCCACCCCAGCTCTTGCCCAGAGCACCAGCCCCAGGTCCCAATCAGAAACCAAGCCTGTTCAGCCAGGAGCCTGATGTTACCCGGTCCTAGGGGGCTGTCTAGGTGAGGACCCCAGGGCCCAGCTGCCCTTGGGGTGGGGGTGGGCTTCCTCCCCAGCTGGAGGCTGTGACTGGCTCCTCCTGTCCTCAAAGGTGTGCCCTGGTGGTGAGTGGGGCATCGGTGGAGCCAACATGGGTGTGCATAGCGACCTTTCTAGTTCGACTAGAAATCATTCTGGGCACCAATGTTACCAGCCTAGAGCCTCTGCTCACAGTGGTTCAACCCATTCCTCACTTGTCTTATGACTGGCTTGTGGATTTCCAATAAGGTGACACCATCAATTCACTCACTCACTCCTCCATCCATTCGTTTACTCATTCATTCATAGCATCTTTCTCTGACCTGCAATCTGGGTAGGCACATACCTTGTCCCCTTTGATCGACAGACCTTGGAGTCCTTGGGGGCCAATAGGCCCATCAGAACCTTTTGCACCCTGGAAACAACACGGCGGGCATCAGTGAATTCAGGATAGGAGTTTGGAAACAGTTATGTGTCACGCCAAGTAAATGGCTAAAGAGGCATCAGGCTGACCCCTGAGGTGAAGCTGTCAAGGGCCTCCCACCCAGTTCATTGGCGCTGTCCAAGCAACTCCCATTTGTGAAGGCTGACCTGGAAATTCTCTCATTGTCCCAGAGTGACCAACTGGGAACCAAGCAAGGCTTGGAGCCAAAGCCCAGGTGCTCTCCCTTTGGTATCTGGGCTGGGCCCTATCATGAGGCCTCAGGTGGGGTGCATTTGTGTCTGAATATATGTGTGTGTATGTCTGCATCTGTGTATGTGTATATGTGTGTGTGTCCATGTATGTGTATGTGTATATGTGTGTGCATGTCTATGGATGTGTATATGCATATCTATGTCTGTATATGTGTATATGTGTGTGCATGTCTATGTCTGTGTATGTGTGTGCATGTCTATGGATGTGTGTGCGTGTGTATGTGCATGTCTATGTCTGTATATGTGTGTGCATGTGTGTGTGCATGTCTATGTCTGTACATGTGTATATGTGTGCATGTCTATTTCTGTGTATGTGAATATGTGTGCGTATATCTATGGATGTGTGTGTGTGCGTGTGTGGATAATGTGACCAATCCACTCCTTTTGCTGGGGAGGTCTTGTGTGCCCACAGCCCCATCTGTGACCAGCTCAGGACTGTGGCTCAGAGATGTCTGAATGCTGATACATCTGTCTCCTGAGGTCAGAGAGCTCAGCATCCCGGAGGCTCTGCCCCAGCCATGCCCTCTCGTCACCAGCCATGCCCTCTCGTCACCGGTATTTGCATGATGATATCCTCCCCAGACTGTGGCCCCCAGAACTGAGCTGAGGGGCATCTGATCAGAGCTGGGGCCAGGGCCCCTCAGGGCAGCCTCTGAATGCCTTCAATAACGGGGCTGCCCCGTTAGCTCAGCAAGGTGGTCCTCTAAAGCCCCCAGATCTTCTTCAGCCACATTGCCCTCAGCAGAAGTGAGCTCCTTGAGGGCAAGGACTGTTGGGGGCAGTAAGGGGATGCTGTCCCCTGTGTGTGACCCCTTCTCAGCCAGGATTCTGCTTTCTTCACTCCCTCCAGCCCCTTGTGAAGTCTCCCCAGCGCAGACACTACGTTATAAGGTTAAGTGCTCTCAGTGGCAGAAATATTCCCCTGACCCATGGTGACTCTGGAGTTCAGTGTCTCTGATGTCCTAGCCAAGGCCGCTGGACTTTTCTCAAAAGCAGACCTCTCTTAGAGCTGTCCCTGCAGCAGAATGGAGCCCATGCCCTCGTTGGCAGGGAGAGGCCCCTTACAGCCACTACCTTCAGCAGGATGGGGTATTCCAGAAGGATTTCTGACTTGGGGCAGAACCTTCCTGAGCCCAGCCTGCATACAGACAGGGTCCAGCTGGAGCCAAGTGTCCGCACCACTCAGCTGACATTGTTGTGAGCAGGTACCCACTGCACATATGAAACATCGGGGACCCTTGTTTTCATTTCTTAATCAAGTGTGTCGAGCATTCAGTTTGGGTGTTACCTTGGGACCTGGAAGTCCTTCTCCAGGGACGCCTCTCTCTCCTGGGGCTCCTTCAGGACCCCGAGGACCCTGGTTACAGAGGCAGGAGGAGAAGAAAAGAGGGAAAAAGGAGAGGGGGGAAGACAGAGAGGAGAGAAGAGAGGAGAGAGAAAGACAGAGACAGAGACAGAGGGGGAGAGAGATAGAGAGAGATGAGCACACCTTCGGTATTCTAGAGGGGCTGGTGCTTTTTGGGGTCCCCTGCATTTGGGGTCTGGCTGTATCCCATCTGTAGAAATGCCTCCATGGAGGCAGGGGCTGAGGACCTTGGGAAGTCTTCCCCAGGAGGCACGGCCAAATGTGCCTGCAAGGAGGGCTGAAATAATCGGGATTGCTCAGCCTGGAGAGCCCTCAGATAACAGGGAAGACCTTAGGCCCAGGCATCCCAGCTCCGGAGACACTTCAAAGCCACCTTCCTGCTCAATGGAATGACCTTTGCTATCATGTGTTTCAGAGATGGGTGTCTGGTCACTCAACTTGAACTGCCCAGAGCAGGTGAAACAGGTGAGTGAGAAAGAAAGGGTGTGGGGGCCTCCTGAGGAGCTGCAGAACTGAGAGAGACTCCACGGCTCCCAGGGAGAAGCCCCAGCCCCAGGCCTCACCACAGGCAAGGAGAGTGCCATGCCCACGTGGGCCTTTCCGACACCCTGTCTGTCTGCCTGCTTTCCAGGCACCTCATTTGGGGGCCTTTCTTTTCTTCTCAGATAGTGAGCCCATAGGCTCAGCTGTTCACACTGTCCCAGGGCAGGGCAACCAGCCCCTTCCACAAGGAGGAGCCCAAGAATGCCAGAGGAACTGAGCCACGTGTCCGAGGACACACAGCGTCGGGGACAGTGTGCTGGCGTTAGGTTGGGAGCGGGGTCCCATCTCAGATGCCCCCACCCATGTCCTGACACAGCAGCTGAAGCTCTGGTGCATCCTCCGACACATGCCAGGAGGAGCCTGGCATCTGTTCAAGCCAGGGCCCAAAGCCGGCTCCCCCCCTGAAAGTGGCAGAGCAGCTCAGCCCCCACCTACATGCCCACATTCTGTCTGCTCTGGCTCCCACCTCCTCATGGCCCCTCTTGTTGTCCAAGTTCATTCTGCTCCTGCCCCTGCCAGGGGCACCCCGAAAGGGCTGAGGCTCATCCCTTTCCTTCAGCTATAGCCCTAAGTCATGGGTACAGCTCAATGTACTTACAGTTTGTCCTGGCTCACCAATCCCAATGGGTCCTGGAGCCCCAGGCCGGCCTTCCTGCCCTCTTTCTCCCTAACAAGAAGGGAGAATGTTGAGTCACTGCTGCCATTCCTGACTGTGAAGAACCCCAAAGCATCTTCAGGGATCACAAAAAAAGGTGCCTGGGGGATGCAGGACAGCCAGGACTTGGCAGGTGCTCGGCAAGGTGAGAAGAGGGACGGCTGTGTTAGAGTCGCTGATCTGAAACTTCAAAACCAGGTACCCAAGCGGATGGCCAGCTTCAGCCTCTTCCGTTCCAGGTCTGGCCCAATCCCTCTAAGCCCTCTGCCAGGGCCCCAGTTCTTATGGGTGCCCCCTTTGTCTGCCATAAAGCTCTGGGTGTGAGGGCATATTGGTACATGGGTGACCAGCTCAGTGGCAAACAGACCTCCTCCCCCCCATCTTTTACCGCCCCGCTGATGGGAAGGCTGGGAGTGCTGGGTGCCCAGGTCATGGGCACATCTGTCATTCCCACTGGCCGTCTGGAGGTAATTACAACCCAAGCACTGGGGGAGATTGAGAAGGGCTTCAGGTCATATCCCTTATCCCCAATATGTGGAAGCAGGTCTGTCCAGCCCAGCCCACGTCTAAACAGTGCCCAAGGGCCATGGCCTGGCTGAAGTTCCCACCAGGGCTCCACATGGCGGGAATCCTTACCTTAAGGCCCTGATGTCCAATGCCAGGAGGGCCAGGAGGGCCATAAGGACCAGCAGAGCCTGGCTCACCCTAGAAGGAGAAAGTGCCACGTTAGGCTAATTACTCTTCTATCATGTTATGACAGTTTCCCAGGATTCTCTGACTGAGGGGTTATGTCCATCCACGGCCTCCATGTTCTAACTGCAGCCACCACAAAGCTGGACATGAACTGGCAACAGGACATGCCTCTGGGAGCTGCAAACTCACATCCAGTCTTGGGGAGACTGGGTTCCAAAGAAAACGTGAAGGTCCTAGGTAGACACGCCCCCTTCCATCAGCTGTGGGGCATGGAATTGAAATTCAATTTTAAAAATCTTCCTTGGGTATCTGCTGTGTGCAAGGCCTGTCCTTAAAGCTGGGGACCATCGGCATGTTTTCATTTAGTGGTCATCGGTAATGCTTCTGGGGCAGTGCCTCCCCAGGATGTGAGCCCCAGCCTTGTCCACTACCTTCACACTGACCAACAGAAGAAATATTAGGAGAAACCATGAAATTTGGAAAGAGGAAGGTGTCTGTATGGGCTCATCAATGCCCCAGTCCAATAAAGGCCAGAGCAGGAGAGACTGAAGTTGGCCCTCTGCTGGGGTCCTGCTGCCTGGTGTTCCCATTACTGGGGCAGGCCCTGGGGCAGAGCTCAGAAGCCCTCAGTCAGTGACCCATTGGCCAGCTCCCTCTGCACATGCATAGCTGACTCCAGAAGCTGCCTAAGGCCACAACCGACCTCACTCCTGCTGCCTCTGGGGCAGCTGCTGCTCCCCAGGTGGCCAGTAGCTCTCCTGTCACCTCCCTGCAGAACACAATTCCCTTGCCTGGCCTCCCTCTCCAGTGATGGGTGAGACAGGGGATAGGGAGGCAGCCTCAGGGAGTCTTCTTCCCCTCCCACATCCTCTAGGGGCCAAGGTCCAGGAGCCTGAGGGACATGGCTGAATTCTGAACAGACTCTGCTGGGACTGAAGCCTTGGGGCCATTGTGAGGCTTGGCCATGTGTTCCTGGGTACTGGCAACCAGAGCAGGCTGTACAGTGTCCCAGTGAGGTCCTAGCCTTTTGATTCTCCCTGGGATCCAGGAAAGGTGAAAAGACCAGTTGGCATGAAGCGAGCCCTTGTGCCAGGGTCTCTGCTCACATAATGAAATGAGGGCAGCCAGCCCCAGAGCCAGCCCAGGCCCCCAGTGCCAGACATGGCGGGTCAAGGCTCTGCTCCCAAGATCCTTTGTCTGGAGACTCAGAGAAAGCTGCTGGACCAAGCTTAGCATTGCTCAGCCCTGGACTGGGCTAAAGGCAGTGGGGTTGGAGGAAACCAGGGACCCTCACAGGAGGTGGGGCTCACTGGGCCCTGGTGAGCTGAGAATGACAGCTTGGGAGACCTCACAGGGTGGCAGGACTGGAGCTGACCAATGGGCCAAGGTGACCTGGCTCAGGGCTGCCCTGCCTGGGGTTGGGAGCTCCCAGCAGGTGATGGCCCCATATACATGCGGGTGTGACAACTGTGTCCTATTCTGGGCCCCCTCACTTCACCCCACTTCTGGTCAGAGCGATAGTAAGTTTATAAGGAGCCATTATAAAAGGGCGATCACAGAAAAGAGGACATCAAAGGGAACCTGCACATCATGTACACACTGTTCCAAAGACCAAAGGAGTGTGATTGACGAATTGTATCTTTTGTGTTAACCAAAGCAGCCAGGGGGCGCCAAGGAATCAAGAACAATATTTCTGAGTTCACATCCAGCCTGGGGCACTTCCTAACTGGGTGACCCTGGGCAAGTCACTTCACCCTGTTTGCCTCAGTTTCCTCATCTGTAAAATGAGCTGGAGAAGAAAATGGCAAACCAATCCAGGTTCTTTGACAAGAAAATCCACAAATTGGACTCAACTGCAAGGACCCAACGACAACAAGAACAGCAAATTAACCAAAATTCATGTCCTGGCGATCTGTGTGGCATCAGCAGAGGCCGCCGGGGGGCTGCTGTCGGGCGTGCAGTGCAGACATCCCAGCCCACCCCAAGGGCAGATGACATTGGGAGCTAGCCCTGGGCAGCGCAGGTGGGAGCCCCGGCTGAGCTTGAACTATCAGCCACTCCTTGTGCCCTTGCATTGTTAACTAGACACCTTGTCACCCCTAAGAGGCACATGCACACACCCACACACACACATGCACACACATGTGCACACACAGAGGGCAGCCCTCTCATGCACACCAGGTCACACTTAGGGGCCCATCAGCCCATGGCCCACAGATCCAACATCTAAAATCCCTGGAGAACTACAGTTTGGGGGAACCCTTTGTAAAGAGAAGGCCTTGTCTGCAATGTGACTCGCCCACTTCTCTATTGCTGTTTGCAGGTTCCCATGTTCACATTCAGGCTTTTTCCTCATGAAGAACACCCCCAGCATGGACCAGGGACAAGGTTGTCTCTCCTTCAGCACCTCACTGCCCCTTGAATGCTTTCAGGCAGAGAGAGCTGAAAAATCGGTTAAATGACAGCCAGTGGCTCCTACTGTGTGGCCATGGAAAATGCTGTTGGTGCGCGGGCTCCCCCAGGGTTGGGATCTGGACTCGGGGAGCACTTGGGCTGGAATCCTGCTGCTGGTGCTGTGTGAGCTTGAGCAGACCACTTACTCTGTCCAGAACCCTTGATCCAGGGCCCACCGTGTGCCAAGCACTTCATTCTCAGAGCGATCCAGGCACAGGACTGGAGATGCCATTCAGTCTAAATGTGAGGTGGTCTGTCTCATCAGAAGCAGAGCCATCTGGCCATATGCAGGAATTTGGCCTGAATCAGGCCAGCTCTGTTCTCCAGAAACAGCATCTTGAACCTCCCTAAACTTGAGAGAATGCACTCCTGGACAGCACCTGGGATGATCTAAACTTGCTTCACTCTGGGAAGAGGGGGCCTCCATTGCTTCCTGCCCATGACACCTTCACAGCTGCCATTCTTGCACAGACCTCACAGCTTCTGCAAAGGACAGGATGACCATTTGTCCAGCACGTTGGTGAGCAGCAGGGTCACTGCCCCATTGCCTGCATTTGGTGGAGAGTGTCTGGGGTGTAACATATGAAGTGAGTGGCCTAAAAGGCACCTTGAATGATTCCACAATCAAAGTACTAAGGAGAAGAACCCTCAACAGGCCCATAAAGTCATAGGACATGGGGGGACGGGGATGCTGAGTCCTCATTAGAGCCTTCTGGAATGGGAACAAGAAACTGAGAAAATTTTTCTTTTTGGTCAAATGTCTCTTTCTGAGTGTCCTTGGGAAATCTGTAGGCCTTCAGAGGGGAGGGGTAGATGAAGGGAAGGATTTAAAATAAAGTGTCATTATAAAGTGCTTGTCATTTTTGGCACCACATACACTATGTGCATGTAAATGTTACTGTTTGAAAACTAGGACTGCCCTAAAGAAGTTAAACTCACAGCCTAAGATGCTGTTTAGAAGGAATTGTAATGGTCAAAGAAGGAAACTCACTGCTGGAGGGTTGGTGAAGGGAAGCCTGCTGACGGTCTGTTGGGAGAGTTGGGGCTCAGTCCAGTCATTCTGGAAAACAACTTGGAATGACAGATCCCTGACCTGCTCACCCCAGCGATCCCTTCATTGGACGTGTGCCCTGAGGAGGTAACAGACAAAAGAAAGGTCCCATGTGTGGCCTGGACCTCAAGGAGCACTTTTGGTGGTAGCTTGAAACCTCAAAGAAAGTAGATGCCCTTTCCTTGGGAAATGCCTGAATGCCACAGGAATGTAATGGAATGTTATTGTCCTATTAGAAATTCTGAATATGGAGATCAGAAAAACACACACACACACACAAAACTCCAAGCCAAGAGAACAATGTAGACAGTGACAGAAATCAGGAAAACAGGAACAACCCTGAGAGAAAGGGGCTGGATTCGGGTGAGATGTTCATCAACATTGGCCCCCAGAGCTCCTATGACCACAGTCTTCCCTCCTCTCAGGAAAGAGGTTGGGACCTATGGATGTGGAAGGGGACATGTGCAGTCAGACGAGAACACAGTGTCCGTTGGTTTTGACTAACTGATTTTCCATGTTAAAAGGCAGTATTGAGTGTGTTAGGGCAGAAACAACTGGAATTCTCAAAATGTCATAAAGGAAATCTGAGGAGAATCTTTGTTCTCAGACACAGAAGCACTTCACACATGCATCGCCCAGAAACTGTAACAGACCTGTCCCGCCAGCCCCTCACTCTTGTCAGATCCCCTTGGAGACTCAAAGCAGGTGTGGAGAGAAGGATGGCCATGTGGGGAGCAGAGGTGCAGCCAAGGGGAGGGGGGGCCTGGCACAGAGAGAGCATCTAATCAGCACTGGTTCACTGGACCTTCTTAGCACATTCTCCATTCCCCTTGGCTAAGAACCATGGAGACCCCTGTGTTTCCTCCAGGAGAAGCTGCCCAGCACACAAGCCCCTTTACCCAGAGTATCTTTCCAAAGATCAACTTTTCAGGTTTCCTGACCTGGGACAACATTTGAAGTCGCAGAGTAGCTTTGGAATGTTTTCTTTTCTTTGCAGCTGTAGCTGCTGCTAGGGCAGTCCCCACAGGGCTGGTGGCCCAGGGTAGTGGGGATGATGCTGGCCTCTGGCTGAATTTGGCTCTGATCTTCAACGCAGACCGTGAGCTCTTCTTCCAGCCCGTGACTCAGAGAGGAAGCACAAAGCTGCATGCACACACACAGCCCGGGCATCTGGGATGGACACTCCGTTCCAGGGCCTTCCTTTACTGCCCAAAGTGATTCCAGGTGCTGGCTGTGCTTGGCCAAAGATCCTCCGTTGCTCTCTTCGCTTTCCAGGAGCTGAGCTGAGTCATGGGGCTGAGTCCGAGGTCCTCCAACAGAGGGGCTAGGGGCTGGGAGGTGGGGAGGACTTGAAACTGGGCAAGGGAGGAGAGGGACCCACTTAGAATAAAGATGGGAGGGAAGCAGCACGTGGAAGAGCCTCTCCAGAAAGGCCAAGAGGCCCACATCTCGCACGTGTGCCACGGTCACGGCGTGGATGCTGCTCTGAGGGTCCTCCCGACCCAGCCCTCCACGCGCTCACTCAGGCACGATGGAGGCCCAGCCCCACTCACACCAAGAGAGCCTTTGGGGAGGAGGAGCCAGCTGCACTTGGAGCAGAAAATGGCATCTGTAGAGAGTTCTTCTCATTGTGTACTACCGGAGAGGCGCAGACGTTTGCAAAGCGCTGTAAGGGTTCTACTGTACTCCACTAGCATCCAGGGACAGTCTGCCACAGTGGATGCCGAGCGCTTGACCAGGAGACAGAACGAGCTGTATGGCCCTGGGTAAGTCACTGAACCTCAGAGACAGATGGCTTCCAGTGCTGTCCCATGACCTCGTTTGACCCTCATCACAGGCAGGTGAGGGAGGTACCTCTAGTGGGAGTGTCCCCATTTTATAGGTGAGGACACTGAGGTTCCAGGAGGGGATGTGACTTGTCCAAGGCCACACAGCTAGTAAAGATTGGGGCAAGGTTCAAGCTCAGTCCTCTCCTGACCTAGAGCCTCAGTCTGATTCCCAGCTGAGCCACCCAGCTGCCTCCATGACCTACGTGGGATCATGGATCTGGTCAATTTAAATTGCAATGAGGGAGGAAGGAGCACACCTTCTCAATGAACCCTTTCTGTGAGATCCAGCCACAAAATATCTGCTAAAGTAGCCTGCATTCTACGGCGTCTGTGCCAAGCCTCAGGACGTCTGCCAGCTCAGCCCCCTGGGACTCACCTTCCTCTTCCCCATGATAACCACAGGTCAAGTATATCAGCACCAGCCCTTGACCAATGACACAGAAACTCTCTCCCACTCCACAGTTCCTCTTTCTACACCAGAACTGGGTCCTGGGCCACTTATATCTAATCCCAGCTAAGGCACCAATGGCAACACCTTCACAGGTACCACCAAAGATGCATCCAGGACAACCCTGAGGAACAGGAGGCACTCCTCAGGTGTGATCTCACAAGTGTGGAGACGGCTGACTTGTGGAGGAAGGCACCAGTGGGCTGAGTGCAGCCATTGCAGAATGACAGGGCTAGGGGCCCACGGGCTGGACATGCACAGGTGGGCTGGACATGTACTATGCTCTGAAGGAGACCCCACATCAGAAAGGTAGTCATCCAATCCCAACATCCACCGTTCTCCAAACTCCAGGGGCCTTCCCCGCCCACACATTCTTCAGGAGCCCCCTAGAATGGAAGAATACCGATCATCAGGGAAGCCAGGCCCTGTTAGAAGGAACATTGTGTTTGGTTTCTCAGGCAACCAGACCATTTGGGACCAAATGAGAGTCATTTCACATGTGGAAAATATTTCTGATAGAAAAGACTTGGAAATATGGGCCAGGATCAGATTCTCCCAAGCTTGACTCATGTTCCTTTTTGGCCACCTTTGATGCAAAACCCTGGAGAAAGCCCGCAGCCCAGAACAGGCCCGAGAAAAGCAGCTGTGCCTCCTGAAAGGGCCATTCATGACTCCAAAGAAAGGATGAGGCGGCGTCTCCCCCCACCCACATTGCTCCATGGCCAGGTTTGTACCCTGGGCTCCCAAGGTCAGGAAGGCCCCAGGCCCTGGGGAGCCCTCTTCTTCCCATTGCAAAGCAAAGGGAAGACCCTTATTTTCTTAGGTGTTCCGGCAGATGATGGAACCAGAGCAGAATGCACCTTCCCAGAAAAGGCCCCTAAGCCAGGGGCCAGCGGACAGGCGACCATATCTGGAAAAGGCTGCATCTCTCCTGAGAATTGTGAATTCTTTGTGTACAAAGGATGCTAGGTTTAGGACAGAATGCCACAGGCCTCCAGGGAAATCCCAGACTTGTCCAGGCTTTTCTTTTGCAAAGAATCCCCTTACCTCCAAAGGTGCCCCTATCTCTGTCCTTCCAGGCCTGAAGCCTCAGGGTCCTTGTGCATCCCTGCCCCACCCCCCAATGGACAGGTGGAGCCTTGTCATTCTGTCCCCCACTTTTTACCTCCATCCCCTTCCCTTATCTCACTGGCCCCATCCCCCTGCAGGCCCTTCTCACACCAACATCCTCACTTGTTTCACTGTCTCAGTCCCTCTCCTCTCTTCTCCTTCAGCACACAGCTGTCAAAGGTATTTCCTAAAGCTAAGTTTTCACAGTCACTAGCTAACTTTCTCACCCAAGCCTGGGAAACCTTTCACAGAGGGGTCTCTGCCAAGCAAGTCAGATGTTTTCTAGGTCTCTCCTTCACACATGCTCAGTCCCACTCTCCAGCCCTCAAGCCCACAAATCTGTCTCCCCCTTGTGTGCCTAAGCAGGGGCTGTCCATCTGCCTCTTAACGCCCTTCTCAGCCATCAGGCCATCTTCTCTCCTTCCATACATGGTCTGGCATGGCTGTGGCCCTGCACGTGGGTTCTAATGCCCTTCTCCCCTTCTCCCCCTGTTCCAAGAGGATGGAAGTTTCTTAAGGATTGTTGATGATCCCATCTATTCAGAAGATTCCTGG
The DNA here is from genome assembly GCF_028583685.1 of Petaurus breviceps papuanus. Taxonomy (NCBI): domain Eukaryota; kingdom Metazoa; phylum Chordata; class Mammalia; order Diprotodontia; family Petauridae; genus Petaurus; species Petaurus breviceps. The sequence goes on along the minus strand of NW_027185872.1, from coordinate 9,417,243 downwards.
CTCTATTTGTCAGGCCCTACTCTCCTTCACCCCTCACCATCTGCCCACTGGGCACCTTGCAGTGGATTCCCAAAGAGGACATCTTGAGCCCAGCAGGTCCCAAATGGAAACTCATTCTATTCCCCTCCCCCTCCCCAACTTCCCATCTTCCTAACTTCCCCATTACTGCCAACGGTGCCATCAGCCACTGAGTCACACCCCAACAATTCGGAGGGAGCAGAGGTCCCCCTGGGAGCCCCACTCCTGGTTACAAAGCAAGGTGTCCGGTGGGAGGCTGTGTGACCAGGGGCAGAAGGGAGTGGGGGAACCCGGAAATGAAGCGGTGTGAGTGAGTGTTTGCATACCCAGCCCCCAAGGCTGGTGTCTAGGATGCGTGGGACCTCCCCCACTCCACCCCAAGGGCAGGGCACTGGGTCACTAGGCGCTCACACATGTCCAGTCTTCTTCAGTGTTTCAAGGGCCCCAACTCACATTCCAGCATCTCAAAGGTGAACGTTACCTTGTTGCCTTGAAAGCCTTTTGGCCCAGGTTCACCTGGTGGTCCTTTCACACCCTGCCCAAAGCAAAAACCAAGAGGGAGTTAGGTCCTACAGGACATGAAGGTCACACCAGACCATAGCTCTGACTGTGTGTGTGGCTCAGGGCCCGCAGATGGCCCTGAGTGGGCAGAGTTGGGGAGCTGCCGATGAGGCCACTCTGGACCTTCACTAGGCTCTCTCCTGGAGGCTGGGGGCTTCTGGAATGCTGCCTGAGACCCACAAGTACTCCCCAGGGATGCTGAGCCCAGACACAGCTAGCTAAGGAAACACTCTTCTAAAGGGTGAGAGGCCGGGTGAACAGCTTCCGTCCTCCATCAGATGACAAGGCCAAAGGCAGGTCACCTCCATCTTGCTCCTTGAAATGTCTGCCCAACTATTTCTCCCAGGGCAGAGCGGGAGGGAGGGCCCAGGGCTCAGCTCTGCCCCCACCTGGATCTGATTTCAGTCTCTTACCTGAGGTCCCCGAGGGCCATTGGGTCCGTAGAGGCCAGGGGGTCCCTAGAGAATAAGAAGAGACCACAAGTTCTGGGGACAGTGTGCCTGAGACCTGATGTAGGGGCAGTTATGAGTGAGTGCTGGTGTGAGGGGTTGTGGTGTGAGCAGGGGGTCCCCTTGGTCATGGGACAGCGCTGCTGTTTGGGAGCTGGTCTGCTTTTTCTTTTTTTTTTTTTAAGTCCATTTATCATAAAGGAAAACAAAAATCATGTCTGTATTTTCTTACATTAACTAAAAAGCAGGTCCCTATTCAATAAACTTCTGTGGTTGCCTATTACCTCTAGGATCAAATATAAATGTTAATGGTGACTACTTTTGCCCCTAAAGGTCAGCTAGGTTTCATTTCACCCCTCTTTTTTTTCTTTTTCCATTTAAAATTTTTTTTCATTTTCCAAATGCTTTATTAACTTCTGATTTTCATCATTCATTTCTGCCAGATTTTGAGTTACAAATTTTCTCCCTGTTTTTCCCCTACCCACCTCCCCAGAATAGCAGTCCCACAGGATATTCCCTCCTCCAATCTGCTCTCTCCCATATCTTCTCCCATACCCCCTTCAACTTTTCCAGTAGGGCATGGTGGATCTCTATGCCCCAGTGCCTGCATATCTTACTTCCCAATTACATGTAAGATAGTATTAATAACAGTAGATAGATAGATAGATAGATAGATAGATAGACATAATTTTAAACATTTGATTTTAAAACTTTGAATTCCAGATTCATTCCCTTCCTCCCTTGTCACCCACCCTTACTGGGAAGATACGCAGTTCAGTATAGGTTGCACATGTGTGGCTAATGCAAAACATTAACATAGTAGATATATTGTGAAGGACTGACTATATTTCCCTCCCTCCTATCCCACCTCCCACTTGTTCTATTCTCTACTTTGATTCCGTCTCTTTTCAAAAGTGGGTGCTTCCAATTTCCCTCTCCCCCGCAGCCTGCCCTCCCTTCCATCATCCCCCCTCTCATCCCCTTCCCCCCTACTCTCCTGTAGGGTGAGATACCCTATTTAGTGTGTATGTCATTCCCTCCCCGAGCCAAATTCAGTGAGAATAAGGCTGATCTATTCCCCTTTGCCTTCCTATTCTTCCCCTCCATTGCCCTCTTGCCCACACTGCCCACACTGGGGGTTTGTTCCTCCTTCTGGAGAGTTCTCTGGCTGTCCCTCTGGCCCAGTAAACATCTTCACTGATGGTGCTGCTCGGACTCTATCTTCACCCCAAGGTCAGGGATGGCCAGGCTCTCCCTGCCACACCACTCTCTTTATGTAGTCCTTGGTGCCAAGCCTTGGTGCCCACTGGTGCCAGTTTAGCTGCTCTGACCAACACTTCCTCCATCACCTGAGGCTTGGCTCCAGTCCGACTCGGTGGAAGCCCAGCTAGGTCAGGATGGTGATGACAGTAAAGATAGCACTTTAAGGTTTACACATCTGACTACCTTCAAAGGAGAGAGGCCATTGGCCCCTTGACTAACCACTCGTAGGAGCCTGCAGACCCCTGGCCCAGCTCAGCCCACAGGAGAGCCGGCAGCGGGGCCCGCTGGCAGTGGCCACTCCATCCTCCTCAGTTCTTGGCCCCAGGTAGGGAGTGGTGCCCTGGCCTCTGCAAGATGGACTCCCCCACAGATGGCTGCCCATATGGGGATCCCGATATTGTTACTTACTTTGTCGCCCTTTATCCCAGGGGTGCCACATTCTCCTCGTTCACCCTGGAGGAACATGAAAGGTATAACATTGATCTTGGCTCAGCATTGGCATCGTTATTAAGCTGTAGTGCATTAGCCTGGAGGGCTGTGGAGAGCTCTCCCTTCCTCCCCAGCATGGGGATCCCCACGTTCCCCCACCTGGCCCTAAGGGAGAAAAAGATCATGCTAAGAGGTGCAGGTCACCCACAGATCGGGGAGATGAGACAGACAGATCCAAGGGCCAGGAGAGCTAACATCCTCATCCTGTCCCAGAACAGAGAATGGGTGAGTGAATTCGGAACTGGATTAATGACCCTCCCCAAAGGCCAAAAGACAGTGGAGAAGATCCTTCCCGGAGGCCTGCCCTGGGGCTCTGTCCTTTCCTTCTGCATCGTACTTAATGGCTCTGTGAAAGCAGAGATAACCCAGCCCTGGCATTTGTGAATGGAACATTAACCTAGTGGGGCTGGAAGCCACTCATCTTGCTGGCCAGGACACTGATGCCAGAGAGTCACTGGACTGACTCAAAGACAGACAGAGAATGAAAGCAGAAGCCTGAGGTGGGAAGGTCTTTCCAACCACAACAGTCAGGATGCAAAGGATGATCCTAACAGCCTCAAGCCAGAGCCACATCTAAGAGACCAAAGCGAACAGGGGACATAGATTTCAAGCTGAAGGTGACCTTCGAGGTGCATCTTCAAGTTCAGGGCCTGTGTGACCCTGGACAAGTCACTTGACCTCTCTAAGACTCAGTTTTCTTATCTGCAAAATGGGGATAATAATGCCTACCTCACAGGGTTCTGGTAGGCTCAAATGAAATATTAATCAGCCAATAACCAGTTATTAAGTGCCTACTGAGCCAAGCACTGTGTCAAGTGCTGCAAGATGCTGTTTTGTTGTTACTGTTTTGTAGACAAGGCTCAGAGCAATTAAGGGAGCTGCCCCTAGCATCTCTCTTGGCCGGTGGTGGGGAAGGGGGCACGTGTGGGCCTGAGAGAGGAGGGGTGTGGCGTGGTCTGAGTGGGAAAAAAAGGACCTATTTGTACACAGATATTTGTAGCAGTTTTCTTTGCGGTGCAAAGTGAGGGGATGCCCATCATCCAGGGGCCGGCTGAAGACACAGCTATCGTGGAATATTATTGTGCTGTAAGAAATGATGAGGGAATGCTCTCAGAAGAACCTGCGAAGACTCCCCTGAACTGATGCCTGGTTAGCGAGCAGAAGCAGCAGGAAGCTGCAGGCAGTGACAGCAACATTGTAGCAGTGATCAGCTGAGAAAGCCTCAGCTCCTCCCATCAGCACAATGACCCAAGGCAATTGCTGAGGGCCGGGCTCCAGAGACGAGACTGAGGGAAGCCCGAACCAGCTTCTTTCGCCTCCTTTAGCTTTCTCTCCTTTTTGTCTGCTTTTGCAACGCGGCTAATATGGAATGACTCCCGTGTGTAACTGGTGACAGGCTACTGGCCTTCTCAATGAGTGGGGAAGGAGCTAGAGGCAGGGGAAGAATTTGGAGCTCAGTTAAAAATAAATGATACTTCAAAAAGGAAAGGAGCTGTCCCAAGCGTGAGAATGTGCCAGCTCTGCCCAGGCCAGATGGGGCCCTCTGCACATTTTCCTCCCATATCCCCTGGGGAGGAGAGTTGAGAGAAATCTGAATGCTGGATTCAGATGGAAAATGTCTATCAGAAGAGAGCCTCAAAGCAAGCAATGGATCATGGGGGATGGGAACCAAATGAGTCAGTCTCCAAAGTGGGCAGCACAGAAAGATCAGGGCCCCAAAGGCCTCATAAATCGTTGGCCCAGCATGCACATTCCACTCGACCCAGCAGATCCGGACACGCCGGCGCCCCTGAAGAGCAGCTTTTGTGTTTGAGGCTAATTTTGTGAAGGAAAAGATTGTTCTCACATCTTTTTTTACTGTTAGAAAAGGGCTCCTCCTCTTTGGGGTGCCATCCATCTTGGTGGAATGTCCATGGTTATGGAGGGTCAGTACAAAGGCAGTGGACTTGGATGCAGAAGGCCCCGTTGGAGTCCCAGATCTGCCCCTTGCTGTATGAGTGACCCTGGGCAAGTCACTTGACTGTTGCATCTTCCTCTGTAAAATGAAGGTGTTGGACCGGATGGCCTCTGGGGTCCCTTCCTACTCTACCCAGGATTCCCCAGCTTTCCCTGGGAGGCTTATGATCACTTTTCTTCCTGCATCCCAAGTTAATTTATCACATTAACATCTTACCTTGTCCCCTTTGTACCCAGGATCTCCCTGAGGAAGAAAGGGAAAAGGGAGATTGTAAGTGAAAACCAACAGCAATCTCCTTCCAAGCCTGTGTGTGTTAAGATGAACCCACAAGGTGCCATGAGTGTCCAAGGAGCAAACGGAGGGACTTTCCACCTCCCCTTCTTGCATCTTCGCCTCATTCCCAGACCCCACATCCCCAGGTCCTAGTCACTGGGTGGAGTGACCCTTTGGCATCAGGAGCCTCCCAGCCCCCAGGACAGCACATGGCCCTGTGCATGCTGAGACTTACCCCTGGGCCTTTCTCTCCTGGCTCTCCTTTCTGGGCATCACCCTGTCACATAAAAAGCAGCCTGGTCAGAGGTGATGGTTCAGAATGCCTGCCTCCCTCTCAGCCCTCTTCTCCAGCAAGACACACTTCAGTGCCCACAGGGGACCCAGTCACTCTGCTGCCCACAAAGGGCAGGAGCCTTCTACTAGGAGCAGCTGTGATCTAAGAAGAGCCATTCAATAACCCCGGACAGTCACAGGCCAGGCAAAGGCTTTGGGCCTGGATGACCTAGAGCCCCTGGCACTCCTGCATGGTGTCACGCACTCCCTGGCCTCTGAGGACCTGTGCAGAGAGCTACCCCCAGGCATGGTACCATGAGGTCTTCCCAGGAAGGAGGTGATCCACATCTCTGTGGCACTAAGTTAGGATCAGCATTCGGGACTGTAAGGGTTATGGGATTTAAAGATCTTCCATGCCCCATTGGACTTGCTGACGTAGCAGGAAGGGGCGGAGCAAGAGAAAGCAGAAGCCAAACTAGAGTTCCTGAGGTGGCTGGCAGTGGCGGCGATGGCGGTAGCAGCAGCAGAGGCAGCAGCAGCGCGAAGCCCTTTTTGAGTTAGACAGAATTTCTGCTAAGGACTCCTGCTGAGGACTGCCAGGGGCTGGAGCTGCTGGGAGCGTGCTTCCCGGATGCTGGGTGGTTGCTGTGAGTGGGGAGAGGAGGACCTTTGCCTGAGGTAGCCTGTTCTGTTTTACAGGCTTGAAAATGTGGGTGCTTTCTACTTTATCTGCCTGTGCCAATGTCATAACTACTCTGATGGCTTTCACTTTCTGGTTTTGGGACTCAGTCTTTTGGTATCTTAATAAATTTTCTAGTTTATTCCCCCATATGGCAAGCATGATGTATTTTGTGATGGATAATTATATCAGCATATCTGTAATCTCCATAGGCATTGTGAATATGGCATTGCTGATACAGGGACCTGGGCCCATGGGCACACACATATACATGCATGAAGGAATGCACATCCTGTTCATGTACCCAGTCTCCCAAAAGGAGAATGGGGAAACCCTGAGTGTTTCAAATGTGCTGCGTAAGGTAGGTGTCCAAACAAAAACTCTTGAAAAGCTAAGTCCCAGCTCTCTCTCAGTGGGCACAAGGAGAGTTTGGAGCAAGTAGCTTTAGCCAGCAGGGGATGGCGGGGCTGCATGCCCCCTTCCTGGCACCCGTAAAAGGCCTGCTAAGGGTGGGAGGGAGACAGCTGCGAAGCCTGTGTTTCTCAGTCTGCTGTTCTCCCACTGCTGCCGGCGGGCCCTTCCTCAGCAAGCCACCAATCACCGACCTCAGCGCCTGGGGCACTCAGGAGACACCAAGCTGGGCTGGGGGGGGGGGGCGGAGGGGGCGCGGAAAAGCAGGTGCCAGGGCTCTTCCAAAAGGCAGCCAAGTTTTGGCAGCTCCAAGAGCGTGTGGGCTTTTTCTGTCCTGGGCTTTTGTGTTAAAAAAAACAAAAAGCTGGAAGAGAGGATGGTGGAGGAGGAGGAGAGCACAGAGCATGAAGGGAAGACTCACTGGCTGGCCTTTTGGTCCTCGGTCCCCTTTGCTGCCTGGGTAGCCATGGGTGCCCTGTGCGGTGAAGAAATTCATCATGAACAGCAGTGCTCCCCTTGCCTGGCTGGGTGCAGGGCTAATTCTCACCCGGATCCAGAAAGGGTTTGGGACCCATTTATCCAGTAGCCTGCCTGAAAAAGGTGGTCCCCCCAGAGGGCAAGAGGCCCCCAAGTGAGCAGCAGGATGCTCTCCTGGGGTTAGGAAAAATGCTTCTTCCCTCTGAACTCAGGCTTTGCTCAGCTGAGCCATCAGCAGACCTGGAGCCGAAAGCACAACTCTGTGACTCCCTGGAAAGGGAAGCTGGTGGGCATGGCAGGGAGGGTTCTCCCAGCCTCGACTCCCTCCCCCTGGCCACACCTAATGGGGGAAGCAAGCTCTTGAGGGTCTGCCCTCCCTCCCCAGTTCCCCAGTGCTCCTACTGCCCCCTGCAAGTCCTGAGTCCTCTGCTCATGGAGCCAAGAGGGACACTTAGGAATAATCTGGATCAACCCTGTCAATTTACAGAAATGAGAACCGAGGCTTACAAGGGGGAAGGGACCTGCCCAAGGTCACCCATGAGTGTGGTCAGTGGCAGAGCCAGAATCCAAACTCAGGTCCTCTGATTTAAAATCTAGCTCCCTTTTCACCAGCACCCCTGCTCTGACACAGACTCTCTAGTCAGGAAGGCCAGGATATTCCTGCAAAACACCTTCCTCTTTGGCTTGAGTCTAACTAAACAGAAAAAGGTTTACCTTGTTTTAAAACTCCAGCAGGGGCAGTGGGGTGGGGGTGGGGGGGTTGTCTAAGGCTCTGATGCCAACTGAGTTAGCTTGGTTTAGCATTCCCTTCAGCTGTGGTGAGGCCAGGGAAGCCCTCAGCCCTTGGGAGACGTGGCACCCCTTTCCCTCACATGTGCCCCGAGCTCTTCATGTAGGCTGGGGACCTTTCCCAAGAGTGGCCTCCCAGCTTCCTCGGCTCCTGAAAACCCCGAGCTGGGTGGCATCCCTTGGGTTCCATCATTCCTGAGCCATGGCCCCCCCCCCCAGACCACCCTGGGGTCAAAGCAGAGATACTCACGGGAGGCCCTGGCTCCCCGGGATCCCCCTTCTCACATTCGCAGGCTTTCTGGCCGCACTAAAACACAGAAGGACCTCCCTGAAATGCCGAGAGTCGCCAGCATTTATGTTTGCAAAGCTTTTCAAAATGTCATTTTTATATGTGTCACAAGGGCACTGGGCCCAGAGCAGGAAGACCCGAGTTCAAATCCAGCTTCAGAGCCTTATTGGTTGTGTGACCCTGGCCAAGTCGTTTCACTTCTGTCTGCCTTTCTCTTGACAGCCTCTGCTTCCCAGGTCTGTTGTGAGGATCACGGAGATAACGTGTAAAGCGCTCTGTAAACTCTGATGCTCCACGTCAACGCTGGCTGTGCTTGGGCTCAGTATTGTCTTCAGTCTCGGCTGACCCTCACAGCAGCCCTGGGAAACAGATGTGAGTGCTGGTCTCCTTCTACAGTGGAAGGAACTGAGGCAGGGGACGGTTGAGTGGCTCTCTCAGGGTCACCAGGCAGTGTGAGTGTCTCTGGCAGGATCTGAACACAGGGCTCCCTGGCTCCAGGTCCAGGGCTCTGGCCCTGGCCCCACCTCGTAGTCCCATTCTAAGGGATGTCTGGCATGACATAACTGGGGGTCAGCCTGCAAATGCCTCTGCATCCCCTCCCACTCTTGGGCTGGTGGAGAGCTATGGATAATGTCTGGGTCATAGAGGCTGGGCTCTGTCCCCTTGTCAGGCGAGCCCTGTGCTGGGAACGTCCTTCTGGGGCTGCTTTAGCCTGGAAACATGGAGCTAAGTGCCTGCTTAGAGACCTTTGTGAGGACAGAGGCTCGTGGCACTGGCTGAGGGTGTGCAGAGCACCTGCAGCAGTCTGGGAGTCCTCACGGGTTTGTGTGTATATATACATGTGTGACAGTGTGTGTGCATTGTGTGTGTGAGTGCGTGCATGTGTGTGCATGAGTGAGTGTGTGCATCTGTGTATGCATGTGTGTGCAAGTGTGTGCGTGTGACTGTGTGTGAGAGCATTGTGCATGTGTTTGTGTGTATTGTGTGTGTCCATGTGTGAGAGTATTGCATGAGTGTGCATGCATGAGTGTGTGCATGAGTGTTAGTGTGTGTACATGTGTGTGAATGTGCGTGTGAGCGAGAGTGTGTGCATGTGTGAGTGTGCATGCGTGAGAGTATATGCATTTGCATGTGTGTGAGGGTGTATGTATGTGTGTGGGAGTATATGTGCATGTGTGTGAGGGTGTGTGTGCATGTGGGTTCATGGTCCTGCTGTTCTCCAACACTCTGGCAGACGTGGCCAAGAAAACAAGTGGGGTTGGGGTCTTTCTTCCTTAGCTGGTTCTGTGAGTCTGAAAACGTGGCTCTCTGTCCCTCTGTTCTTTGGGCCTTAGGAGAAGCTTGGCCCATGCTCAGCCCAGAGAGCATCTGAGAGGACAGGGGCTTCCCTGGATGCCAGGGGATCCTGGCCCCTCTCTCTGCACTCGCCCTTTGCCCTCTTTCCTTCTCCACCCCAACAGGGGAGGCCAGGATTTGTTTGTGAAAAGGGTGAACAGAAGAAAACTCTTCCAAGTCTTCAGTGGAAGACTCCCCCCTTGGAGGAAGTCCTTTCTGGGAGCTGCCTGATCAGCAGTGGCAGCCTGCTAAGGGAAGGCAGAGGAAGGCGGGTAGGTCATGCTTACCTTCTTATCAAAAAGGGTTTCCTGAAAGGAAAAAGAAAGGGAAATATATTAGCCTGGGCAGTGGCCCTGTAGGTTCTTGAATGAGGACCCACGCTGCCCCTGCCCATGCAGATGGAGGGTTGGTGCTACAGATCTTCAGGCATGTGGTGGGTAGACAAGGACTCCCACTTTCCAGTTCTGGCTCTGGGTCTGGCAGGCTTGTCCTATCTCAGCTCACCATCTCTGTGACTCCCCAAAAGTCAACTCCCTCCCTGGTCACCTTTCCCCCATCTGGGCTGTCTTCTCCTGTGAAATTGTAAGCTTCATGAGGGCAGGGGCTGTCTTTTTCTTATATTTGTATCCCTGGCACTTAGCACAGGGCTTGGCACATAGTAGGTGCTTAATTTTTCATTCATATCCCATGACTTCCAAGAACAGTCTTTCCACTGTCCCATGCTGTTTCCATTTCCCGCTCCCATCCTGACCCCTACCAGAGGCTTCTCAAAGGAAAGAGTGGAGGGGGCAATGGCCACGGGGACACAGAGCCCGCCAGGACAAAGCTTCAAGGCCCCAGTCACTTTCTGCATGGTCATCACCCCAGCCTGTCTTCCAGACTTCCTCAGCCACTGGTCCTGACTGCTCATAACCAGGGGATATCCATTACAGGGGACTCACTTCTTACTCTCCAGCCACAAGCAAGGGAAATTCTAGATGAAATCCATGCTTGAGGCCAGCCAGACACATGCAGACCCCTTTGGTCCACAGAGGCAAGCAGAGATCTGCCCTCCTCGCAGACTCCTTGTCTCCCTTTATCAGACGGAGACTCCACAAGGCATTGACCAACCTGAGGCTTCTCTCTCTCTCCGTCTGTTACAGTCAAGGCCTATGCTGAGAGATGGGCCTTGGCTGGCAAGTAGAAGCCTTTTTCCCCACTGGGGAATCCTGAGAAAACTTGGTCTTGCCAGTGTCTACATATCACCCATGGCATTGGGCTGAGCAAGCCAAAGGCCTCCTAGTCAAAGTTCTCATTCTCAAATGTCAAAAACAAAAGAAAACCCTCAACATGTAACAGTGGACATTTTAAGGTCTGTTTCTAAAATGGATGACCAGTCTATTCTATCACCAAGGGTGCTCAGAAGGCTGGCAGTTCTTGTCCCCCATCTGTGTTTTTTTTCTTGGAAGCTTCTGCTTTCACAGGATCCTGGGTCTCATGCTGGAAGGGGCCCCCTCGTCCAACTCCCTTATTTTACAGACCCAGAAAGGTCAGGTCACACAGTAACATCTCCATCCAGCTATCCAGAGATCTATTTCAAATACAGCCCCTAAAAGAAGTCTTAGAAAGTTCTCCACTTGTCTTCACAAAGTCAACTTCCCAGGGACAACATGGGCCAGGGAAGGCTTGCCATGAATCAGCTGGAAGGGCAGAGAGGTTTAGCCTGTGGCAGTGAAGGCCCCCAGGGAAGGGGTAGAGGTGGGACACCAGAGAATCAGCTTCAAGCCTTTGAAAACCTGTCCTGTAGAAGAGCTGTCTGGCCCCCAAGACAGAACCAGGAGCGCTGGGAGGTGACAGTTCAAGACATCAGGAGAAACTCCCTGCAATGGAAAGGCAAGGATCCAGAAGCCACCTGGGCTGCCTGGAGAGGGTGGGCCTCTGGCTCTCGTCCTGGGCATCCTGGAGACTCTCTTTTTTGGGGCTGGGTGGACTCTGGGGCCCTGCTGGGTCTGAGGGTCTGACTCTTCGGTTTGGAAAGTTTGCAGTTTTTCAGTTGAAAGCATAATAGTAGTGACCAAATAAATATGAAAATCCCCGGGTCTCCTGTAGGTTTGAATTCACCATCTCCATGACAACACCATTGGTCTTGAGGTACACAAGGGCCCAGGGAATTTCCAACAAAGCACAAAGTCCACCCGCTCCAGGGTCCCTGGGCAGTGGGGGTAAGGGGTTGGCTATAGGGCCCAGATGTCCTATGAAGATGGTTCTGACCCAGCAGTGTGGTCAGGAGCCCAACCCCGGCTCAGAGGCCGCTTCCTGGAATGGGTGGGTTTGCAGGAGCTGTTTGCAAAGGGTCAGTGTCTAAGAAAGGAGACAGAGGCTAACATGGACTAGCAGACAAAGGGAACAGGAGAAGGAAGGTGGGGAGGAGCCATCCCACAGTGATGATGCTATGAAGGGGTTCTAGGTCAGATGGAAACAGAAAGGAGAGTCTGAAGGGAAATGGGCAATAAAGGATGAAAGGGACAGGAGAGAGCCCCAGCTCGAGGCTCAGAAGTTCAGGGCTGCAAGGCGTCTATGAGGACAGTGAGTCCAGACCCTTCATTTTTACAGAGGGGGTGACTGAGGCCCAGAGAGGTTGTACAGCTTGGCCAATGACCCAAAAGTAAAGCCAAGATGTGAACCTAGGTCTTCTGACTCCAGATCCATGACTTTTCCACTTGAATTAGCATTAGAGGTGTGCAATAGTGAATTAAATTAAATTATATTATCAACTAAGTACCTGCTCTAGGCAAAGCCTAAAAAGTAAACACAGGTAGGTCCCCCAGGAGTAAAAGTTTCAGCAAAGGGTTACAAGCTCAGAGGAGCTGGGGTCAGGGAGGCTGTGCACAGAGACTCTTGGTTCCCAGATTCTTTAACAAGTGGTTGAGGGCAGTGGGGTGGGATGGAAGGGATCAGAAACTCATCTGCTTCTCCTGTCCCAACCTGACCAGAAACCATGGAACCAAGCAAAGTGTACAGAGGGGGAAGAATGCAGTCTAGGGTTCTTTTGGGGTGAGATATACTAAAAAGGGGGCTTCTTCCGAGAGGCCTTCCTACCTCTATGACCCAGGAGAGGGTAAGATTGGGGCAGAGGGAGGGGCTGGAGGCCCCAAAGGGCAGCCTGACCTCCCCGGGGGTCGGGGGTGGGTGGACAGGAGCAGAAGTGGGTCTGGGGCAGCTACCCCAAGCTCAGGAGAGGGGCTTGTTAACATTTCAATGAAAGCATTTACACCTCAGATATGAGCAATGCTGCAAATTTGGGCTGGAGTTTTGCTCTGTTCATGGTCTAGACTTTAAAAAGTGATGGAGAAAATTGTAAATGGTGGAGATTACATTTTATGATATACCACATGTACATTTGCGGGGGGGGTGGGTGTTAACATTCACCAGCACACCCTGGGTAGCGGCAATGCATAGGGGTCAGGCAGGCACCCTCTTCTGCTTAGGAAATGAGCCCGGAGGTGAGCGGCTCATGGCCAGGGAGTCATCTTCTACTACAGGTTTCCAGCTTAAGCAGCACTTTGGAATGAAGGGTCCAGTGCTGCCCAGCACAGCAGAGTCAGAGAGCAGGTGATAGAAGGCCAAGGCCAGACAAGTGCGCAGTGAACACAAAAGGACAGACAGAAGGACTCCGGAAGCTGCAGTTTGTCAGGGACAACAAATTAGGCAAGGTCCTTAACACCAAAGCAATGGACCATGAGGGGGAATTAGAAACTCCTGGGATGCATTAAGGGCAGGCTATGGAGGAATGCTTTGGGATGAAACAAGCTCCAAAGAGATGTGTTCAAGGCAAAAACTGACACATCCAGGTAGAGCTGAGAAAGACCTGAAAGTCACAGTGGAACACAAGTTGACCCACCTGAACAAAGTGCTAGAATGTGCTAAAGAACATAAGGATCTTTGTAAGCACTGATTGGGGGCGGGGTTGGGTCAGGTTCTGAGGACAGACAGTCCCTGCCCTGTGGGGACATGGTCAGAGAAGGGCCCTATGGTCTGGGAAGTCCCAGAAGGCACAGGAAGTGACGCTTCTACGGCTCTGGTGATGCTTAGCCAGGAAAGCCGCCGGTAACCCTGCCTGGGAAGACCCTGGATCACCTCCGAAAGAGGCAGGCCCCCCTTCTTCCCCCTGCTGCCAAGGGCCACTCCTGAGTTCATCGTCCAACTCTGACTCACGGGACCCTCCCACGCGCAGAAGAAGCCTAGAGTATAGAATGAATTCTGACTTACCAGCTGACGCTGCACATTCTCAGTAACGTTAGGGTCACTCAACAGTGGGATGGGTTTGCCAGAGGAATCCCCCGAGATCAGCCGAAGTTTGGCTTCATTGGCCACCCGGGAAAGGCCGACAGGGACAAAGGAGATGCCCAGACTCCGGGCTGCGTCCGAAACGCCGTGGACATCGGGGTTCTTAGGGTGGTCGACGCCATCGGTCATGAGCACAGCCACTTTCGCGCCGCCATCACGGCCCTCTTTCTGGAAGAGACGCGTGGCATTGGAGATGGCGTAGGAGGAGAAGGTGCCTTGCCCGATGAGGCGCATCGACCGGACCCCCTGCTGGAAACCCTGCAGCCCTCTCCAGGAGGCAAAGGGCTGGTCCACTTGGACAGAGCTGCTGAACTGCAGAGCCGCCAGCCTGACGTCGTGGCCGCCTGAGGAGTCCAGAGGCCTGCGGGAAATCTTGTCGCTGAGACTACTGACAAACGCTTTCTGTCTGTCGAAGAGGACGATCTTGGAGCTCTCTGAACTGTCCAGGATGAAGAGCATGTCGATGAGGCAGGTGGAGCCTGAAACAGAAGGAGCGCCTAAGCGAGAGGGGCCGCTGGAGCGCAGCAGAGGAGGCCGAGTGCCGACGCCCAGACCGCGGCCACAAAGCCGTCCAGGCGCAGGGGCTCAGCCCTCCTTCCCCTGGCCCTCCCCAAAGAGGGCGGGAGTCTGACGGGCCTCAGCCCCGAGTCAGTCCTGCTAGAGGTGCGAGGGGGCCCAGAGAGGCCGCCGTCTCCCAGCTGGACGCCCGGCAGCATATGCTCCGACGGCAAACCCTGGTCTGTCCACTTCTCAAACCACAAGCTGCTGGGAGGTTCCCTTTCAGAAGTCACGGAGACAGGGTGAAGCCGAGGGAGTCTGCTGGTCTGCCGGGCAGTGGAGACTGGGCAGCCCAAGGAACAGACAGGGGCCAAGGCAAGTCAGCGCTTACCTTGAGACTTCTCAAAACCTCATGGCGTCCTTCTAGCTAGCTAAAGAAAGTGATAAGAAAACTCTCTCACCCTGCGGGCCACCTCTCCTGGATGACGATGTCAGGTTACCCTTTGGCCCCTTCTTCCGCTGGCCATGCACTTGGAGAGTTACCACAGCCACCCAAAGGAGTAGGCACAGAGCAGGGCGGCTGGTCCACATCCTGGCCCCTGACGCAAAAGCTTCTGCTCCACAGCCGGGGAATGGGGGCCAGGCTGTGATCCTCCTGGGAATGAAGGAGCAAGGTTTGTCCAGAGTTGGCAGCTGACCAGAGGGAAGGTCTCCCCAAAGAGGCTGCCACCTGGCATTCTGGCTGCAGCAGGAGACACAGGCATCCCTGGGCAGCCCAGGCCAGCAGGGGCCCGAAGGGGCTTTCTTGTCTTGTTCAATAACTGGCAGCCTGGCCAGGGTTGCACCTGTGAGCCCTGAAAATGAGGATCCTCCCCCACCCCCTTACTCTCAAAGCACCCTCTCCCCACATACACACATTCCCCCATATACACCAGCACATGTATACACATGCACCCATACATGATGAGCTTACACACATATGCCAAACAAATGCCATCATGCATACCTGTGCCCACACATCACAATGTAGACAGATGTGCACTGCCCCCACATGCCAACACAATAATGCAACTCATGTGCACACACATGTGTGTGCCTATATTAACACATGTACATGTGTACACACATATACAGACAAGTGTGCGCGCACATACATGCAGAGGACTGTGTTTCTGACTTCAATTTGGTTTCCTCTTTAAGCTTCTCTAAGGTTAAGCTCATTCAATTCAATGCAACAGCAGAGATTTAGCCACAAGCATGTACTTTGTGCACTGTACAAGGTTCTGGGGACACAGAGACAGAGGCACAGTGGCCCTGCCCTCCAAGAGCTTCCGTTCTACACGTCTGATATCAAGCACAAGATGTTTGGAGGAGGGAGTGGGAGTGGGGCAAACTGGATGGATGGAGATGAGTCCTGAGGGAAACCAGCTCCTCAAGAGG
Source organism: Petaurus breviceps papuanus (assembly GCF_028583685.1). Classification (NCBI taxonomy): domain Eukaryota; kingdom Metazoa; phylum Chordata; class Mammalia; order Diprotodontia; family Petauridae; genus Petaurus; species Petaurus breviceps. The sequence continues at coordinate 9,401,716 of NW_027185872.1, read as the reverse complement.
CAGAGGGGCAGAGAGATGCCTGTCTAGGCTTAGAGGCAGCCAGGACAGGACGCTTTCAGCCAGTTTGGTTAGAATGCTGAGCAGACCTCCTAGAAGGATAGGTCAAATGACCCTGTGTGGCAGAAGCTTGCATTTTATCCTGGGGTAATAGGGAGCCACTGAAAGGTTAGGATCAGGGAAACAACATTATCACCATAACTGGCATGTACATAATGCCTCCAGTTTTGCAGAGCACTTTCACATATTATCTGTTTGAATTTCACATAAACCTTGTGAGACAAGGGATATGATTAATCCCATTTTACAGATGAACAAACAAAAACGGGACCAGATGAATACATAAATTCTATCAAACCTTTATAGAATGATTAATTCTAGCACTATCCAAATCACTTGCAAAGGTAGGAAAGGAAAGAATCCTATAAAACTCCTCATGATAAAAATATGGTGTGGATGTCTAAAACAGAAAGAAGCAAAACAGAGAAGGAAAATTATTGACTAATATACCTAATGAACACTGATGCAAAATTTGTAAATAAAGCATTAGCAAAGAATCCAAGGAATGGTATCAAAAAGATGATAAATTCTGACCAGGTTGGATTTATGCAGAATTGTAGGGTTGTTCAATATCTGGAAAACTAGAAACATAATAGACTATATTATAGAAAGAACAGCAACAATCATATAATGATATCAATGGTTGCAGAAATGAGCTTTTGAAAAAATACAATACCCATTTCTGATTTATATTAAAAACACACACCCTAGAAAACACATGAATAGACAGACCTTTCCTCAGGATGGTAAGTGATGTTTATCTAAAACCATGAGCAAATATTATATGAAATGGGGATAAGTAGAGGCTTTCCAGTAAGATCGGGGCAAGGATGGTATTACTGCTACTATTTGACAGTGTTAGAAATTGGGGGCAGCTAGGTGGCACAGTAAGAGTGCCGGCCCCAGAGTTGGGAGGACCCAAATCGGTTCTGGCCTCAGATACTTAACACCCATACAAAAAAAATTGGCTATGTAACCTTGGGCAAGTTACTTAACCCCAATTGCTTTAATTAAAAAAAAAAGAAATTGAGGAGATAAGTATAGGCAAAGAAGGTTTCCCCCTCCAGATTATATGATAGTTTACTGAGAGAACCAGAGAGTCAGCTAAAAATATAAATTAAAATAGGGTTAATGATAGCACCTGCAGGAGAGGGGGAGGAACCAAGATGGCAGCAAAAAGGCAGAAACTCACCTGAGCTCCCCCTAATTCCTCTCCAAGTAACTTTAAACATGATGCCTCAAAACAAATTCTGGAGTGGCAGAACCCACAAAAGAATTAGGCAAAACAATGTTCCAGCCCAAGGTAACTTAGAAGTTTGGAGCGGAAGGTCTGGCACACTGTCACACAAAGTAGAGCCCTGTCCATGCAGGCAATGCCCAGGCAAGACAGCAGAAGGTGAATCAGCAGCAACTTACAGACAATAAGAGGGTCAGGCAACTGATCAGGAGGAAATTACAGGGGCCCCTTTTCTGGCACTGGGTGCAAGACTATTGCATTGCTCATACATGGATCTGGGTCACAGTCCCAGGAGGGACTAGTACACCAGAGCTTGTAACCACAGGAGAGCAGGGATCATGGTCACAGTTCCAGGGTGGAAAATACTGCTTGTGGTCACTCATAGACATCAGGAGAGTAGTAAACACATCTTTCCTCAGTTATGGCATCATAGAAATATATGCAATCAACCAGGAAATAGTAGTCTGATTGTTTAAAACAAGTCCAAGAAATATTTGTTTTTGTTTTTTATATAGCTTTTGACAAATCTTGAAAATAAATTTCACTATAGAGTTTTTGCCATTAGAATGAAACATCAGACATAATCTTTCAAGAAATTATTGAGGAAAACTGCCCTGATATTTTAGAAACAGAGTAATAAGAGAAATTGAAAGAAAACACTTATCACCTCTTGAAAGAAATCCCAAAATGCAAACTCCCAGGAATATTATAACTAAATTCTAGAGCTCCCAGGTCAAGGAGAAAATGTTACAAAAAAGCCAGAAAGAAACAGATCACATATTATGGGGCCGCAATGAGGATCACACAGATTTAGCAGTTTCTACCTTAAAGGATTGGAGGGCTTAAATATGATACACCAGAGGGCAAAGGAGAGAGTATCACAACCAAGAATCACCTACCCAGCAAAACTGAGTATAATCCTTCAGAGGGGAAATGTATATTTAATGAAAATGAGTACTTTCATCATTCCTGATGAAAAGATAAGAACCAAACGGAAAATTTGACATTCAAATGCAAGACTAAAAAGAAACATAAAAAGGTAAACAGGAAAGAGAAATCATAAGAGATTCAATAGGATTAAACTGTTTCAATTTCTACATGGGAAGATGATGCTTGTTATTCCTAAGAACTTTTTATTACTATCAGTGCAGTTAGAAGGATACAGAAGGGTGTGGGTGTGAGTTGAATATGATGGAATGAAATCTAAAAAAATAAAATGAAGGGGTGTGAAAGAGAAATGCATGCAGAGAAAGGGAAAAGGAAAGATAGAATGGGGCAAATTATTTCACATAAAAGATTTATAAAAGAGCTTTTATAATGAAGGGGAAGATGGGGAAGGTAGGGGGGCAGTGCTTGAACTTTATTCTCCTTGGAACTGATTCAAAAAGGGAATAACATGTACCTAGTTGGGCACAGAAAGCTACCTTACCCTAAAAGGAAGTAGAAGGGGAAGGGGATAAAAGAAAGGGGCAGGGCTGACAGAAGGGAGAGAGGACTGGGGGAGTCAGGCTAATATGACAGAAAGGAAAAAAAAATGACAAGTGTTGGAAGGAATTTGGGAAAATTGGGACCCTAATACATTATTGGTGGAGTAATGAACTGATCCAACCATTCTGGAGAGCAATTTGGAACTATGCCCAAAGGGCAATCAAGCTGTGCACATAATTTGACCCAAGAATGCCAGTACTAGATCTGTATCTCAAAGAGGAAAAAAAAGGAAAAGGACCTATATGTACAAAAAATATTTCTGGCAGCTTTTTTTGTGGTAGCAAAGAATTGGAAGTTGAAGGGGTGCCTATCAATTGGGGAATGGCTAAAAAAGTCATGGTATATGATTGTGATGAAATATTATTGTGCTATGAGAAATGACAAGCAGGATGCTTTCAGAAAAATCTGGAAAGGCTTATATAAACTTATGCAAAGTGAGGTGAGTAGAATCAGGAGAACATTTTGCACAGTAACAGCAATATTATAACTGTGAATGACTTAGGTGTTTTCCGCAATACAATGAACCAAAACAATTGCAAAGGACTTATGCTGAAAAGTGTTATCTCCCATGGAAAGAATTGATGGAGTAGATGTAGATTGAAGCATACTTTTTAAAACTTTCTTTATTTTTCTGGTTTGGGTTTTTTTTGATCTGTGACTAATGACTAATATGGAAATATGTTTCGTATGACTGCACATATATAACCTATATCAAATTGCTTGCCTTCCCAATAAAGGGGCAGGGAAAGAAAGGAGAAAGAGAATGTGAAACTCAATTTAAAAATGTTAAGATATGTTTTTATATGTAATTGGTAAAGAATAAAATATTAAATAAATAAACAAATGAAAAGGAAAAAAATCCAAATGATAGCACCATAATGCTGTGCAGCTCAAATCAGATAGTGTCTAAGTGCTTTATGAAATATTCTTTATGGTAATCAAGACAAAACTAAATAATTGGAGAAATTCTCATGGCTCATGGGTAGGCCAAGCCAATGCAATAAAATGACAATGCTACTTAAGTTAATTTACTTAGTCAGTGCTATAAAAATCAAACAACCAAAGGATGGCCTTATATTTATCTAGAGGAACAAATGGTTAAGAATTTCAAGAGAAAATAATGGGAAAAAATGGTAAGGAAGGAGTTTAGCAGAATCAGATCTCAAACTATACTACAAACAATAATCATCTAAATGATTTAGTACTAATTAAGACATAAGGAGAATGATCTGTAGAATAGATTAGATCTACATCATATAGAAGCCAAGAAACTCAGTAGCCTAGTTCTTGATAAGAGATCCTGGCAACTGAGGTAAGTACTCACCACTCAACCAAAAACTTCAGGAAAAATGGAAGGGAAATTGGCAGAAGTAAGTTAACTAACATCTTATAACAAGTATCAAAATTAGCTCTGAATGGACACATGACTTAGACATAAAAGGTCACACCATAAAAAAAAGAGGAGCAAGGAAGAAATTACTTTTCATATCTATGGATAGAGGAAGAGTTCATGACCAAAAACCAGAGAAAATAAAAGGAGCAATTCTGATTATGTAAAACTTACAGGGGTTTACACAAATGAAAACAATGCAGCCAAGATTAGAAAGGAAACAGCTTACTGGAAGAAAAATCTCTTCAGCAAGTTTCTTTGACATATATCCAAAATATATAAAGAATTGATTCAAGTTTATAACCCTAACCCTAAATAACAGCCATTCCCCAAATAAAAAATTGCCAAAGGATATGAGCAGGCATTTTTTTTTAAAGCAATTGGGGTTAAGTAACTTGCTCAAGGTTACACAGCCAGTTATTTCTGGGTGTGGTGCTAAGTATCTGAGCCTGGATTCGATCCCCAGGTCATCCCGACTCTGGGGCCGGTGCTCTTACTCACTGAGCCACCTGGCTGCCCCTAAGCAATTGGGTTAAGTAACTTGCTCAAGGTTACACGGTCAGGTCTTTCTGGGTGGGTGCTAAGTGTCTGAGCCCAGATTCGATCCCCAGGTCATCCCGACACTGGGGCCGGTGCTCTTACTCGCTGTGCTACCTGGCTGCCCCAAGCAGGCATTTTCCAAGGACAGAAATCCAACCTATTAATAGCCATGTGAAAAATATTTCAAATGAATAACTCCATACCTATCAGATTAGCAAAAGTGAAAAATGACAAATAGTAGACGGCTTTAGGCAAACAGGTATATTAATGAACTATTAGTGAAACTGTGATTTAGCCCAGCAGTTCTGGAAAGCAATTCTGGACTATGCCTCTAAAGTTACTAAATGAACCCACCAACACTATTACTAGGTCTATACCCCTAAGAGATCAAAGAAAGAGAAAAAAGTCCATTATACACAAACATATTTATGGAAGCTCTTTTTGTAGTAGCAAAACCTGGAAATAAAGTGGATGTCCATAAGTCGAGGAATAGTTAAACAAATTATGCAATAAGGGTGTAATAGATAGTGTTGTGCCATAAGAAATGATGGAAGGGATGGTTTCAGAGAAACCTGGGAAGACTTGGGTGAACTGATGCAGAACGAAGGAGAACAGTTCATACAAAACAACATTGTGAAGACCAACTTTGAGACACTTCAGAATCCTATTAATGCAGTGACCAACAATGATTCCAGAAGAGCCATGGTGAAAAAACCCCCTCACCTCCTGAACTCAAGGTGCAGAATAAGCCTATGTGGTGGCCATGACCAGCACGAGAAAGCTCTTGGTGATCGTGCATGCTCGTTAGAAGAGCTTTGCTTTTCTTTCCTTTTTCACCATTGGCAGGGGTGGCGGTGATGATGGGCAGAGTTGGGAAAGAAAAAAATAAATGCTTGCTAATTGAAAAAAAATTTAAAAAGAGAGAAGAGGAGGGATGAGACGGGTGTTCATGTGAAGGTAAAATCCATAAGCCATTGTTAATAACGTGGAGGGGGGTTGGGGGACCATAGAAGCATAAAGAGTGACTCTCAGATTACAAATGCAGACAACCAGCACCAGGGTGAACCCCTTCACAGAAATAGAGAAGTCTGGGGAAAAGAGAATGGGCTCTGTCAGTCAAGCTGAATTTGAGACTAGACATTGAGCATGTCCAGTAGCCAGCCAGTGATTCCAGACAGACATTCACAAGAAAGACCAAGGATGGAGGGACCGACCTAGGAGGGGTCAGCACACAGATAGCAATGAAACCCCTGGCAGCTGGTGAGATCACTAGGAGAGAGTGTAGAGATAGAAGAGAGGGAAGGGGAGCGGAGGGGAGGGGAGGGCAGGGAAGAGGGTCCAGGGCAAAGTCTTAAGGGACAGATGAAGATAGGCTGGAATGCACTCAGCAGGAGAATACAGGAAAGGAGGCTGAGAAGGAGCAGTCAGACAGTATTGGCATCCCAACTCTCCAGGATCCTATGATGAAGGAGGTATGAGCTGAGAGGGGCAAAGGACAGCGTGTCAGCCTACACAGGGTATTTGCTCTACAAAATGGCTATCCTAGAGATGAGGATGGATGGAGTCTGGGTCAGTGATATCAACATTGGGTCTCTATGGCTCATCTAACTCAGGCTGGTCAGTTCTGGGCCTCCAGGATGATTGGGGCGGGGGAGTAGAAGATTGGGCAGCTGTGGAGTGTCCACACACACTCTGCTGTGTCCTTCTTCTTTCCTCAGGATGAGCTCTATCTTCCCAGCTTCCCCAGCCAGACCTGCTGAAGTCCAGCTGGTCTGCTCATGAGGAGCAGAGAGGCTGCCAGGATGGAGATGGGGGTGGGAGAGGCTGTCAGGAAAAGAGTTGAAAAGAGGGAGGCTGGCAGGGGGGAGGCTGGAGGAGGGGCTGGCAGGAGGGAGCCTAGAGAAGGTAGCAAGAAGGAGACTGAGGGGCATGTGGTTTGAAGGTCCCATTTCCCACCTGCTTGGACTAGGCTTCCCACCTCCATCCTCTGCCCTCCCATTCACCTTGTAAATAGCTTCCATCGGCCTCAAACACAAATCCATTCCCCTTCTCTCCTCTCCAGTCATCAGTAGTTCCTATTGCCCACTAAGAAAAGTTCCAATTCCTTAGGCTTAGAATTTAAGGTCCCTATGATCTCTGCCTTTCCTTCAAAGACCTGATGCACCAAACATGTCATCCTTCCAAACTATCTCCCAAGTGCAGTGAGTGGCCTAAGGAGGAAGTGAGTTCCCTTTACCTGGAGGACTTTGAGTCAAGGATAACCACCCATCGTGAAGAGGAGTTTTGTTCAGGATTGGGTGGAATACCTCAACTTCATTTATTCACCCACTAATTCACTCACTCATTCATTCAAAAAACATTTTGCAAATGTCTGCCATATGTTGGGTATTGGGAACAAAGACTAACCCACCAGCGCCTGGTCTCTGGGAGTTTCCCTCTCTCTCAGTCCTGAAGGGACCTCTCTTCCTCTGTTGCATTGTGACCAGCCCTTGGAAGTAGCTCCAGTCCCCTTCCTCCTCAGACTCCACATAGCACACAAACACACTCACTCACTCACGGGGTCAGCAAAAGTTTCTCAGGCAGACGCTTTGCGCTGGGGTACTGGGGAGATCTGAAGATGAGTCACAACAGGATCCTTTCTCCCAAAGGGCTCACACTCTAGGGGGGTGGGAAGATGCTTCTGCAGGTGAGTCACTAGCCTGGTATCCTGAGGTCACAAGAGATCTCACAAAGGGGTCATCCTGCCAAATCCGCCTCCTGATTATGTATCTGGACCCACCTCCTCCCCTTCAGGCCAGGGCACAACTTGACTGCCTCTTCTTTTTCCCATCCTCTCTGGCTCTTTGGAAACAGAGGCTGGAGGTCAGAAAAGTGGCTGGGAGCTGGAAGGTGAGGAGGCTGCCTTCCTTTAAGCTACTCTGACATGAGGAAGGGTCCAGGCAGGAGAGGGTTCTGGCACATAGGGAATCCTGAACCCCCTCTGCTGCCGGCAGGGGCCTGGTTGGGCAGTTTTGGGGTAGGACCCCACACCCTTCTTTGTGTGCAGATCAGAGAGCCCATGGAGGGCTCCCACTAAGACAAAATTCACCAGCTTCTTATAGTGTGTTTGAGGATATTCATTACATTGCCCAATGCCATCTCTGATATTTGCAGCATCTGAATGGGACAACTTTGATAATTTAGTTGTCTAGTCATCCCAAACAGCTCAACCCGAGTGAGAGTGGTAGGATGTGGAGAGCAGTGGGTGGGGAGCCTGAAGCTTGGGATGGAAGACCAGCTCTGCCTGCCATGTACCGCCAGTGTGAGCACTGGTGTGACCAGCCCCCCACCCAGTGTAACCCTCTGTTGCGAGCCCCTGTGTGACCTCCTGTGTAACTACTGGTGTGACCAGCCCCCCACCCAGTGTAACCCCCTGTGCGAGCGAGCCCCTGTGTGACCTCCTGTGTAACTTCTGGTGGAACCACCCGTGTGACTGTGCCCCAGCCAATGTAAACCCCTGTGTAGCCTCGGGAAAGGTCCTTTGCTTCTCTGCCTTAGCACCCACAGGTGAAATGCTGGCTGGGGGGCTACTCAGGTTTCTTCCAGCCTTGGAATTTTCAGATACGAATCCCCCGTTACCCCTACTGTCTACTCTTTTCTTAGTTTTCCAAGACCTAAGTTTCCTGAGTCCTTTTTTTCTTTTCTAGGGTGGCGTGAGTTCAGGCTAAGTGTCCCCTTGGGCTTCGGCTCATTGTCCCTTTTGCTTTCAGGGTGCTCTCCACACTCCGAAGTCTTCCAGCCCTTGGCTGAGCCACAGACCCCGATGGCCACAGATCTCACTCCATCTCCCTCTGGGTAGGTCTGACTAGGTGCCCTCAGGAAGCCTCAATCCAAAGTCCATGCTTTGGTTTCTGGAATGTGCTAGCCCTTGTGCAGGCAGCTCCCCGACCTGTGAAGGAGCTGCCCTGAGGAGGCCCCTTGGACACCCCATCCCTGGGCAGGGCTCTGCCAGGCCCTGTCCTCAGCAGGAGGCTACAGCCTTCCCCTGTTCCTGTCCTGGGAAGAAGCAGCTCCCAAAGGCAAACCTCTTTCCTTCTGGAGGTGTTGGGATGGGTTTGGGTTCCATACACTAACAAAGTAAAGCCCATGGTCAGGCAGTTTAAAAAAAAGACCTAGAGTAGCCCTCCTTGTCTGCCTCAGTCCACATCCAGCTAATGAGCTTGGGGGAAGGAGGGAGCACCCCTAGAGACAGACTCCAGAGCGATCCCCCCGCCCCGTCCCAGCTCAAGGAAGGGCACACCCCAGGATGCTTTCTCTTGGTATAAAGCCACTCAGCTGTCCAATTCACACATGTCATAGGCAGGGCTTACCTAGCTTCAGCAGTCTTATCTTATGTAGTGCTGGCCTCCAAGCAGGTATCAGCAGTCAAGAGGGGAGCTGACCCATGGAGAGACAGCCCAGGCACAGTCTGGTCTGTGGGAAATGACAATGAGCTTTGATTCTAGAGCCTTGGTGAGCCTGGATCAGGCTCATTAGCCTCAGTTAGATGCTGAGTGGTCAGGCTCGGTGCCAGGGTGGAGATCTGGGTGGGAACACGAGGACACTTAAAGGCACAGGGCACTCTCGCAGCTGGACTGCACTCCCCAGCTACTCTCTTGGTTGACCAGAGGGTTTTGGCAGGGCATCTCTGCCTGGACATTTGGCCATGGTGAGCCAGCTTTTCTCTTCTCCACATGCCTGTGGCTGAAATCCGTTTTATAGGGCTTCTGCTCAGATCACAATTAATAATAATAACAATATTAACTCTCTTAGCACCTTAAAGTTGGAAACTGCTATGACATGTATTCTCATTTGGTCCCTGTAACAGCCTAGGGTGCTGGGCATTATTGTTATCCCTGTTTCACAGATAAAACAACTAAGGAAGGCAGAGATTAAGAGACCTGGCCAGGGTCACACAGCTAGGAAGTATTCGAGGGAACATTTGAACTCAGGTCTTTCCCCTTCTGGTACAGTGCTTTATGGACTACACCACCTCACTCCCTTTTTGGAAGCTAACGTTCCCCTAGGGAAGGACACAGGTTCATTGTGTCTAATGCTTGTTACAGTTTTCCTTCTGCCATGAACACAGTGGGCACCAATTTGTGGGGATTTTTATTCTTTAGCTCATAGGTATCAAATATGCTGCCAGAATGTGGCCCATAGCATTCTTGAGTGTGACCCAAACCAAACTAAAATGTAGTTCCTTTCTGGTTTTAATGTGGTGATGTGCTGATTTTTTTAAAAGAAGTCTATAAACATGTGGTTTTCTAAGTCAGTATCCAGCTCTCAGGGACCTTTATGTACAGCTTGATGGCCCCCAATTCTATTTGAGTTTCACACAAATGCTCCAGCTCCTTGTCCCCGCCCATAGCTCCTGAAAATTTTTTTGTCTGATGCCAGCTGGGATGTTGTCACCAAGTCCCCTTACAAGCATCCAGCTCACAAAGCTCAAAAAAAGAAACCCATGAAACGACAAGCTGAAGAACCTGTTCCCAAGATTCATGTCTGAGCCCATCAACAAGCAAAGCCTTCCCCAGAGGCTGGTAAGCTAATGGCTTCCATCCCTCCTATTCCATCCATCCTAGGAAGAGACCTAGGGGTCTCTTCCCCCTTTAGTTCCTCCTCCTTGCAGGTTTCCTCATCGTCCAGTGCAAATCCACCTGAGCTGTCTCCTCTGCTTTTGACTCCCCAGTACCCAGGGCACACAGTCACCTCTCAGGGACTTCCCTCAAAGGAAGGGAAAGGGCTTCCAGAGCCCTTGGTCCCAGCCACTCCCCTTGCATCCATCTCTCTTGCTCTGGGTTGTGCCTCTGGGTTTCTCTTCATGGGTTCCAATTCTTCCATCTTTTTGCCTCATCAGGGGCAGGGGAGCAAGTCCAGCCTTCAGGAGAACCTAGCCTGCCCACAGCCTCTTACAACCTTGCTTCTGGACTGCAGAGATCCCTGGAAGGAATTGTGCTGGAATCCCATTTTGTTTTCTGTGATCCCACCATGATCCTGCCACATCTGGAGTGGGAGAGATCAGAGGGGAAAGCTGCCCACAGCATCGCGGGCAGAACAATCGGGGTTTTGTGATTCCTACCTTCCCCCACATGTTTGTTCTAAAATAAAGGAAGCTGACAATGATCTCATTTTCTCATCTCTGTGATGGAGTTCAGTTAAAAATCACCTGGGGACAAGTCACAAGTCTGCTGTTACTTCTCAGACTTAGCATTGGGAAAACTACTGTGGAGCTGGAGAAGACAGCTGCTATTTTGTAACTGCAGAAAGCTGCGGTCTGGAAGCTCTTCCTTCCTGGGCTCCCGACAGGTCCTCCAACGCTCCTCCCATAGCAGGCAGGATGATGTATGTGCTCCTCATACGGCCCCTGATGCTTGTCAGCTGAGTCTCTGTGCTGTGTAGTTCTTGTGTCATACAGTGTAGAAATTAGGGGTGTTCAGTATGGTAACATGCAGCAGTTGAGAGAGGGCTGCAATGGGCGTCAGAAAGGTCTGAGTTCAAATTCATCCTCAGACTTTACTAGCTTCGAGGTCCTGAACAAGTTACTTTAACCCCCAGTCTCAGTTTCCTCATCTGCAAAACGGGGCTAATCACAGCACCTGCTTCTCATAGTTGTAGATAATATTTAGAAAGTGCTTTGTCAGACCTTCAAGCACCACATACATGCTAGCTATCATTACAGCAGGCAACATCTATTTAGAATGTTGTTTCAAATGGTGTATCCAGGGGACATTTGGCAACAATAGTGATTGGAGCCAAATTTGTAAAAATAAGAGAATTGAGAATTGACCAAAAGATATGAGAAGTTTTCAGAAGAAGAAATCAAAGCTATCAATAGTCACATGAAAAAAAACTCTAAATCACTAATGAGTAAAGAAATGTAATTTAAAATAGCTCTGAGGTACCATCTCACACACATCAGATTGGATAATGTGACAAAGGAAAAATGACAAATGCTGAAGGGGATAAGGTAAAATAAGTACACTAATGTACTGTGGGTGGAGTTGTGAACTGGTCTAACCATTCTGGAGAGCAATTTGGAACTATGCCCAGAGGACTATAAACATGTACATACCTTTGATCCAGCAATACCACTGCTAGGACTGTATCCCAAAAAGATCATCAAAAAGGGAAAAGGGTCTATTTGTGTGTGTGTGCATGTGTGTGTGTGTGTGTGTGTGTGTGTGTAGCAGCTTTTTTTGTGGTGGTCAAGAACCGGAAATTAAGGGGATGTCCATCAGTTGGGGGATGACTGAACAAGTTGTGCTAAATGATTGTGATGGAAAACTATTGTGATATAAGAAATGATGAATGGAAAGGTTTCAGAAAAACCTAGAAAAACTTATGTGAACTGATGCAAAGTGAAGTGAGCAGAACCAAGGGAACACTATATACAATAACAGTATTATAAAGACAAAAAGCTCTTTAAAAAATAATTTAGGAATTCTTATCAACACAATGGAGTCAACAATTCCAGAGGACTTAAAGATGAAATACACTGCCCACCTCCAGGATTTAGAGGACCTGAGAGACACAGAGGACAGACTGAAGCACACATACTCATACATACATCCTCACATATCACACACACACACACACATATGCTCACATGCATACTATGATGCATACAATGACGCACGCGCACACACACCCCTCCCCCCAGAGTTGGATGTGGCCAATGTGGTGATTTGTTTGGCTTGGCTATAAATATTTGTAACAGGTTTTGTTTTTCTTGCTTTCTCAATGGGTGGGAGTAGGGATGGGAAGGAGACAATTCAGAACTGAAAAGAAAAGAAAATTGAATTTAAAAGAAAGCCTCTGAGCTAAAATCAAGGTTAGCTTTGGGAAGGTGAACTATTTCTGAAAGTATTTATGATATCTGATATAATGAATACAAATGTGACCCTCATGATGAAGAATTTAGGAATATGTGTCCAATTCTGGTGGGATCAGTGCCAAATTATGTAAACAAAGTTATAGCAAAAGGAGGTTATAATATCACATCTTAAATATTCTTACAGATATGTCAATACATTGAATTATTTAAAAAATTTGGTAAAATAAATATTTAATAATTTTACTGTTTATCAACTATGTAGATGACTTAACAGGAGAGAGGTGCTAACAAAGGGGATGGTGGGCTCAGGACTTCGGGGTGTCCACCGTCCAAAGCTCTGGGTGGCATCTAATGAGCGACAAGGTCACCCCCTCCCTCAGGCTCTCCATTTCCCAAGGAGGTGCCTTGCTTTGGCAACCCAACCGCTGGTAGCAGGAGCACCCCTCCCCCTTCCCTGGGCTCCCTGGGAGGCTTTCTCTGCCCCTCCCCCCATCCTCTTCCATTTACACTCCACAGGGCTCCTGTGGACTTGTGCTGTCTCCCCCACTACAGAAGACGGAGAACCCTAGTACAATGCCAGGCACGTAGTGCGCGCCTAACAAATACTGAAATATGTGACGAATCAGAAGAAGCCCAGGACGGGAGATGAAGGAGAGGGAAGCCCTGAGAGTGGCTGCCCTGGTGGGAGCAGCCTGGGGATGTTGCACTCAGTTCTGGGGAGTTAGTTAGCCCAGAAAAGCTGAAGAGGAAGGGGGAGGGAGGGGAAAACAATGAGACTGTTGTCTTCATATATTTGAAGACTAGAACAAAAATCATAAACGTTCATGAAGAGTTTTAAGATGGAGAAGAAAGCCATTCACAAATTGTCCATTCGAGCCCCACAAAAGCATAGTGGGTGCTATTGCCAAATCCATTTCACAGAGAAGGAAACTAAGGCAGAAGGTAGGTGATTTGCCTAAGGTCACCTAACTGGGAAGTGAATCCTGAGACAAGATTCACACTCGGATCTTCACTGTGCCATTTCCTGAGGGAGGGAGCTCCCACGGGCAGAGGCTGGGCCACCAGCTTGCAGGGAATGTGGCAGGGAGGTCAGACAGACTTCTGAGGTCTTTTCCAGCCCCTGGTGACTCCCAGAAGGAGGCTGACATCACAGGGAGCCAGGGGTGGCTTCATGGAGGGGGTGGGACCTCTGGGGCCATCCTCTAAAGCAGCAGCCCTTCGAGGTACAGAGTGCAAGAATGGTTTGTCCACACACACACCTGGGGGCGGGGCTGGCCCCCCACACACACACACACCTGGGAAGCGGGGCTGCCCCCCCCCCACACACACACCTGGGGGCGGGGCTGCCCCACACACACACACACACACACACACCTGGGGCGGGGCCGGCTCCCTCCCCCACACACACACCTGGGGCGGGGCCGGCTCCCTCCCCCACACACACACCTGGGGGCGGGGCTTCCCCCCCCCACACACACCTGGGGGCGGGGCCGGCTTCCCCCCACACCAAAGCCTGGAGCCTGGCCCAGCCCTGACCCTGGCTCTCCCTCCTCTGAACGGCCTCCCAAGCTGGGGCCGGCCGGCCCGGGCTCACCCGCGAAGGGTCCAGAGCCTTCCCGGCCATTCCCCCCAATGCCCTGGCACGACTGGGCCGGGCACTGGCTGAAGGGCCGGAACCTGAGCCCAGTGAGGGGGCCCGGGCCGGGCCGCAGAAGGAGGCCGGAGCTGGGGCTCGGCAGGGGAGGCGGGGGTGGGGACAGAGCGGGCTCTGGGGGGCGCCGGGTCCAACCGGTCCCCAGAGGGAGAAACTGAGGCCGCGCGGTGCTCACCCATGGGGGCGGGGTCCAGGGCAGGACTTGGAGCCAGGGAGGCGGGCGTGGGCGGGGCCACAGGGCGGGGGCTGGAGCGAGGGGCGTGGCCCTGTGGGGCGGGCACAGGTCCGGGCTCTGCCCCAACTCACGTGAATCAGGCAGAAAAACGGACATGCGCGGAGGGGCGGGGTTGGGCGGACGCCCATGCGCGATGATCTCCGTCCCCTCGGCTTCCGTAGTGGGCTGTGCGCGTGCGCAGAGACTCCACCGGAGGCTGCCGGGACCGGAGGGAGTCCGCGCTGGGGGAGCTCAGTTTTTCCCAGGCCCAGCCGGATCCCCGGGCTCTCGTGTCAGGTGAGTCCTGGAGGACGGCAGAGGCGCCCCAGGTCCACGGAGCTCTGGGGCCGGACCTGCTGGTCCGATGGGGCCCCGGAGAGCCTTCTGGAGGCAGCGCTCCCGGCCAGCTCGGAATGGGGGTGTGGGCCCTCTCCCCCAGTCCGGGCTTCCCCTGTCCGAGCTCCTTGTCTCTCGCCACCATCCCGCGTGCGTTTGAGCTTGAGTAGAGGCTCGGACGGGGGCATTTAGTAAGCGCCTGCTGTGTGCACGCGCCGGGTGAGGAGTCGGGCCCCCCGGGGCGCGCTGCTCCCCCTCCCCAGGCTCGGGCCCCTGGGATGGGCTGCGCCCCTCTCCCCTCTCCCCTCCCCCCTCCTTCAGGCTGGCACCCCTCCCTCTGAGCGCTCCCCCCCCCCCCCCCCCCCGCCCCCCCCTCGCGCGCTCCGCTCCCCCCCCCCCCCCCCCCCCCCCCCCCCGCCCGCCCCCCCCCCCCCCCCCCCCCCCGGCCCCCCCCCCCCCCCCCGTGCTCCCTCCGGCCACTCTGACCGCCCGCTCCTCTTCCCAGGCCCGCCCGCAGCCATGAGCGGGTCCAAGCCCGACATCCTGTGGGCACCACACCAGGCGGACCGCTTCGTGGTGTGCGACTCGGAGCTGAGCCTGTACCAGGTGGAGGCGGCGGGCGGCGCCGAGCTCAAGGCCGGCTCGCTGCGCCTGTCTGAGGCCACGGCCGCCACGCTGCTGTCCATCAATGCCGACACGCCCTACATGAAGTGCGTGGCCTGGTACCTGAGCCACGAGCCCGAGTGCCTGCTGGCCGTGGGCCAGGCCAACGGGCGCGTGGTGCTGACCAGCCTGGGCCAGGATCGCGGCGCGCGCTGCCGGGAGCTGCTGGGCAAGGAGTTCGTGCCGCGCCACGCGCGCCAGTGCAACACGCTGGCCTGGAACCCGCTGGACAGCAGCTGGCTGGCGGCCGGCCTGGACAAGCACCGGGCCGACTTCTCAGTGCTCATCTGGGACATATGCAGCAAGTACAGCCCCGAGGCCGCGGCGGCGGCGCCCGAGAAGCTGCGGCCGGCCGGCGATGAGGCCGCGCTGCTGGTCACCAAGCCGCTGTACGAGCTGGGCCAGAACGACGCCTGCCTGTCCCTGTGCTGGCTACCCCGCGACCAGAAGCTGCTGCTGGCCGGCATGCACCGCAACCTGGCCATCTTTGACCTGCGCAACACCAGCCAGAAGATGTTCGTCAACACCAAGGCGGTGCAGGGCGTGGTGGTGGACCCCCACTTCCATGACCGCGTGGCCTCCTTCTACGAGGGCCAGGTGGCCATCTGGGACCTGCGCAAGTTCGAGAAGCCCGTGCTGACGCTGACCGAGCAGCCCAAGCCGCTGACCAAGGTGGCCTGGTGCCCCACACGGACGGGGCTGCTGGCCACCCTCACCAGGGACAGCGACATCATCCGGCTCTACGACATGCAGCACACTCCCACGCCCATCGGGGACGAGACTGAGCCCACCATCATCGAGCGCAGCGTGCAGCCCTGCGACAACTACATCGCCTCCTTCGCCTGGCACCCCACCGGCCAGAACCGCATGATCGTGGTGACGCCCAACCGCACCATGTCCGACTTCACCGTCTTCGAGCGCATCTCCCTGGCCTGGAGTCCGGTCACCTCCTTGATGTGGGCCTGCGGCCGCCACCTGTATGAGTGCGCCGAGGAGGGGAGCGACCCTTCTTTAGACAAGGACATCGCCACCAAGATGCGCCTCCGGGCCCTGTCCCGCTACGGCCTCGACACGGAGCAGGTCTGGAGAAACCACGTGTTAGCTGGCAACGAGGACCCTCAGCTGAAATCCCTCTGGTACACACTCTACTATATCCTTTGAAACGAATTGCCCTGGCAGCGCAGGCACCGGCAGAAACTGGCTGCTGGGCGTCAGCAGGGCCCTGGGGCCGGTCCACCAGCCGCCTGCTGGGAGGCGGTCGCGGTGCCGCTTTTAGCATGTGGGAGGGAGAAGGGTCCTGGCAGGGCCTCACAGTGGCCGTGGCCCTGACGATGGTTCTCTCTCGATCGACCCTCATTGGAAAGGAAACTCCTTCCAAGCCAGCTGTACTATTTCCTATGCATGTCAATACTTATGAAGCAGTATACGGAAGACCTGGACCCGAAATCTCCAGGCCACAAAGGGTCCCTGGTTTATGCAGGCATTAAAACCATCGTGAAGTCATCCTTGGGTAAGTACGGCCTTTCCTCTTACAGGCTTATTGAATCGTTCTGGGGTATTCTCTACACAGTGGGTGTCTGGGGGGGGGGGGATTGATTCAGCTGCTTTAGTAAATGATGCTAAGTTAACCAAAGGATTTCTTCCCAATCACCTTTTTGGGGGGGGGGTGGCTGGAGGGTCACCCCTTCAACTTGATAGGCCCCTTGTGGGAAGCACTGAAGTGTTGCCTCCTTGGCAGACCCCAGTCTAGGCTCCCTTGTTCTGGGCTGGCTAAGCTCCTTCCTGACTATCCTGGTAGAGGCCCCCCCCCCCAGGTGTCTGTCTAAGCTCTCTGTGCCACCCCCTCCTCAGGCCAAGCCTAAAACATGAGAGTCGTTTTCCACTAAGAAAAGAATGAGACTTTGTGTTTAATCCTAATTGAGGCTTTAGCCTTTATGGAGAGAGGCACAGACAAGCATGAAGTCCTGCTCCTGGAACATGGTGACTGTCACTTCTCGTGCCCCCAGGGATGGGGGAAGTGTCCTAGCTGCCTTTTTTATTTACATCCGTGAAATAACAAGTTTGTCCTGGGGAAGTGGTTTCTTTTCTAACAGCAGTCCCAGCTCCCCCCCTCCCCACCCTATGCTCATGTGGCTTCACCACAGAAGGGCTGACCCCTGAACCCCCAAGCTCTTGGGCTGCTGGGACCTCAACCTCAGACAGCTGCTGGAGGTGGAATATCAAAGGTCCTGGCAGCCTCATTACAAGACCATTTCCCACCCCCTAATAACAGGGCTGCCCAGGGTTCCAAACCTCTAATAAAGAAAGGGCCCACCCTTCATAGCAAGGCTGACATGTTCAGCCTTAGAGGGTTTTCGGTTGTATAAAAGTGTTCGTTATGCATCCTGGAGAGGCCAGGTGTCTGCTGTGGACTGCTCTCACTCTCACTTGGCCCTTCACCCTGAGCAAGGCAGGGACCACCTTGGCAATGCTTACATGGTGACCTTCCCTGTCCTAGCCAATCACTGAGACACGTGTCAGCATGTGAATGTTCACGGATGAGCTCCTTGGGCACGTCCTCCCCCCAGCTCACACCTTGTGCACACCCCCTTTCTCAGCTACCCACCAGGCGCACACTGACAGCAGTGCCCATCCTCTCCTAGGCATGGTGGAAGGCAGCAGCAGACACAGCTGGAGTGGGGCGTCTGAGAAGCCAAGTGAGGGCCAGAGTCTGAGCGAGGAGAGAATCTTGGCCTTACAGCTCTGTGGCTGGATCAGCAAGGGGACAGATGTGGATGTGGGACCCTTCCTCAACTCCCTTGTGCAAGAGGGAGAGTGGGAGCGAGCCGCTGCCGTGGCCTTGTTCAACCTGGACATCCGGCGTGCTATCCAGATCCTGAATGAAGGGGCCTCTTCCGAGAAAGGTACCAGCTCTTGGGTTGCATGGGGACCCCAGGGAAATCAGAAGGGCCCTACATCAGAGCAGCCCCAGACTGCTGTGAGGGAGGGAGGTGGGAGAATGAAGACGTTGTCTCTCACTTGGGGCCTGTGGAAGGTCTGAGAGTGAGAAGGGGCAGAAGGGTATGGGGCCACAGGGAGAAAGGAGCTCAGAGTTGGGAGGATGGGCTGACTTTTCTGTGGCAGAGAGAGCAATTGGGAGCCAGAGAGGATCCCACTGCCACCCATTCCCTGAGGTTGCTCCCCCCAGGGACCCCCAAGGGAAGGAAACAGCCAGAGGGGAAAGAAACCACCTGGACCAGCGGTGACTCTGCCAGCTTAATTTTAGAGAGGCCTTTGTGCTTATGCTTATGCAGATGGCTTCTGATGAGCCAAGGCCAATGGAACTGGAGCCTCTAGGGCCTCACTGAGGGTACCCAGAAGATGGCTCTGAGGTGGGCCTCGGGCTCTTCTGGAACCAGAACCCAGTGTCTTCTCTACCCGGTGCTCTTGTGCTGGGGGCGTGGTCTGCCTTAAAGCCCAGTGGGCCAAGGGAGCAGACCATGGAGCCCCTCACACTGATGGATTGTTTCTAATATGTAGGTGACCTGAACCTTAACGTGGTGGCCATGGCTTTGTCTGGGTACACGGATGAAAAGAACTCCCTGTGGAGGGAGATGTGCAGCACTCTGCGATTACAGCTCAGCGACCCCTACCTCTGTGTCATGTTTGCCTTCCTGACCAGCGAGCCCGGTTCTTACGACGGGGTCTTGGTGAGCTCCTTGCGGCTCCCACTCGAGCTTCTTTTTCCCTGCTGGGGCTCCCAGGGCCTCGAGCCATTCCCTTTGGGGGTCACCCTTCTCTGGTGGGACAAATGTCCAGCCTGGAGCTAGCTCATTGTGGCTTCAAAAGACTTAGAAAGTGACACAAATCATAAAGCAGTGGGTGTCAGGTGCTCAGCTGGCCTTGTCTCATGCTAATGACCCAGTCTGTGTACCTAGCAGAGATCAAGACCAGCTCCCATAGCCCAGGGACTCTGCGGGGCCAGCCTGATAGAGGCACCAAACCCTAAGCACCTTGTCACACTCCTTGGGCCTCTGCTTGAGCCTACCACACACCCCCTTCAGCCCACCACTCATGAGTTCCCCTAGAAGTGTCCTGAAGCTCTCCTTGACTCAGGGCCCCCCAGAAGGGGTAACCAGGCCTTGATTAAGTGCTTACAGTGTGGGAAGTCCCAGGCTTTATGTTGCCTGGCAGCTACACGAAAAGGCAGAACCCAGAGCTTTGGGCCTCTTTTGCCCCCACACGTTTTCCAGGGGAGCAGAGCATGATCCTTCCTCTTCAAATTCCTGGCCTTTTTGGACATAGCACGGAGGGGAGCCAGTCTGAAGGGGGTGTCAGCTCCCAGCCAGTCTATCTGCTCTCATCTCTACAGTGGCCTTCTCAGAATAGGAGGCGTCAGAGCAGAAGGTGGTCCTGCATTCCCCTTTCAGAGATAGAGCCCCCTCTTTGTAGCAGCAAGCACCCCAAGCATCCTCAGGGTTTGCAGCTACCACAGGTTCTTGGATCTGCTTGTTAAAGGAAAGCAACTCAAAATGGGTTAACAAGCTTACTTTAATCAGTCAGACATATATCGTTTACCTTGTTCAGGAGAAAAGGTCAGCACCCTGAACCTCAAAGTATACAGGCATAATTATCAAGACAGAAACATCAAGTAGACAGATTTCCAAACTGTCCAACCATTACATCCATACCCAGTCAACATCTGGGTTTCCACATTCTGGGTTTTTCAAAGCCGGGGGACCCTCAACAACGGCTTCCCAGAATTCAGATCAAATCACAGAACACTTCTCAAAGTGAGTCCCAAAACAAAGCTACACATCAGTGCTTATATAGCCTTCTCCTGGCTCAGAGAATGTAACAACCTTTTTGACCCACTGGCCAATCAAAAAGTATCTTCTGAAAAACAAGCCTCCCTCCCCAGGCTTCTGGTGCACTTTAGCCTAGGGGCAGGGAAGATCTTTAAAATTTGCATTCACATTACACTCTTGACATGGCCCCATAGCAGCCATTGCCTGTCTCTGCCTCAGCCTAGCGACTCCTGATCTCTTTCTTTTTTTTTTAAGCAATTGGGGTTAAGTAACTTGCTCAAGGTTACATGGCCAGGTGTTTCTGGGTGGGTGCTGAGTGTCTGAGCCCAGATTCGATCCCAGGTCATCCTGACTCTGGGGCCGGCATTCTTACTGAGCCACCTGGCCGCCCCCGACTCCTGTTCTCTTACAGGGGCCTTTTGACCCTAGGCATTTACTTGCCCCCTCTGAGCCTCAATTTCCACACCTGCAAACTACGCATGAATAATACCTGTAGTGACCTTGTCTCCTGTGGTGCTTTTAAGGCTTCTCAGAGGTCAGGTCTTCAAAAGGTTGTTGAAACTCTGAGCCCTTGATCACTTAGCACCCCACCTATAAGATGAGGAAGGCACCACAGGCAATGTTGCCCTGATCTCTTTCAGCAGTAGAAATGTGGGAATTGAAGGATTCAGTCCTGTCACAGGGAGGGGAAATGATCCCTCACCCCAAGGAAAACACAAAACCTTTCCAAAATGTCATGTGAAGAAACCAGGCATCTCAGGATCTTAAAAGTGTTTCCCCAAATGGTGACTTAGTTGGGAAATTCTGCCCTGTTCTGATGGGCTCCCACTCTGCTCTCCTTGTCAGGTTAAATATGTTCTTTTACACACAAAATGTGCTAGAGCGTTTGTACTGATTTACCTGTATATCTTGCTGTTATTCAAGAGAACAGAGTCACTGTTTGGAACCCTCCAAAACATCATTGTGTAGGAACCAAAATACACCTTGTGTTTGGAACCACAATATTTCAATTTCATGCACCCCACCTTGCCCTTAGCTTTGAATAATGTCTAAAGCATGTTGAATAAGCTTCGTGTGCAAGTTGGAGGGAGTGGGGGAACGACAGAGGAGAATTACGTAGGTCAGGCCAGCAGGGACAGGCCACCATCTTCACTGGGGGATGAGATCTGCAGTCGTTGGAGTGCCTTAGCATTGTAAGACGCTGATGTGACATTTCTTCTCAGGATGTCTGGTTTAAAGGAAGCACCTGATTTTTCTGATGAATGTTTAGCCCCAACTCTATTAACCAATTCACAGATTTTTTTTTCTTTTAAGGAGTTCCCAAGCTAATGTTGAAGTAGGGATGCTTAGGGGCGGCCAGGTAGCACAGCGAGTGAGAGCACCGGCTCCAGTGTTGAGAGGACCTGGAGATCGAATCCCGGGCTCAGACACTTAGCACCCACCCAGAAACACCTGGCCGTGTAACCTTGAGCAAGTTACTTAACCCCGATTGCTTAAAAAAAAAAAAGTAGGGATGCTTAAACATTGTGCAAAACTAATATTTTACTGGCAGTTGATTACCACACTGTGTCTCCACCATTGTGTGCTACCAGGATGATTCCCCTGTGCCTTTGGTGGGGGTTGGTGTCTAGCATTTGGCTCCAGGACACTGGCCACTGGCAGCACCAGAAGGCATGGGAGGAAAAGGTTTGTCCTATTGACTTAGTAAGTGGTACATGGAAAGTAAAAATGTGATCCACACGATGTGGCTTTGCAGAGGATGGACTCCCCTATAAGTAACGGTCTGCTTTTTCTTCTTTTCAGTATGAGGATAAAGTGGCGGTACGAGACAGGGTGGCGTTTGCCTGCAAGTTCCTCAGTGATGCTCAGGTGAGACCTTGCTAAAGGACGTGGTTCATCTATGTTGATGGATCCCTTTGGCACAGGGTCCCTGCTACAGGGCACTTTGTAAGGAATGCTCCCAAAATGCAAAGTGGTCTTCACTAGAGTAGGACGTCTTTAATAGGCAATGCCGCCAAAGCTGTTTGATTGAAATAGATCTTAGTATTTTAGGCTGTGGCTGCTTGGCTTCCATTCTGTGCATAATCATGACATGTGGATGTGGCGGCAACCACACAGGCATCCCCAGGATGGCTGCTAGCACAGGTTCTTAGATCTGCTTTACTAGGAAAGTTAGCTGTTTAAAGGGTCAGCATTTTAGTTACATTCGTTAGTTCAGAGAAAAGGTCAGCACCCTGAGCTTCAGAGAAAATACAAGCAGAGAACTGAAGACCAACTGACAGGGTCTCTAACTGTCTGAGAAATTAGCACAGATCAGCAGACAGATCCAGGCCTCTGACCAAGGCAATACACACATAATTACCAGAGAGGGAAGCACCAATATCTGTGTTTTTCAAAGCCAGGGGACTCCTTAAACAGCTACCCAGAGTATCATCTGGTCAGATCACAAGAACACTCTTCTAGTGAGTGAGCCCCCAAAGCAAAAAGCTAACCTCAGAGTATATGGACCCTTCTTCAGGGTCAGAGGGCATCACAACCCTTGTGACCCTCTGCGTAGTTACAGAGGTGTGACAGCCTGAAAAGCAAGCTTTTCCTGTTAATGGGCAGGAAGATCTTCTGTCCCATTAACGTTATGGTGAGAGGGATGGACCTGGCTTCTGCTCTGCCCTGCTCCTAATGAGTGCTGGAAACTGCTTGAAATCAGCATTCCCTTTGATGGTCCTCAGTTTGTCTTTCTGGAAAATGCGGGTGTTCGACTGGATGGCATGGCCTTGTCTGGCTCTGGAGTTATGTTCTCCAGATGCTTGGTTTAGACTAAGTTTCCTTTTTTCCAACTAGTCTCATACTTCACTTTTCCTTGAGTTAGCAGCCTGCCCTACTTTATGGCCAGCTGTGTGTCCTAGACAGCACTCGTGCCTAGGGGGTAGCTGCTTCTCTTAGTACCGTGACTGCAGAAACTTGGTGGACTGTTGAACCAAGTGAAGTCGGTCTGCCTTCTAAAGAATGTTTAAACCTCAGGGACAGCTCAGTGGCGCAGTGAATAGAGCACTGGCCCTGGAGTCAGGAGGACCTGAGTTCAAAATCAGCCTCAGACACGGAACACAAAACTAGCTGTGTGACCTTGGGCAAGTCAACCCCAATTGCCCTACATTCCCCCCTCCAAAAAGCTTAAAAAAAAAAAAACGTTTAAACCTCATCTCAGATAGTTTCTAAGCAGCCTTCCAAGCACCATCTCTGTGGAGGTGAGGCCGTGGGCTTAGGTGTAGCTCATATTGCAGGAGGACAGACTAGGGAGGCCTCAGTCTCTCCAGATCATTTGTCCAGAGCAGACTGAAGTTTTAAGAAGAAGCGGTCCAGTGGGACTGCCATTGTTAGAATAGAATTAATGAAAAATAACTTTCGAACTTTTCTAGTTAAATAGATACATTGAAAAGCTGACCAATGAAATGAAAGAAGCCGGAAATCTAGAAGGAATCTTGCTGACGGGTCTAACGAAGGACGGAGTTGACTTAATGGAAAGTTATGTTGATAGAACTGGAGATGTCCAGACTGCAAGCTACTGTATGCTGCAGGTCAGTGTGGTGGCCTGGCTGCCCTGGACCGTGGGGCTTCCCTCCTAATGGGGGACACTTGGACCTTCACTGTGTTCACTTTGCTTTGTTTCTTCATTGGATTATGCCAACCAAAACGTAGCCTTTCATCGAAGCTAAAGCCAAGAGATGCTTCCAGTGCTAATATTTGTTTTTCCTTTGTTAGGGTTCTCCATTAGATATACTTAAAGACGAGAGGGTCCAGTACTGGATTGAAAACTACAGGAATTTGCTGGATGCATGGCGCTTCTGGCACAAGCGAGCAGAGTTTGACATTCACAGGAGCAAACTGGATCCCAGCTCCAAGCCCTTAGCACAGGTAAATGACAAGCGGTTTTGCTATAATGTCATTGGAAAGTTTACCTAATATTGCAACCAAAGAAATACTCCTCATCCTTAGAACAGCCCAAGCAGCATGTTTGCTACTGGCTGCTTGTCCTGCGTCCTGCTGACTTGCTTGTCTGCAGGGCACTGTTTTCTGGTCTTGTTGCTTGGCTGGTGATAATAAACCAGCTGAGACTATTGTGTAACAAAACAGGATACTTTGCTGCCAGCTTCATTCATATTTGTTGGCTCACCCATCCTTGGCCTACCTAGGGGCTGTGGGTCCAGGATTTGGGGGTTTTCTGGGAAGGTACAGTTAGGCCGTAGGGTTTGGGACTGGAAGTTCTTAAGGAGATGGGGTCAGTATTGAGGCTGTCTGGGAAGATTTTGTCCAGGATATTGAAATAGAGAGGAAGTGGGTGCACATGTATGTGTGAGGCACCACTTGATAGAGTGGAGAGAAAGGCAGCCTCGGAGGTAGAAGACCTGTGTTCGGACCCTGCCTCTGATGCATACTGGCTCTGTGACCTGAGCTATCTCTCTAAGATTATATTCCGCAGAGAACATGCAGACCTTCATTGGTGACGACAAAACCACAAGTTTTAACCCTGCCCTCGGTTTTCTTTTTTTCTTCTTTAATTTTCTAAAATAAGTTTTTGCTGATGCCGTCTGGTTCTTATGGCACCATGGCTATTCCCAGCCTCCCTCCTGCTTCCCCTTCCACAGAGTCATCCCGTGTAACGAACCGTGTTTTTTAGAGAACAAAAATCAGCACAACTGAGCAAAACGTTGAAAGCTCTTGTCATTTCTGTATTTTGTTCCATTCGCCTTTGGTCGGGGCTCTGTGGTTGTCGTTGCTGTGTATGCTTGTTCTTGGTGCTTCTGACTTCACCCTGCGTCATGTCCTAGAGGCCTTGCCAGCCTTCTCTGTGTTTGTCACAAGCATCCTTCTCACAGCACCCAGATTGATGGGGATCTGCTTCGTTTCCTATTCCTCGCTGTCACACAAGTGCTGCTATAAATATTTCAGCGTATATGGGGCTACTCTTCTCGTCCGTGGCTTCATTGGGGGCATAAGCCCAGTGCATAATGGAGCCTCTGTTCAGGGGGCATGAACATCTTTGTCATGCTACTGGCAGAATTCCAAATGGTTCTGTGATTTTGCACTCCACAGTAGTGTATTAGTATGCGATACTTCCACAACGTTGACTGTTGCTACTTTCTGACATTTTTGCCAATATGCAGGGTGGGAGTAGAAACCACGGGGTTGTTTCGATTTGCAGCCTTTTAGCACTGATATGAAAAGACCATCTTACTCTCTGATGCTCTGGATTTAAGCCATTGCTTTTCATTTTGATCAGTGTGCTGACAGTTGAAACCAAACAGATCACAGCTCTTCCTCTCCTCCCCATCCCCTGTCCTGAATGCTTTCTCCTTGACCCTGCTGATGTTTTCTGCCTGGTTTCTCAGCCCAGGTGCTAAGTAAAGGGTGTTTCTTCCTCGTGACCCTGGGAGCTTTTCTTAGGAAGCAGGGGCTTCTGCAGCCCGTTTCGCGCCAACACTTCTGGCTGGCGATGTTCTCACATGCCTACAAGGATTGATGAGGTGTGGGGCTTCCCAGGCTGAGCAGTCACCGATCCCACTAAGATGCAGGCCTTTTCTCACTCAGTCAGCAGCTCCCGTGCTTGGAGGATAGTCAAGTGTTTTCTTTATCAAGTGTTTGGAGTCTCCAATGTTGCAATGCTCAGGGCACACCCCCAGGGCCCTTCATCTCTTGGTTGTCATTGCTGACTTTACAGTGTAGGATGTGTAAGCCTCCCTCTCTGGTGTTTACTGAAACAGTGGTGACAGATGCCGCATCTCAAGATGGTGCCCGGCGTTGCAAATCGCAAGCCTGCTGGGAGGAGAGGGGAGTGGCGCAACCGGCTCCTGGTGACGTGTGCTGCTTGTTTCACAGGTGTTTGTGAGCTGCAATTTCTGTGGAAAGTCCATCTCCTATAGCTGCTCAGCTGTGCCCCACCAGGGCCGGGGATTCAGCCAGTACGGCGTGAGTGGCTCCCCGACCAAGTCCAAAGTCACCAGCTGTCCGGGCTGTCGGAAGCCCCTTCCGCGATGTGCGCTGTGCCTCATCAACATGGGCACACCGGTTTCTAGCTGCCCAGGTAGGTCTGGCTGCCAGGAAGGACTTGGCAATTGCAACCATTATTTCTTCTCTCATTTCATATTTTAAGCAGTTTTATTTAAAGTTTTGAGTTCCAAGTTTTCTTTCTCTTCCCCCCGTGAGACAATAATCAGTCAGATATGGGTTATGTATGTGCAGTTATGGAAGACATTTCCATATTCGTCGTTTTGTATAAGAAGACTTGAAAAAATGAAAGAGAGAAAATGATCAGCTTCCGTCTGCATTCAGGCAGTGTTTGCGTCTTCTTGGGGCGGTGAAGCCTGCTTCGTCATTGGTCCCTTAAGACCCTGTGGAATCATCGCATTGCTGAGAAGAGCCGTTGGTCATGGCTCTCCATCAAGGGATGCTGTCCTTCCTGGGTTACAGCAATTTTCAAGGGCTTCATTGGCCAATAACTTTGTTATGTGGTGCTCCATTAAGGTCAGACTGGGAATATTCAATGAGAATAATGTCCACATGAATGAGTGAAGCATTTATTCAGCACCTACTGTGTACAGAGTGCTGGGGGCACACACACAGCAGTCAGCGCTCCCTCCTCTGCACTGTGGGAAGGTGTCGGCTGCCAGCGAGAGGGAGGTGCCTCTGTTCAGGGTTGTGGGGGGTGGTAGCCGTGGCCCCTATGGGAGCGGTCGGACCCTGGCCGCATCTCTATAGGATGCTGCTGCGGCCCCAGGTTGGAAGTGTGTCTGCTCGCAGGGCAGCCTGTGATGCTGAAGTTTCCTCTATCAGTGCCTCACCAGCGCTGCCCTCTGCATGCAGGAACTGGTACAGGGGTTTCAATTGTGCCGGGGAAACAGGAGGCAGGGAGGCAGTTCAGCTGTGGGCTCAGCGCAGTGCCTGCCATGCAGTGGGCACTGACATGCTGACTGGTGGGGAGCACAGCTATGGTGCTCTTCCTGTCGGTGGTGAGCCCACAAGCGCTGCGCGTGATTTCAGCTCTTCTGTCTGGTATGTCTAGGAACCCTTTTTTAAAGGCCTCGGCGTGAAGCGTCCTGACACAGTAACGGAAGGGCCTTCCTTTTCATAGGAGGATCCAGGTCAGATGAGAAAGCAGACCTCAGCAAGGACAAGAAGCTCGCCCAGTTCAGTAACTGGTTCACGTGGTGTCATAACTGCCGGCACGGCGGCCATGCCGGCCACATGCTCAGCTGGTTCAGGTGACCATGCCCGGGAGGTGGCGCTGGCACAGCCCCTGACAGCTTGGCCAGATTCCAAATTGGGAACAGAAATGGGAATGAAAATGTAATGAAGCCCAGAAACATTGCAGTCCACGGGGATCCTCTGGTGCCCATTGGTGGCCTTGGTTTCTGTTTGACATTGGCACCACTGGGCCAGATGATCCAGACCCCAGTCATTTCTGAAAGGAATGGCTGAATTCCTGAAGGATTTAACTTGTGACCTAATGCCTTGGGAGGGTGGGGGGTGGGGATTCCCTTGTAATCGTTCACAGTATTAATGTAACTGTCATATTGATGACTGGCTTCCAGGTAAAGAACCCCTCGACCTGTGGCACAGCCTGTACTAACTCTTGAAAACTGATGAGGGGTTTTTTGCCTTGGTCCATAATCCCTTGCTTGTCATCCCTTTACTGGCATTCCCATCGATCCACATTATGTAGACCTTCCAAATTCCCTGGCTTTTATTTGAACTGAATATGTGAAGGCATCTTTTCTACTCTGGGTGAAGACCAGTAGTCAGAAACCTTTAAAGAAGAAACTCATTTTAGCATCTGGGAAGAAAAGCTGCCTCCTCACCTTCACTTAATGATTCCCCCCATTCAGTTTGCCAGTCATTGACGTTTTGAGGATCTTTGGGCTTCAATTTCTCACTTATTCCAAAGACTTTTAGTAGAGTTGGGGAGGCAGATGGCAGATGTGAGTGTGGGCCGTCTGTGTTGTGAAGGTGATTTTCTAACTCTGACCCTTTCCTCTGTTTAGGGACCATGCCGAGTGTCCTGTGTCTGCATGTTCTTGTAAGTGTATGCAGTTGGATACGACAGGGAATCTTGTCCCAGCAGAGACTGTGCAGCCCTAGTCTGTAAGCCTGCAAGGGGATGGCTTTCTGACAGGGCTTCCTGACAAACCCATGCTCCCCACTCATGAGCTTTGCCTTCCAGCACTTGGAAAAGCCCCATGAGGTTGGGCTGCTTCGCAGACCCTCCTGCAGTGAGTGACCAGCCTGCATCCTCAAGGGCAGCCCCCTGACTGGCCAAAGCACTTCATTTCAGAAATTCTTGTAGAAATCCAGAATACCTCCCAACCACGTAGATAGGACCTTGAGCAGGGGAAGCAGGAATTGCTCCATTGAGATATGTAGACTTTCCAGATGTGTGATTGATCCCACGTTCTAGAAGATAGGGCTGAATCTTTCATCCAAAGTGGCTTGTAAATTTCTGGGGGTGTCTTGTTCCTTCCTCTCCCTTGTCATTAACTGCCCACCCCACATATGCAGCTGCAGAACAGGAATGAATGGGTGGATGATGGGTGTCGGTTCACAAGGACCTTGTCGTCCAGTCACAATCACCATTCAGGTACATGGTTTCATTTCGAGATGAATGTTACATGGTGTGTACCATCAATTTACTAGAAGGAGACAGAGAACCCCACATTTACCATATGACCCCAAACTTCTCCATGTGAGAAAACACATTTCTGATGTGCCAGTCATCAGATGGGAGTGTTGCCTTCACAGTGTGAGCAACTTTGACTCCAGTTTCCCTCCAACCATGGTCATGACCGAACTCCCAGGGCGACTCTAGCGCCTCCTTTCTGCAGCCAGCTCCTGACCTTGCCCCCAGCAGGCCTCTAGGTGGGTCATCTCCTCCAGAGACAGACCCCCAACTTCAGAGGCAGCTTCTCACACTGTAGACCCAAGGAGGAGGCCGCGCCCAGGGTCTGAGGCCTGCCAACGTGCTTCCTGTCCAGGCCATGCCAGGGCCTGGGCATCAATCCAACTAAGAGCCATGGTTTGGTTTCTTCTGCGTTTGTGTGTGTGAAGGGTGAATGGGCGGGGAATCAGCCCAACGAACCTTTACTGAGCGCTTTGAGCCAAAGCCTAGATCCAGCCCCCCAGCGCTGGCACTGAGAAGGGTGGAGAGGAGAGGCTCAGACTGACTGCAGGGCATCGTTGCAGATCAGGTCCTTCAGAAACCTGGCAGGGAGCCAGCGGAGACCTTGGTGGGGTGGTGAGGCTCTGGGCTTTGGGCTGGGGCAGCAGGTGGAGAGGAGCCTTCTGGGGGCAAATGCCTCTGCTCTCTGAGGCCACATTAGGACTTTAGGTGGTGGATATTTATAATTTTTGTACAAAAGTGGTTTTGTTAATAAAGATAAATGTTGTTTTATTCAGTCTCCACATCAGAGGAAGCCATGCTGATGTCATGTCAGAAAGGAAGCCCCTTCCCCCAACTACTTCAGAAAGACCATTTCAGGGCACATTGGGTGCAGAGCTTATGGTGAGCCTTCGCAGAAACCTGGCCACAAAAGAAGTTGCCACTCATGCCCCAGTGTTTATTGTAGAGAGGACCCGGTAAGAGGCTCTGGGGACTTAAAGGAGTAAGAGAGGCCCCTGGATGCTTCTGGGAAGAGAAGAGGTGGGGTCCTGGACAGTGCCAGAGAGCCTCGGAAAAGGGGAAGTTGGTTCTGTTTTAACCAAGGTAGAAAATGGCTCATTACTGAGAAAAGCATCCCCGAATCAGCTGGGTGCCCTCATGCCACCCACTCCTGGGATAAATGTAGAAGTGAAGGCAGCTAGAAAGAATAAAAGCCCCAAAAGAGTGTGCAGCTGCAGCCATTCCACCCTGACCTCGAGATAAGGATGCCAGGAAGCAGGAAGGAAAAGGACACCCACAATTTCTAACAGCTTCAAGTAGAGTTTCACCCTCTTGAGCTGAGACCCAAAGAGCCTGAAAGCCCCGTAGGAACAAATGAACTTGCCCAGGGGCAGAGAAGATCACCCAGGAAACACCAGAGAGGCCTGTGGTGCAGTGGGCAGGGCCCACCTGCCTGTGGGAGTCTAGTCAAGTCCATGAGTGAGAGCCAGAGTAGCAAACCTGGGGCTACAGATTGTGTGGGAGGCCCCCAGCCACCAATACCGCACCAGAGAGGGTCCCAGAGCACCACCTCTGCTGATGGGTGTTTCCTGCTATAGCCTTGACCCATCTGGGTGGGGAGGGCCTGTAATAAGGGATGTGAGGTCAATCTCTGCTTCATGGTTATTGGTTTCAGTCGTGACCCCCATGCAGGGTTTTCTTGGCAGAGATACTGGCATTACTTGCCATTTCCTTCTCCAGCTCATTTTACAGATGAAGAAACAGGCAGACTGAAATGACTTGCCCAGGGTCACCCAGCTAGTGAGTGTCTGAGGCCAGATCTGAACTCCAGCAGAGTCTGCCTGCCTCCAGGCCCAGGCTGTGGGCCCTGTACCACCCAGCGAGTGTTAATGCTTCTGATAATCTATAGGATTAAATGTTTAGTTGTGTTACCTAGGAGGCAGTAATCTTGTTGGCGCCTTGAGGCTAAAACTTCGGGTTTAAAATGGTTGAGTTAATCCTCATTACCCTGAGTGTAAACATCTGGCTGCCGGTAGGTGGGAGAGGACCGTGCCCACAAGAGGCAGTGGGCAAGCCTGCTTTGGGAACTTAGCCTGTTCCAAGGCCCAGCACCCCAACCACGCGTTGTCTGGGCCCCCCTTTCAAGTCCCTGTGTTTATGGTGCTGACCTTGAGAGAGACGCGTAGTGTCCACTCATGCCCAGGCTTGCCAAGGGCGAGTGAGGGGCAGAAATGAGAACTTTTTCCCTCCAGCAAAACACAGGTCAGTCCTGGAATTGTCAACATTTACAGCAATGATCAGCCTTGGAAATGGCTCTGTTATCAAGGAGATTCTGGTTGGGAGCTTTGGGAAAGGGGTGGCTCTGCTGGAAACCCCCTGCCCCTTGCCAGCTTGGATCCTGAACTACAAACACTGAAAGGAGTCATTTCCTCATGAAATTCCTCTTTAAAAGCCACACAACTGGAATGTGGCCACAGTGCTTGGGGAGGCTTTTTAGCACAATTGCTTCAGGTCACCCCTACCTGTGTAAAATGTAACAGCTGAATGGGTGAATGGGATCGGTTACTACTTAATGGTAATTTAGGTGGCGCAGTGGACAGGCACCAGCCCTGAAGTCAGGAGAACCTGATTTCAAATACAGCCCCAGACACTTGGCACTTACTGGCTGTGTGACCCTAGGCATGTCACAGAACCCTGATTGTCTTGCAAAAAAAAAAATTCAAGGGACCCCCCCAAAACCTCCAGAGGCCTTTTACAAGCCTGGCCCAGGACCCACTCCCTGCCCATGGGTGGGTGTCCAGAACTATTTGCCTGGAGTCAAATCTCTCTCCAAGAGGGATCAGGGATCTCAACACAGAATTGGTGCTGTGCCCTGGGATTTCATGAGCAGTACAAGTGCTTTGAGGCCCAGGAAGACATTCTGGGTTTGGAAGTGCCGTGGATGACACTGCCAACCTGGCCGGGAGCTGTCTCCTGGGCCGAGGTTGGCTCCGCTTTGGGCCTGGGGGCCGCCACTCCTGCCCCTTGCCATGGCCGAGTGGTTGTGCCTGAGCTCTGCCTCCATTTGCCCCATTGCTAGCTAGAATGAGGATGGGAGGCTTTGGCAGATCGTGAGCTTGTTGGGGCATGGGGACCACGAGGAAACAGCCCATGCCACGCCCGCAGACACACCCAGTAAGCTCACAGGCTTTTATCTCCCAGCACAGGGTACTGGGATGAGAAGCAGGAATGAAATGGTGCCCGAGGCTCAGAATTTGTGTCCCCCTCCCAGCAATCCGGCTCAATGGACATGGCCCACCCAGCACCCACCAGAGCTGGGCTAGGCTCTTCCTTCCAGGCCTGTGCAGTCACTAGACCTGGCACATAGAGGGCCGGTGTTCCTGCCAAATGGCAGTGGCAGACTAGCCCCAGCCCTCCCTTCCTCTCTGTCCTGGACAGGCCGGGCTGGGGCGTCAGTCTCCAAGGGTGCCATCTCTGCAGATGATGCCCTTTGGGGACAAGGTTTCCTGGGACAGTATTTTGGAATTTCAACCTTGGAGGCAGCAGCTGAAGAGGAAAGGAAGTCAGGGGACCATCACTGCTGTCGATGGCAATTCTATTCCTGACCGGGAGGAGGGGCATGCTGACTCAGCCAACCAGCCCATCAGCATGCACTTAGGAAGCTCCTACTGTGTCCCCAGCACCTTGCTAGGGTCCGGGGATCGAAGGACAGAGAATGGAATAGTTCCTGCTTACAAGGGGAGGCCAGCAAGGGCCCAATATATACAGGCAGCAGGGGCTGGAGCACAGGGCCAAGTCAGAGATGCATCTCAGGCCTGTTCCAGATGTGTGGGCAAGCCCCCTCAGTCCTGCTTGCCTCAGTCTGTCATCTAACAAAACCACCTTGTCCCAGGTGCCCTGACCAGCAGGGAGCTGGCACACAGTAGGGGCCGCATAAATGTGAGTGGCTCCTCTTCTAACAAAGAGGATACAGTCGTTAACTGGGCCTGGGGGAGAGGCTGTGTCTGAGAGGGCTGGGGGCCGTGAGACAGAGGGGCCTGGACATCTGGCCAGCATCTCCAGTGCCCAGTCCAGCCTGCTCATGCCCCAGCCTCAGCAGCAGCAGCAGGGAAGCCCAGGTCAGGGATCGGTGAGGGGGCAGGCCTTGCACCGAAGGATGGCTGGATGCTGCCCGGGCCCCTGACCTGCCAAACATGCTCTCTTTATGGCTCTGGGACCGATGTCCCATTTACCAATTCTGCCTCTCCTGACCTACACCCAGTGGCCATGGCCTTCCCGCCAATTGAGGTGGCCGATTCCCTCCCCAGACCCTGGGTTTTACAGCAATACACTGAACATTCCAGTGGCTCTCTCATCCAAACTTTAGCCCTTACTTCAGTGGACCTGAAGGTGGGGGCCTTCAAAGTCCCTGAGATCCAAACCCCACGTTTTACAGACAAGGAAGCAGGCCCAGAAAGGAAGCCACACAGGTACTTAGAGCAGAGCTGGTATCTGAATTCAGGCCCTCTAATCAGGGTGGCCCCTGCTTGTAGGGAAGGTTGGGCTGGTGGGAAGCTTGAGCTTGGGGATTCTGCCCCAAGAGTGGGGCCCACCAGGCTGAACTGGCCTGGATCAAAGTTTCTTCTGTGACCCGTAGTGGAATGGGGGCCATGAGCAGCTGTGGGACCCTCCAAAATGCATCAATAAAATCTTTAGGATCATAACGGAAACCAAATCTACTGAAAAATGTTAAAAAGAAATTCATGGCCCCCAAGGGGAGAGTCCCTGGAAGCCCTAGAGTCAATCCTGCCTTGGCTGGGAAGGGGAACCTCGGCAACGTTCCATGCAGGCTGCTGGGTTATTTCGAACCCAGGGCCACAGTCAAGGGCGGCCGTCTGTCACCAAAGGTAAGCCAGCGTCTGTCCCGGGACATGGCCAGCCTGCTGGTTCCCCTCCGAGGGGTAAATTACCTTCACTTGCAAACTGTGTGCCTTATTACTTAGTATGTGTTGGGTAATTTGCAGAGCACTTAAGGAAAAAAAAGAACCCAAATCTAACCGCTTCCTTTCTGATCCTTGGACCTCTGGCCGCCCCCCACTTGGGACTCTCAGCACCAACAGGAACAGGTCGTGACGATATCTCCTCAGGCTCCTTGTTAGGTCTCTGCTGGTTGTGTGGGGGCCAGAGATGAGGATGGTGAATGGTGCTGATCTTGGCAAGGCCTGGTGACCCAAGGGGATCTGGAGGCTTAAAGAAAGGCTCCAAAGATGAAAAATCAAGCCTGGCCGCCAGCACCGGCCCGAGCCTTTCGCGCCTGACGAAGGACAGCACGTGGCTGGGGGGCCAAGGGTCCTCTCCCAGCCGAGAGCAACTCCACACAGCATCTCTGTTTGCTGTTCCAGCGCACATACTTATTCTTTTTTTATTAATCAAGGCGCATTGCTTGCCAGGCCAAAGCTAACCCCATCAGGCAGACCCAGGGACAGCCGGTCATTCGGGGCTGGCCCCGAACGGGTAATACTGTGGGAACTCGTGGATGATTTTGAGAGCGTCGCTGTAGAGCCGGAGGTCTAAGAGAGAGGAAAGGTTCCGGCTCATGGCGCGGTCGTGGCTGTGCGGGCCACTGAGTCAGTCCGCTTCCCTCCCCGGCCTCAGCACCCGACCTGAGCCCAAGGTGAGCTCAGCCGAGAAGCCCGGGCCATCGGAGCCATCGGGCCGCGGGGCGCAGGGCACGCGTGCCCCAATACAACGCAGCCCGAGTAAAGGGGGGGCGTTAACTGCACAAAGATGCTCGGTGTCCAGCTTCACCCAGGGGGGCGAACAGCGACCCAGGAGGAGCCCCCAGGC
>NW_027185872.1:9366121-9366925 GCF_028583685.1 Petaurus breviceps papuanus | reverse complement strand
CGCGCACTCAGCACGGGGGCTTGTGGCCATCCAGGTGCTAGGGAGCCACGGAGGTTTCCTGAGGGGGTGCGCACCGAGCCCAGTGGGGGGCCCGGTCAGACTCACCGAAGCTGCTGTTGTGGTCTCGGAACAGCACGTAGGAAGCGCACGAGATGGTGGCCTTGGCCGTCACTCTGCCCACCACCTCCAGGATCCCGGAAATCTCCTCCTCCAGCTGCAAAAGCAGAGGGCTTGGCCAGGGCCCTCCCCCGTCCCCACTCGGGGGGGAGGGGTTGGTTAGGCCCCGCCCCCGGCCACACCCAGAGGCAGGGCCAGCCCCGCCCCCACTCGGGGAGGGGTTAGGCCCCGCCCCCAGCCCGGCCCCGCCCCACTCGGGGGTTAGGCCCCGTCCCCAGCCTAGGCCCACCCATGCCCCGCCCCCCACTCAGGGGGTTAGGCCCCGCCCCCGGCCACACCCAGAGGCAGGGCAGGGCCGGCCCCGCCCCCCGCCAGCCCCGCCCCCAGCACCCACCGGCTCCGCCAGCTCCACCGTGACCTGCTGGCCTTCTCCATCCGACAGGACGAAGGACTTGCCGCTGGGGTGGATCTGGGGACCAAGCAGAGGGGTTCAGACTCGGGCCCTGGGGCCGGAGGGGCCGGGGGAGCCCCAAGGAGAATCCGGCCCCTTCCTGCGGACGGTGGGGTCCACTCTGACCGTCCGGGGTGCTTGCCCTCCAACCAACGATGACGTCACCCAGGGTGCCCCGGCACGGGCTGCCCGCCGCCCCCCCAAACTCCGGAACTCGCTTTCCCCTCCTGGGGGGG
>NW_027185872.1:9344119-9366021 GCF_028583685.1 Petaurus breviceps papuanus | reverse complement strand
TCCACCGTGACCTGCTGGCCTTCTCCATCCGACAGAACGAAGAACTTGCCGCTGGGGTGGATCTTCTCCAGCCGGGACGTCCCACAAAGCACACGGGCCGGTCGATGAAGTGCGCCACATGCGCGGCTCCGATCCGCGTCCGCGGCAGCTCCAGCACCTCCGCCATGGCGGGAAAGAGCCTGGGGCCGACCCAGGGGCGGGACTTCCGGCGGCTGCGCGCCAACCCGTTCCGCCCTGCCCGGAAATTGAGCCCGCCCCCGCCGGAAGTCGGGGGCCCGGGAGGGAGGGGGCGGGACGGGGGCGCGCCCCGGAAGTAGCCCTGAGGGGAAGGAGGGGCGACCGTAGCTGAGCCGGGTGCTGAGGTGCGGGGGCGCGGTGAGGGTGACCCTGCGTGTTGGAGCCGCGCGCCCGCCTCAGTTTCCCCAGCAGGAGAGAGGGCCCGAGGCCACGGCCTCCCGAAGTGCCTGGACAGGGCGGGCCCGCTCTCCGCGGGGAGGGGCCTCGGGGCTGAGAACGCGGACTTCCGGAGGCCTAAGACAGCTCGGGGGCGGGCCAGCCCTTCCTGGCTGGGGGGAGAGGGGCCCGCGGCCGCCGTTGGAACCGGGGCAGCTCGAAGGCAGGACTTGTGGCTGGATGGGGCGGCTAGGCGGGAGCCCGTCACCCCGGGCCGCTTCCTGGCCCGCTGGGCTGGGGGCGCCCCGGGGCGTGGGGGCCGTGACTGCTGCCCTGGTCTCTGGTCTCCGGGACCCCCTGGTGGGTGACCTGCCCGGGATTCGCTTTCTTGGTGCTTCGCAAGCCCAGCCACCCTGTGGCCCGTTTTACAGATGGGGAAACTGAGGCAGGCCGCGGGGGAAGGGCGTGGGGCGGAGGGACACAGCCTCCAGAGCGAGGGGAGCTAGCGACTTTGAATGTGCACTTGGTTCTTTGCCCTGTCGGTGTCCTCATGCGTGTGTGCACATGTGTGAAGGTGCTGCGTGTCAGCCGCATCAACTGCCTGCTGTGTGCTGGCGGGGGGGGGGGCCCGGGGGGGGGGGGGGGGGGTGAAAAGGAGAAATGTGGGCATGGTCAACCCTGGGAGCCCGGCATGGCGCCGGGCACTTTACAGGCGTCTTAGGGGAGGGAGGTCCTGTGAGGAAACAGGCTGAGTGGTGGCCAGGGCCCCCCCCAGTCTGGAAGCATCTGAGGCAGGATTTTAACTCAGGACTTCCTTCCTCTGAGTCCAGTGCTCTACACACCCAGCTCCACAACTATGACCTAACCACATGTGATTTCAATGTGGTTTTGTGGGACAGTTAAGTCAGCAGGCCTTTATTAAGCTCTTCCTGTGTGCCAGGCATTGTGTAAACTGGGGAAGACAAATACTAGTGAAAAGAATCATGTCCCTGCCCTCTGGGACCTTCCATTCTAACAGGGAAAGAAAGAAGGGGCTGCAAAGCGGGCCCATGTCACGAGTGAAGCTGGGGTCTGAGTGAACCAAGGCTGTGGGGCTGACCTTCTGAGTAACAGCATCAGCAGGGCGGGGTGCCCCAAGGCTTCTGCCTGGGTGAGGCCCTGGGCAAGGAGCCAGGACTGTTAAGAGGGCCCTGATTAGTGCCAGGTTGACTGGTACATTCAAAAGGAAAGACAGGGGGCCTGCCCTCAAGGGAGCCAGCCTTGTGCTGCTGAAGAGGAGGCCCTGCCTGGGAGGGAAGGAGCAGCAGAGCTTGAGGGCCCAGCCTGGGACAGGAGTTGGGCCCCAGCTCTGCTCCTTGCCCTGTCTCCCTTTGCCTCCTCCTCTTGTTAGGACAATCCCCCTTCCCCCAAACTGAAGTTTGTTTGGCCAGTCCCTATTCCCTCCCTGACTCTCCTCTGGGCCTTAGGCCCCGCTTCCGTCCCCCCTCCCCATGTTGGCCCTTGTTTTGTGTGAGGGAGGAATGTGTGTGTGCATGGTACCGTATCATGTGAGCATATACGTGTGTTTGAGAGGGAGGATGTGTGTACATGTGTATTTGAAAGGGTTAGTGTGCTTACTTACACATGTGAACCGGTGTGAGCATGTGTTGAGTGTGAGTCTGGGGGGATATGTGTGTGTGAGTATAAGCATGTGTGTCAGATGGTGAGTGTGAAGTGTGAGCCCCCCTGTCCCTTCACATCACAGTGGGTGGGGAGTGCCCTGGCCATCTGGAAAATCCATGTAAAACTTTTGGGGCCTCCTTTTGTGGCACAGAAGGCTGAGCTTTTTCTTTTTCTTTATGGTGTTTCCAGCACCTTTTTGGAAAACCAGGGTTAGGTATTTGGTCACAGTCTCTGTCACCTGCGGCTTCCACAAAGCTCCCCTAGTTCTCACTTACTTCCTCATGCTGCCCCGGGATACATGGGGACCGCGTTGAGGGACGGGGGAAGTCGCACAGTGCAGGGGTGGCGGTCTTCTTCCCTTGGAACAAGTCTTACCCTTGCCAATCCTTGGGCCTCCAAGGTCCCTGTTGTACTTTTCAGTTTCTCGGGGCACGAGCTGTGGCATCCGTCCTGGGTCCTGGAACAAGACGTCGCTGACCATGTTCCACTTCTTCCGCAAGCCCTCTGAGCCCAAGAAGGCACCGGTGCCGGAGAAGGAAGCCGATGGCTTCGTCCTTTTGGGTGAGGCTGGTCTTGGGCCCTCCTGTCCTTCTGTCCTTCTGTGAATCATGTTAAAGAGGTCTCTGAGCAGCCCAGAGCAGGGCAGGGATCCAGATGGAGAGCACAGAGAAAAGTTGTTTGAAATGCTGGATGAGACAGTCTCGTGTTCTCTGAAAACCCAGTAGAAGTCCCATCTGGCCTAGAATAATGCCTAGGAGGTCAGAGCAGCCACAGTGAGCCTGGAGCCCTGAGGATGGTGACTTCCTCCGGCCTGGTTTGGCTGAGGGCCTACTATGCGCCAGCCATTGTATTGCACAGGGATGCAGGAACAAAGAGTAAGACCGTCCCTGTGGGGAGATAAGCAGATTCACCCGAAAATATAGCAGTGACAGTGACCAGAGTGACTGCTCACACTTATATGGCACCTCCTGTGTGCCAGGCACTGTGCTGAACATTTTAGAAATGGAATCTCATGGTCTTCACCACCCCAGAAAGGGAGATGCTCTTATTCTGTCCCCATTTTACAGGGGAGGACACTGAGGCACACAGGCTAAGAGACTGGCCCTCTGGTCAGTGGCTGAGACTGGATCAGACTCAGTCTTCCTGCCTTTGGTGGGAGCAAAGGAAGGGCATACATATAACGTTAATAAGTTTAAACATTTACAAACACAAGGGAGTTTTAGAGTAAGACCCCCAGCATTGGGGATGGGGGTCAGGAGAGGCTCCAGGCGGATGATGGCAATTGAGGGCCCAGTGGATAGGAGTCAGGAAGGGGGCACCTTCCAGTCAGGGGGGATGGGCAGTGCTGCAATGCCCAGACAGGAGACAGAGGACCACATGTACTTTCAGAACAGGGGAGGCCACAGTGCGGGGGAGGCCAGGGGGTCAGTGTCTGAAGAGGCTGGAGAGCTGGACGGGGCCAGGTTGTGAGGGGCTTGTACAGCACCGGGGCAGGGCTCCGGAGAGGGAGGAGAGGGCTTTGTTGGCTGCTGTGAGTTCCCTACTCTTTAGATTTCCACGTTGTGGTAAGTCGTTTACATTTTTTAACGTGGGAAATGGCGATAATCTGTATTAGATGCCAACTCTTTTATCCGTTTCCCATGTTTTTTGGTATTAACAATTGTTCAAGGAGCTTCTGACCTGAACCAGACAGCCCAAGAAAGCCTGTGCTGGAGATCACACACTGGTGGCTGAGGGATTGGTTCTTCACGTGTCTCCGAGAAGACCATGTTCTTAGCTAGTAAGGATGCTTGAGAATGTCAGCAGCAGCTAGCCTTCCACTAGCTTCCCGTCTGTACAGAAAGATTGGCCACAAAGTATATGTAGAGACACCACTCCCCAGCTTCTGAAGCGTTACTTTTTTTTATACCACTGTTCACAACCAGTAGTTACGGTGGAAAAGTTCATTCCCGTGTGCATATGTGTTTACATGTGGATATGCTCTACACGTACAGCCTGTGCAACAGTAATTTTTCTTATATGTAGCTGAACAGATCTTATCCTGGGGCAGAATCAGTTTGCTGACTATCTTTGTAGGAAGCTCCAGTTTTCCTCGGTACTATGAAACATGAAATTGGCTGCCAGCTGATTTCCAGAAAGGCTTAAAAAGTAATTTCAGCCAAGATCAACAACATGCCAGTAAAGTCCTTTATTCCTCTGGCTTTGAAGGTGACACAGCAAATGAGCAGAGAGCATCGCCGCGGAGCAGCCCCTCGGAGGGAGAAAAGCAGCCTTCTGAGGTAAGAGGAGGCACCTTTACTGTGTCTTTGGGGACAAGTCTTTTCAGAATGGTGGGCTCTGTGAGCAGGGCAGGGGAGGGGCCCTGCTGAGGCCAAAGGCAGAGGTTATGGTCTGAGGCTGTGGCTGCTTGCCCAGGGGATGTGGAGTTTTCATAGTTGTTTTTCATCCATTTTTTCTGGGCAACCCTTCAAACTTGGGGTCTTTTCATTGGAGTGTTTTGGTTCCTTTCTGTTCCATGACCTTTCTTCATCAGGCTCATTTCCCCTCTGTTTTCTGAGAATCTGTTGGGTTTTTTGCTTAGCAGCTTGCCTCATTTCTGAGCTGTCTCTCTTTGCCTCCTAGCCCTCTGCTCTCTTGTCTTTGAGGAGGAGGCACTGTTGGCTCCTCCACTCACAGCCCCCCACAGCTTTCCCTGGGGGACTGGAGGTGTGCTCTGGCTGCCACGTGTAAACTCCATGGATGTCAGAGGCTGGATTTGAAGCCCCCCACTATCCCATCTGTTCTGCATTAACAGGCCTCCTCTGTCCCTCCGAGCCAGGCCTCTTTCCTGTTAGAGGGTAGGCCAGTGTGGTTGTGAGCCTCCTGTTCTCTCCTCGTATCCCAGAGAAAGATGGGTGAGCCTGGGCCTAGTGGGGCTGAGGAGGGCATGCGGGGGTGGAGTCCCCATTCAGCGCCATGCTCTACTTCACCTCTTACCTCCAGCCCTCTGATGGGCACCAAAGCCGCTTGCAGGGTAGTGACAGCACTGGTCATATCATCAGGAAATCTCTTCAGAGCTGCGCCGCCCTTCCTTCCCTTCTTTTAAATGAACGGACCAGTGGCTGGAGCCGGGCCCTTTGTGAACTCCCTCCTGTCAGCAGTGTGGAACACCACAGGATAAGTGCTGAGCAGTGTGCCCTCCCTGTGTGGCTACCCAGCCGCGTCACGCCTAGACCTCAAGCGGACAGGCAGGAGGAACAGTGTCTTCCTAGCTTCCTGACGTCCGTCCTCTCTGTGTGACGGAGGCTGAAGATGATGCCTGCCTGTGTGCTGGGGTGGTGGCCGACGTCCCTGGCTTGTGGGCCGAGCCCCGGGGCAATCGGCATGTGTGCTGATCCAAGGGTCTTGTTGTGGGTCATGTCCCGGCCTAACTCTGATGGAAGTAGGAAGCAAAGTTCCTGTTGTTGAATGTGCCTAAACATGTCTCATAAAGTGATTATGCAGAATCGTCATTTGTATGGGGATGTCCAAGCTTGTGCTCTGATCTCGAGTCAGCCGAGCCATGGTTCAGAACAAGCAGACAGAGGTCAGGAAGACGAGAAGTAAAAGACCTCCCACAGACACCATTGTTCCTGTGAGTGTCCTGCGTGACGGCCTGTGTCTGTGGAGGCAGAGCTACAGTGATTTCCAC
Source organism: Petaurus breviceps papuanus (assembly GCF_028583685.1). Lineage (NCBI taxonomy): Eukaryota > Metazoa > Chordata > Mammalia > Diprotodontia > Petauridae > Petaurus > Petaurus breviceps. The sequence goes on along the minus strand of NW_027185872.1, from coordinate 9,360,296 downwards.
CAGTGGGAGACGGGGAATGCCAGGATTTGCAGGGGTGCTGATGAGCCTGAGGTCCTCCGTAGGCCCCGACCCCCACCTGCCCTGTGGCACTGACAGAGACACTGAGGATCTTTAGTCGCCAGAATGAAGCTCAGGGCTCCCCCTCCCCCTTCTGTTTACAGAAGCAGCCCCGCCTTCTTTGAAATTGCCCCCTGCCAACGGCTGATGTGTCCTTTGGGGCCACTGCAGAGCAGCAGATTTAACATTGTCGGAGCGATAACTAAGGTAAGGATGCTGAAAACACGCAGAAGGGTACTCCTCTGCTCAACTGAAGAGGGGTGTGTATCATAGCAGAACCTCCCCGGGCACCCCAAAGACCCAGGCTCCTGGCTGGGAAGAAGGAGGAAGGAGGAAGGCATGTGCTTTGCTTCTTCTTGTTTTAAGTGTGCTCCTCAGAACAGGAATCACTGCCCTGGCTTTCTGCCTGTCCAAGCCTCCCCCGGCCTGCATGCTCATGTCTACTCTCCGATGTTGGTGATATTGGGATGTAAAGCACACCTGCCCTCGAGCCAGTGCCGGGAACCATGTGGCAGAAAGGGGGTGCACCAGGAGACAAGCAGGCTGGAGCTGCACTCCCAAGTCTGATGCTGGCTAAGAGGCAGAGTGTGGCTCCAGTCCCTACCCTACCCGTGTGCTGGATTTGGGGGGAGAACAGAACTGTGTACACCCACAAATGGTAGTGCTTGTGAACACACCTGGTGAATCCCACGGGGGATTTTTAGTCTGGGGGAACGTAGCCTCCCAGAATACATCAGAAAATCTAGGCTGGGTTCCTTGAGCACCTGCTGTGTGCCCCCACCTCTCCTAGGACTTTCCTTATTGGTCCAGAAAGTGAAGGAGAGTCCAACATGGAAGACTGGTGTTGGTCATTGCACTTTGGGATGTCTCTTCAGGGTTAAGCTTTTTAGAGCCTCACCAGCAGGGTGAGGTCCATCCTTCACATGGAATCCCAAGAAAGGATAGAAGCTGCTTCAGAGTCCGAATGCCTTATTGGGGGGAAGGAGGGATGTTTGCTTGTGTCCACTCCCAGTGAACACAGCAAAGGTGATCAAAGCTGTGGAAAATAAATGAAAAATCAGGCCCATGGGAGAACATTAAAGATGGGGGCCCTGGGAACAGAATCAGAAACATCATCTCAATGGCACGTGAAGGATCGTTTTGTTTTTGTCTGTTTGGGAGTGTTGTGTCTATGAGGACCAAAGAGGAAGTGTAGCCTTGGATGACAAGAAAAAAGGTTTCTGCTGCACATGGAGACAGTGCTTGGCTGGCAGGGCTTTCCGACAGGGGGTCCCAAGTGCACAAGGTGACAAGTGACAGTTGCCTCCTTGGGCAGCCCCCATTGGATTAGTGTTCAGTCCTGCACTCCACAGCTTAGGGAGGACAGGGATAAAGGAGGGACTGGCTCTGAGGAAGACGATTTGAATGAATTGGAACTCTGGGCTTCCTAAGCCAAGGGGACAATGATGCATAGTGCCTGGCATGCTGCAGTCACTCAATAAATGTGTGTCCAGTGATGGATGGAAGACTTGGGGAGTGGTGATGGTGATTGCCAGTGGTTGGTCTGGTGTTTGAAGGGCAGCAATAGCAGTAACAGCAGCAGCAGCAGCAGTAGTGGTAACACTAGCAGCAGTAGTAGCAGTGTTAGTAGTAACAGTCACAGCAGTAACAGTAGCAGCAGCAGTGTTAGTAGTAACAGCAGTAGCAGTGTTTGTAGTAAGAGTCGCAGCAGTATCAGCAGCAGCAGTACCGTGTTTCCCCGATAATAAGACACTGTCTTATTATTTTTTTGGACAGAAAAACACCAGAGGGCTTATTTTCAGGGGAGGGCTTATTTTAATGAACATTGACAGCAATTTTAATAAACAGGTAAATGTGAACAAAAAATGTACCTTTATTCAATAAGCAAATCACTGGGGAAGAACAGGATGATGCGCTCACTGCTGCAGCTCTGATTGGATGCAGCTCAGAGCAGGGCGTGCGTTTCACGGGGGGGGGTGCGGTGCATACAGAGGGTACCGTAATGTAGCGGGTAGCACAGGGGATCACCTTCACTACAGTAGCAATCTCAATAGGGCTTATTTTAGAGGAATCTTACACAGTAAGGGGAGGGCTTATTTTCGGGATAGGTCTTATTATCGGGGAAACACGGTAGTAGCAGTGTTAGTAGTAACGGTAGCAGCAGCAGCGGTAGCAGTGTTTGTAGTAACAGTCACAGCAGTAGCAGCAGCAGTGTTAGTAGTAACAGCAGCAGCAGCAGCAATGGTAGTGTTAGTGACAGTTACTGCAGCAGCAGCCAGCACCATTTTGGGAGACTTTTAGTCACCAGTAGCTTATTGAATCCTTTCCAGCTTCCAGAAGTTGCTTTTTTCATGCAATACAAAATTTGTCTTCCTACAGTCTTCATTCCAGTTACCTTGCATTCTCCATGGCCTCTAGTTTCATATTTGCTTGATGTAAAGTCACAGACTCGGCAGGGTAAGACTCAGTCCATGTGGGGTGAACAAACTGTTCAGAAAGGCTGGTAAAAGCTTATTAATTGATTATAGGTTGTCCTTTGTTTTTGAAGAGCCCCGTAGCACTGATGTTGTCAGGGCACAGTGTGTCTGGCTGTGGCCAATCAGCCCGCCCTGAGCTCACATGACTCTAGCACAGGGTAGAACGTGGGTGGTCTGTTAGAACTTTGGAGGTGGTGAAGTCTTCTACAGATGAAAGGGGCTGTTGAGATAATAGGATTCCAGCTCCTGGTGTGGCAGGTACAGAAACAGGGCCCAGGAGGGGAATGGATTAGCCAGAGTAGCAGGCCTATACCTTGTCAGTGGAGGCCCCAGGAGGAGCATTCGAAGCTTGAAGCTTGTCAGAGAGAGAGCTTTGCTCCTGGCTCATTTGTCAGAGTAATTTTCTCCCTGTGGAGGGACCAGGTCATGGGACTCTGCTTCCTGTTTCCCACCACTCCCCCAACATCACTTTCAATGACCACAAATGCTGATGTGAATTTACAATATTTTTTCTTTATTGTGTGTCAGCAACCCCAGTCTGGGGCAGGCAGAGCCCCTGGGGTTGATGTGGTGATTGTGGCAGCCATGCCAGATCCTTAACAGGAAGGACCTTGGAATGTCTCATTTTCTACACCTTTCAGTCAGTGGTGTAAGTCATTTATTCATAGGCATTCGCTAGGTCCCTAGGTGGGGAAGGGAGGACACCTTGGGCCTGGAGACCACATGTGGCCTTCTAGGACATTGGGTATAGCCTTTAGACTTGAATGCCAAGTTTTACAGAACCAATCCTTTCATTAAGGGGATTTGTTCTTTGAAGTTTGGATTCAGTCAAAGGATCTACACTTGAGGACCTGGAGGGCTGCACTTGAGGACCTGGAGGGGCACACCCGGCAGAAGGTTCCCCACCCATGCCCTAGAGCTGTCCTCTGGAGAGCTGCAGGAATTGGCTTTACAAAAGCTTGTGGTAGGTGCTTAACGGAGTTTGTATCTGCCCCTCCCGGCACAATCTTGGGGACTGAGAGGGCTCTAGAGGCCTTCTCCTGGCTGGGGTTCTGACCATGGAGGCTTTGGTTCTGCAGGGAGTTCATAGACCAAGCCCAGGAATAGCGAAGCTGCCTTCCGTGCAGGCCCTAGAGAGGAAGTGCGTGGGCACATGTCTTCAGAGTGTCTGAAGGGCAGCAGCAGTTGAGACTGGGACATAAGATGAGACCCCCAGGGTTGGGTTTTCCCTGACCTTTTTAGAAGCATTTTATGCAGTGGAAAGACATTCAGCCTTACTGGCTTTCCTCCAATGCCTCATCCCCTGCATGAAGAAAACAAGACACTGATGGATGTGGCTGTGAAGATAATTTGGCCCAGTGATAAAGGAGCCCCCCCATGGTGATGCTTGCCTGCCATCCATGCTTCTTGGGGAGGGGGCCGGGAAGGGAGAGCTCAGCCAAGACCTGTGGCAGGGAGCAGGGAGGAGATGAGCCTCTCCTGACTCTCCAGACTTCCTCTGCCATCCCACCATGTCCTTCTCACCCTGGACTGGGCTCCTTCCTCTCCTCCCCAGGCTCCTCCCAGGACTTTCATCTTCAGAAAGGAGCCTGAGCTGTAACTGAGCTTCTCTCTGTGTCCCCGGGCATATCCCTTCCCCCACCTCCCCTTTTCAACTTCCTTTCATGCCTTGTCTTCCCTGTAAGCCCTCCTAGGGCAGGGACTGTCTTTGTTATTGTGTTGGTCCAGTGCTTAGCAGAAGACCCAACGCATTAAATACCGGGGAAACACGGGGATGCAGGAAGTGTAGTATGGCATGTGTGAGGTGCAGCAAAGTATGGTCTTGAGGTTCCCAAAAAGAGCCCTGCCACCCCTGGGGGCTGGAATGAAGGAAGAGAATTCTGAAAAACCATCCGTACACGCTTCATCTGCTGTGTCACAGAACTAAAAGTCACAGGATTACATTATTTTCCAAATAAACACACAAAATGCAAGTTATGGCTGGTCACCGGTCGAGGCCACCACCAGGTCTTAATAAGCAAGTGTTGGCAGATGAACGTGTTGTCAAGAAGCTCCGCATGCATCGGCAGGAACGTGTGACGTAATGATTTGTTTACAGTGCAGTACTATACAGTTACATGCTGCAAGATTGCATCAAAAATTTCAATGGAAAAAACCCACAAATTTACAATAAATTATTAAAGATGCATCAGTTTGAGTATATATATTTCATATATTTTTTAAAATGACACAAATTTTTAAAAAATGTTATAGAAAGTAGATTTCCAAAGGGGACACTGGGTAATTTTTTTTAAGGGAGGGGTGGGTCAAATAAGTTTGGGAACCTCTGGTTTAATCTGTCCAGATCTTATAGGTCTGAGCCATATAGTAAAGACCTTTCTTTGCAAAGAGTGCTTTATTTTGTAGTAGCAGCAGTAATAGGGAGCCATGGAGGCTCAGTGAGGAGGGCATTTACATCTCCTTGTACTTTAGGAATATCAGCTGGGCACTCTGGAATGTGGGTAGGAGGTGGCAGGGAAACCATAGGGGACCTGCAGTGACCCTGGAGAGAAGTTACTGAGGATGGTGGCCATCCAAGTGGAGACAGTGTGAGGTGAGGCAGGGTGAGAACTGACCACATGGGCAGGGCGACTCCTGGGAAAAAAGGACAGATGGTGTCCCCAGCAGAAGCCAAGAGGTCGGCAGGAGCGGGCACATTTTACTCTGGATGTGTCAGCTGTAGCCTGTTTTCAGGGATTCTGAGATCCCAGACATGTCTGGGAAGAGATTTGAACCTTTGAGGGCCAGTTACACCCTTCAGAAGTGGGGCCTGAGGAAACAGATGGATTCACAGCCAGAATCCAGTGTTGGCTTTTCTCACCAGCCTTGCTGAGGCCAGCCCCTCTTGGGAGCTCAGCCTTACAGAGGCTGAATTGAGCCTTATGGGAATCTGGGTCCAGGGATTCTGCTTTATTAGTGTTTTCTGTGATCTCCACCTCTCTGCTTACTCTCAAGAGATACTCTGTATTGCCCTAACCGATGAATATTTGATATTCTTGTTTGGAAACCTGGCAGCAAAATAATCTCCTATTCCTTAGATTCTGAGGAAAGTCATTTGGTCCGGCCACATTCACCGGCCTTCAGAGCCCCTCATGAGCTGCCCCCTCCCTCCCCTGCTCCACCAAGACTCTCCATCTCTCTCTGCTTTGGGCATTCTCTCTGGCTGCCCACCAGCCCTGGAACGCTCTCCTAACTACTGACCTCCCTGGCTTCCTCCAGGTACCAACTAAGAGCCCACCTTCTACAGGAAGTCTTCATTCCAGTGCCTTCTTCTCTCTTCAGTCACTTTCTGTTCACCCTGTACACAGCCTTCCTTGTAAGTGTGTGTGTGTGTGTGTGTGTGTGTGTGTGTTCCCCTCCTTTAGATCCTCAGCTCCTCAAGGCTGGGACCTCACAGCACTGAGTTCGGTGCCTGCCTGGCCAGGTGGCCCCACAGTAGGCACAGGCACAGCGGCAGGAAGCCACTTTCCAGCTGCAGAACCTGCCCTGTACCTCTCATGGTCTTTTCTAGGTTCAGACACAGGCAGCTCAGACGGGCACCTTTGGGCTGGGCTTGAGTTGGCCCCCCACATCTTCTCATCTGCTGTGACATTCTGCCTTATATCCGTCTTTGTGTTTCTTCCTTTTCACTCTCTGCTTCTCCTTTTAAATCTCCTGCAGTTCTGCCTGGAATCACCCTCCCCTTCCTCTCAGCCCTTTGAACCCCCCTCTCACAGGTTACCTCGTTTGTTGGGGGGGGGGGGAGGACTTGCATTTCCTTCTCTGCGGGCTTCCTTTGTTCCTCCTGTAGAATGGAAGCTCCTAGAGGGCCAGGGCGGCCTCCTTATTACCTGCACTGCCTAGCACTGTGCTCAACATGTAGTCGGCGCTTAATAAGTGTTTGCTTAAATGAATTGTATCTGATAAATACACGTGGTCTGTGGCATTATTGTGGTTACTTCTCGAGTGACTTCATTTTTACTAATCCCTGGCATCTTTTCAGTCACAGAACCACCTGACAATAGCCAATGATTGTATTATTTCTACCAACCTGAGGGCCACTGAAAAATGAATTCCAGATCTATTCTTTTTCTCCCATTATTGTCCTTAGGGACTTCAGAGTTAACTCTGACTAGCTCTCCAGCCTTATCTCTCAGTTTTTCAAGGAATTTTTAAAAAGTTTGAAAAAATAGGTAAGATTGTTAAGAGCCTCACAGTAATGAGTTGTCATGGACCTCATTATGTAGTACCGTACCTTGATTAATGCGAATAAGACCCAAGTAATAATTTTAGAATGGACCCTTTATTAAAACCACGTGGCTGATCAGGGCACGTGGCGGGCTGAGCCGGCACCACCCACGTCTCAGGTACAGCAATAGCAATAGCCGGCCACAGCCCCGATCTGGGGCAGAACTTTAGCTTATAAAGGGGGCCTTACGTAAGCAGTGATTGGTCAGTACCCACCTTGAAACTCCCCCAGAAGCCCGCCCACTTCTATGCAGGTGAGCTGACTGGGGAAAGGGCGGAGACCTAGTGAGGGAGGGCGGAGCTGACCTGGCAGTCTGCTCACTTCCTTTGGGGGTGGGGGGTTGTGGGGAAAACCAGGCATAGCAGTTCGGAGTGAGGCTGATTAAAATTGTGCCGAGAGGCAGGAGGCAGGATGGTGGGGACACATCTCACATCGAGGGGTGTGTGTGATGAAAAAAACCTCATCCAAAATTTAATCAAGAACTTGGAGATCTCTTAGGGTAGGAACAGGAATTTATTCTCTTCCCTGGGTGAAGAGGGCAGTCTTCCCCATGATCGATCTTGAGGAAGAGGCCCTTTACAAAAGGCAGAACAAGAATTCATACCCTAATGGCCTCCCTTCTCCCATTGGTTGGGAGGGGGGGTGGGCTCGTCTCGGCTTGAAAATCTTCCCCTATGGTAAGAAATAGAGGAGCCTACCAAGGAGGCTGATTGACAGCAAGGGAAAGGGAGGCGGGGCCTACAGAGGCGGGAAATCCAAAAGCCTCCTGAAAGGGCTGATTAATGGCAGAAGGAGTGGGGGGGGGGGGAAGTTCTGAGAAGTTTTCACTTCCCCCCCACAAGAGGGGTAAGAGTGGAAGGGCAGGGGGGCTATGCTCTGTGAAGATGAGAGTTAATTTGACCTTTTGGGGCGTGAGGTCGAGGGTGCTGGGCAGCCAGTGGGCAGTTGACTCTTGGTAGCTCCTGGGGGTGTCTAGCAGTGGTTTGGGGCTTAAAGAGAAATCCTGTGGATGTGACTGACTTATATTTTGGCAAAGTTCTCTCTTACTGCTCTTGGAGAGAGGGATTGAACACTTGTAGGTTCCACACTAGCTGGATGAGTGACCTGTGCCGCCCTGGTGCAGGGCCCCTGGCAGCTGCACTTGGCCCTGTGCTGTCTGTCCACATTCTAATCACTGACTTGGATGGCAGGCCTGAGCATTGGAATGAATCTATTCATGGCAGATTCAGTAGAGATAAGTGGAACATCTTGCATTTGGACACCGAAAAATCAACTTGCAGGTTTAATGAGGGGAGGCAGAGATGGGTAGCATTTGTTCTGAAAATGATGCGGAGGCTTAATTGGGCCTTGTCCTTATTCTAATCAGTGCTGGGATGTGGCCCCAGCAGCCACCTTGGGCATGGGGTCTGAGAACTGGGGACAGTACTGTCATTGTTCTCAGATCTGGGCCTGGTGGCTTAGGAAGACAGGCAGCCAGATGGGGAAGGGCCTTGAGAATCATTCAAAGGAAATGGGCATGTTGGAGAAGACTGAGGAGGAACAGGAGGGCTGGCTTTGCTATGCAGAGAAGGGATTGGGTTTGTTCTGTTTGGTCCCAGAACCAGGAAGGGCTGGGACAGGGGGGGCTTTGAAGAGACCGACAAGCAGACTGTCTGGGAGAGCCCTCTCCAGGGGGATGGCCTGCCTAGGGAGGGGAGCTGCCCCAGAGGTCTCTGAGTGCTTTGTGCTGGGGCTTCCTTTTGTGTGTAGTGCAGACAAAAGGCCGTTGAGGCCCTTTCTAGCTCTCATGCTCTGAAACTAGAAAGGTAGAGTGAACAGAGCACCAAAGACTCTGGGTTCAAATCTGTACCTTGTAGCTTTGAGACTTCACACTTGAGGGCTTTGCTTTCCTCCTCTCTACAGTGGTGGTTAATATTGGTGCATGTCACAAAGTGTGTGAGCCTCTAGAGGGCTTTGTCAACGTGAAAGCCACTACCCCTCCCCTTCTTTCTCTGCTGCCCCGTCTGAGTGGGGGTGGGAGCTGGTGAGATCACCAAGGGAAGAGAGCCCAGGACAGAGCTCTTGGGGCTCCTCCGGTGAGTGGGCATGCCTGGAAAAGAGTGTGGGAGTGTGCATGCATGGGCTGGGTGTGAGAGTGGGTGTGTGGTATATGAGGTGTGTGAGTGGGTGTGATGTGTGGTATGTAGATGTGTGGGTGTGAGTGTGCATGTGTGCTGTGTGTGGGCAGCCAGTCCATCTGTGGGGAGGAGAAGCTGACCAGAGCAGCCAGAGAGGAAAGGCAGAAAGATGGGGTCCTGCTCTGGGAGCCAGGGAGCCTGGTAGAAGGGGAGGGGGGCAGCCCTTGCCCCCCTTGGACATCATATTTGCACACACCATGCCCAAGCTGCCCAGGGTCGTCTTGAGAGAGCTTACAGCCTTGTTTACAAGGTCCACCGTGTGATTTTTGTTCCCTTTAGGCAGACGTGGGAGACCAGCCCCATGGCAGTGCATCAGGCCCTCTGAAGGACATAGAAGGCCAGACCGTGGAGAGTGGTGCCCTCATGGTGGAGCTGCTCAGGGATGTGCCCTTCACCCTGGCACCCCATGTGTTGGCAGTGCAGGGCATTGTCTGCGATCTCCCTAACCACTTACTGACCTCTGATGTCAACGACAACTTGTCACGATTTTTGTATGATTTTACTCTGGAAAATTCTGTGCTCTGTGACCCCTGACGGGTTGGCAGGACAGGTGTGGGTGAGCATCTTAACTGCCAAATGCTCTTGTAAAATCTTATGTGGCTTAGTGTTTTCCTGTGACTATTGGTGTTCGAGGACCTCCAGGAAATGGAGGATCAGGATTCAGAGATTTTCACACATGTTGATGTTGCCTTATTTTGGAAATAGCCACGTTTACATCCAGAAACTTAGACCAGGCTCTGGGTCTCCTGGCTGTGGTCTGGGGAGCTCCATGGCAGTGGTCGATCGGGGGAGGAGGCCTTTGTCTTATCCACACACCCCGAGCTGGGCTCCTCGCTGGCCGGGCTGGTGGCTGAGGGTCTGGGGGAGGGCGGCCCATTGAGCCCCTCTGCCAGGCTTCCAGATCAGCCTTCTTCACTTCCCTCACCAGCTTTGTTTTTTCAAGGACTTTTCTCTGACCCTTCCTCATGTGAGAGAAGTCAGGAAAAGACAAATTTGAATCTGGCCCTCTACACTTGCTTAGCTGTGTGACCCTGGGCAAGTCATGACATCTCTGCCCACCTCATTTAAAAAAAGGGGATAAGAATATCTTTACTCCCAGGTTCTTGATGAGAATTAAATAAGAGAATATGTGTAGAGCGCTTTGCAAACAAAGTGCTGTGTAAATGCTAGCAAAGGGCAGTTACTGTGGTCACCTCCTGTGTCCTGGTTATGCACAGTGAGCTGTTTTTAGTCAGCCTCTTTCCTAAAGAAAACCCGTCTCTGGATGAGGTGGACGACCCCAAGCAGAGTTTGCTGGCCACAATGCAGACAGAAGTAGGGTTTCTCCTATAAACTCCCAAACGCTGATTTTCAGCCTCAGGGGCAGAGGGTTTAAAGGGTTGGTCTGTGCAAGCCTTGAATGGACCTGTTTTCCTCCTCCCGACAGTGTGACAGCCTCAGGCCAGAGGCTCCTTGGTGATTAACCTGTGAGGGCCCCTGCACCCCCAACGTGTCCCTGATGACTCAGGGAAGGAATCACTGAACTGTCCCTGGACCTCACCTGACTCTCACTTTCCAGAGATGGGCATTCTTCAGCTGCTTTGATCCATGTTCACCAAACAGTCCTATTCCACAGTGCAGGGCGCAGAAAGGGTGGAAGGCTGGATGCCTGTGCACGCACACGAGAGTGGCATTATTTTATGAAAACTTCACCCAGAAGATGTGACTGGAAAGGACCTGCTTGCTGTTTATATCACCAGCAGAAATGAGCATTATTTTTATAACATGTTCTTGTGTGATCACCTTTTTTCACATGCCCCCAATAGATAATATTTTTACACTGTAACCACTTTCCCTGAGTGTTTTGTCAGATTTTGTTTAAAACACTTATGCATTTCATCCATCCATGTTATGTTGTAAATTTGCTATTATTTGCAGAAAACGTAATTCTGTTAAAGTAAATGAGAATTAAATATGGAACATTAAGAGAATGGTTTCCTTTGTATTAGTCAGTGTCTATATATAGTGTTCCAGTTTATCAGGGACTGAGAAATTGAATAACCTGTGGTGAATGATACACAGTCTTCAACAAAAGCAGCCTTTAGAAGACACCCCCAGCCCCACTGGGAAGGAGCCCTCTGAGGGCGGCCTCCTGGTGGGCAAAGGTCACCAGCTGGGACAGGTTGTCAGGGATTGTGGGTGGGGTCCTTCCCAAAGGGAGGGTCAGGCTCTAATGAAAGGTGCTTTCACCTGTCCTCGCACAGTCAGCAAGTGGAGAACCTGGAAAGGGGACATGTAGGTGAACAAACGAACACCGAGTTAGGCCCTTTGTCCCAAGTCACAGCATTTTGAGACCTTTCGGGAAGTCTAGAGAGTAAGGCCACACCTCTCACTTTGCAGTTGACAAAAGGAAGCCCCCGAGGTTGGGCCATGGGCCAGGACTCTGCAGGACCCCACACTTGCTGTGCAGCTTCCTTGGTAAAGGCTGTGGATCAGCAAGTTTCATGGATGGAGAAGGTGGCATCGTCATGGGAAATGTATCAGATAATGTCAGACCTGCTGGTCTCATGATTGGCAGAGGAATGAGGCTGGGCCACCCAGTGGATCTCAGTGCTTGCCTGGGAGTTGGGAAAACAAGGAAAACAGAGCATGAGATCTCGTACACCCTCTGGCTGCGGGGCTGGCCAGGTCCCCTGATGTCTCCAAGCCTCAGTTTCCTCATCTGTAGTGTGGGAATAATAATAGCAATGGCACCTTCTAAAGTCAGCCATGAGTGAGATAGCATTTCCTATTCTTCACATGCCTTTCATGTGCAGTTAGAGACTCCTTGGTTACCTGCTGGTTAATGGGAGGTTTTCTGGTTTTGTTTTTTTCATTGTGGTATAGTGATATTAAGAACAACTCACCTGCCCTTGGAAACTCCAGTCCCTGATTGTCTTGGCAAATGCCAAGTTGCTTAAATCCTCTTCTCTCTTAAAAGATACAAACACGTTTCATGGTCACCTTTTAATTTTGCATCATTGTCCCCAGATCGCTCTTCCCCCAAGAACGAGAATAAACAAAGCTTTCTGTGTATCTTTAGGCCAAACCCTGTGCACCTTGGCTTCCTCCGTTGCCACAAGAGGGGCTGTATTTGACACCCTCCCCACATGCACACCAAGACCCCTTCCAGTTCTCCTCGAATGATTCTATGTGCCTTTCTGTTCTTCCCAGCCAGAGTTCCATCTCCAATCTGGGTATCAGCATTTTGGCTAGTCCCATCCCTGAGTGGTTCCTGTCTCCTCCCAGCTCAGATACCACCTCCTGCAGGAAGGGGGCCTTTCCTAGTCACCCCTCACTCCCTCTCCTGTGTGTCTCCACGTGTCCCACCCTTCCCCAGCTCCGTCTCGCTCCTCTTCCCAGAGATGAAGGCTATTGGCATCTTGGTGTGTCAGAGAGAGCGCTGTGCCCATGACAGCTGCAATGTTAGAGCCATGCCATCTGGGAACTCAGTGTGTGACTCAAAGCACTTTCTGTGCCAGAGGAGAGGAATGTTTTTAACCTGCAGCAAGAAAGCCATGTTTACTCATGTTCCTAGAGGAGGAAGGGGTCTGTGCTTAATAAAGGAGGCTTTTCAGCTTTAAGGGGTGGCCTCCCAAATACCTAAACACCAAGGCACTTATTTTTGTTCTGAAAGGCTTTCAGTATTTTGCCTAGTTAGCAGTGACCCAGGGTGTGCTCAGGAACAAGGTCTATCTCATTGAATTACACCAAACAAAGCAGAAGAATTTTTTGTTTTGCCCTGAGAAACATGAATCCAGTTCTTTGTCAAGACTGTCCAGATCCATTTTCCAACCCACAAAGGAAAACAAATCCCCCCAATCAAAGGTAAGTCCGAGGATAATTGCCTCCAGACCAGCCCTTCAGACAGCTCTCCGTGAGCCATCCCCCACAGACCTCTTCTTAGCTGACAGCCCGCCCAGTAGTGGAGGCCACTGGTGGGTTTTTGCTGGGGTCAGAGCCATGGCTGCTGCTGGGGCTGGATGATCCAGGGGCTTACCCCTCACATGGCCATAGTGCCGCGAGGGTCAAGGTAGATACAGTGTGCCAGCACCACTTGGTGGTTTTGTGTTCACTTTGGTTTTCAGAAATACATAAGCAGTTGTCTTTAGGGCTCACGAGGAGGCCAGTCTAGTGGAGTAGCATCACCAGGCCCTCAGAGAGGGGAGTTCCAGGAAATTGGGCAGCCTCAGGCTTCCTTAACTTTCTACCCACTACCACAGACTGGCCACAGACCCCTCAGGGCACTCAGCTTGAGACCTAGGTCTGTTCATCAAGGGGAGTGCTGGGAGGGTTTGAACCCAAAGGTAAAAGGCTCAGTGGGTAGAAGTGATGATGGTTACAGAGGGAGAGAATACCTGCCTTTCATGTTTACAAAGTGGAAAAATCATGAAAGAAAAGCAGCTCAGCTTTCTGTCCCTTCCAACCCAGCAGTCCTATCCTGGGCATCCAAGAGAGAAACAAGGAGTCCCCAGCCTGGGGACTGGCTCAGCACTGGGCCTGGCACAAGAAGGTGAGGGAAGGATTTTGTGCAGTAAGAGGGAATGGTACAAGGAGGAGAGATTCTGAGAAGCACAGGAAGATTGAAGTCAGCAGGACATAGAGAGCAAGATCGGCACCGACGACAGCGACAGGAAGCCGGGCACTCAGTCACTGGAGGTCCCTTAGCTCTTCCCAGGACCTCCTCTCTTGCTGATCTCGACACTCCTTTGCCTCTGATTCGATGGTTCCCTTGTCTTATTGCTGGGCATGTCTCACCAAGCCCCAACCCTCGTTGCTCTGACCATTGGCCTCCTTCACTCTGATGAGCAGCGTTGGAGAAAACCATGAATCTGTTATCTGGACCCACTACCGATTTGTGTTTGTTAATCTCCACATCTCTCTCGAGATGGCAAGGTAGACATTCTCTTCTCAGTCCTTCTCTACCCACTGTCCACAGTGGCTGTTCCACCATGTCTCATCTCTGCTTGAGCCTTGTGCCCATCCTGTTGGCCAGAGCTCCCTGTTTTCCTCCCATCTTCTGTCACTCAGAGCTTTCTCTGCTTCCTCCTCCTTTACTCTCATCTCAATTAAAGAGGTGATTCCTTTCTTCCCTAAGGCAAGCCCTTCTGCATACTCCTCCTGGCATCGCCAACAAATAGCCTCTATTATAAAATATCCACTTTTACAGTCTCTCCCTATCTCCTGAGTCCTTCCCTGCTGCTCACAAACATGCCCAAGTCTCCACCATCCTTAAAAAAAACACCCTTCATTTCAACCGTCCATCACCACCAGCTATGACAGTCTATCGTTCCTCCCCTTCATGGATAAACTGTGAGAAAGCCATCTACACTTCCTTCTCCAAATAGTCTATTATTTGCTCTGTCCCATTGCCTTTCTCAGTCCTGATCCTTCTTGCCCTTTCTGTGCCCTTAACCACCTCTTTCTGGACACCCTCTCCTCTAGGTTTTTGGGACACTGTCCTCTATGGCTTCTCTCCTATGTCCTCCTCCGTCTCCTTGCTGGCTCATCATCCCTGATAGATATGGGATTGGGTGCCCCCTCAGGCTCTTTCCAGATGCCCTGGACCATCTTCCTTGATGCTCTTATCAGCTCCCATAAGCTCCATTATCATCCTTATGGCAGATGGTTCCCAGAGCTACAATCCCGGCCAAGTCTCTCTGCTACAGTCATGCAAAGTGCTGTTGGCATCCCAACCAAAATTCGTCTTCTTTCCACTTGAGCCTTTCCCCTTCTGAACTTTTGTCATTATTGTTGAGGGCATTGGGACCATCCTCCCTGTCACCTCTCCTCAGACGCTCAGCATTGCCCTTTACTGCTCACTTTTACTCATCTCCCATGACCCATCCAAGATCAAATCTGGTCATTTTCACCTTCATGTCTCATGTATACCCTCTTCACCCCCCCCTGCCCTCCTGGTGTGGGCCATCATCACCTCTCCCCTAGATTCTTATCACGTCTCTGACCCTAATCTGAACCCTACACGAGCCTGATAATTGGTCTCCTTGACTCAAATATTTCTCCATCTGATGTTCAGTCGAGGCCTTTGCCTGTTTCCCCTAGAAATCTGTTTATGAGAACACTCCTCTCTTCATGCTTCTTTACTGGAGAAATTCCAAGTCAGTTCTCCACATGTTTTGGGGCCCCATGCCAAGGGTGTGTGTGTGTGTGTGTGTGTGTGTGTGTGTGTGTGTTATGTGGTTTCTGATACTGGCTTTATAGCGGGAGAATCCATCTCTGATGCCAGTGGTCGTTCAAAGTTCCAGCTCGAGGAAATGTATTTTTATTTTCCCTCCCAAGTTTTTGTAGTCTGCTTTTGAAGTCTTTCAAAGGACATTTTCTGTGTGAAAGGTCCCATGCTTCTACCTATTGTAATTTGGATTTTGCTTCTGTTTCCTTAATGTCCAAGGAGAATAAACTTTCTTCTGCCTTCCATTAAATCAGCATTGGCTAAGGCTGATTAAATGACACAATATTCTTTGAAATTGTTGTTGTGTATATTAAAATGGATGCCATGAAAGAGAATGCCTGGTGTTTAATGGACTGTGGCATTTTGTATTGTAGTCATGTGTAGTGGAAATGCAAATTTAAAGATCTTCCCTGCCCCTAGGCTAAAGTGCACCTGGAGCCTGGGGTGGGGGAGGCTTGTTTTTCAGTAGATACTTCTTGATTGGCCAGTGGGTCCAGAAGGTTGTTACATTCTCTGAGCCAGGAGAAGGCTATATAAGCCCTGAAGTGTAGCTTTGTTTTGGGACTCACTTTGAGAAGTGTTCTGTGATTTGATCTGAATTCTGGGAAGCCGTTGTTGAGAGTCCCCTGGCTTTGAAAAACCCAGAATGTGGAAACCCAGATGTTGACTGGGTATGGATGTAATGGTTGGACAGTTTGGAAATCTGTCTACTTGATCTGTTTCTGTCTTGATAATTCTGCCTGTATACTTTGAAGTTCGGGGTGCTGACCTTTTTCCCCTGAACAAGGTAAATGATATATGGTCTGACTGATTAAAGTAAGCTTGTGTAATAAGAATGTAAATTTTAAAGATCTTCCCTGCCCCTAGGCTAATGTGCACCTGAAGCCTGGGGTGGGGGAGGCTTGTTTTTCAGTAGATACTTCTTGATTGGCCAGTGAGTCAATAAGGTTGTTACATTCTCTGAGCCAGGAGAAGGCTATATAAGCCCTGA
>NW_027185872.1:9335529-9344109 GCF_028583685.1 Petaurus breviceps papuanus | reverse complement strand
AGCTTGTTAACCCATTTTGAGTTGCTTTCCTTTATCAAAGCAGATCCAAGAACCTGTGGTGGCAACAAACCCTGAGGACGCTTGGGGTGCTTGCTGCCACATCGTGTCACCTTACTGAAGGGTTGGGAGAATGTTAACTCTTTTGAGTGGTGGTCCAGATTCATTCAAGTCCTGCTCTTTTAACTTGGATGGGAAGCAGATGAGTGTCTGAACTAGAAATGAGATGACTTTGGTTTCCAGGATCCAAAAACGGAATCCCATCCATTGAGAAAAGCATTCTCTGGCTGTATGTCCTTAAGGCATACCTACCCTTGGAAAGATCAGATACGTCGTGGTCCCTGTCTTTGCAGAGTTATTGCCTAATGGAGGTCAGATACATTCACAAATGACTCAGATTCATTCTAGAACATGATAAATGCATAGGAGGTGTGAAAAGAACAATGCCCCCAAGATTCTTTGTGGCATGGGCTGTCCGCAAGAAAACTAGTAAATCTTTTTGTTTTGTATAGACCCAGACTTCTTTCTTACTGCCTCCTGAGACTCTGAATGTCACTGGTTTTGTGGAATTCGTAAGATAATTCAACAACGATTCAAGAACCATTTATTATGTCACTTATGTACTGGGCACTGTGCTGGGCCCTAGAAATATGAAGGGAGTATGAGAAGAATCTCTGCCTTCAAGGACTTTACATTTCACTGGAAAGGTCACCATTCCTCATGGTGGCTGGTGTTCAGTTGTTTAGTCATGTCCAGCTCTTTGTGACCCCATTTGAGTTTTCTTGGCTGAGATCCTGGACTGGTTTTCCATTTCCTTCTCCAGCTCATTTTACAGATGAGGAACTGAGGCAAACAGGGCTCAGTAATTATCCAGGGTCAATAGTATTCCAGCACATTTATATACCAAAACTTACTTGGCTATTCCCTCATTAATGGGCATTCAAGAGATTTCCATTCTTTGCTATCTCAAAAAGTCCTTTAAATATTTTTGTCCATCCTTAGAGTTTGTTTTGCACCCATTCCCTTAACTATTTCTCTTCAAATTCCTTCTTCCTTTTCTTCTTTTCCTCCTATTTCCCTGTTATATTTCTGTAACCAACTGTGTATATGCATATACATTCTCCCCTCCTTTGACTAGTTCAGATGAAAGTTAGGTTCATTCATCAGCTCCCCCACCCCCATCTCCCCTGCCTTTTTTACATCAATGTCTAGTTGGACTGATTATGTGAGATAATTTCCCCTGACCTTCCTTTCCCTGCCCCTTCCCCTTAGTGTATCCCTTGTCTTCTCTCTTTCTATCCTTCTCATAGGGGACACATAGATCACCTCTCCATGTTAGAATATAAGCAACTTATCCTTGTTTATTTTTATTTTTTGGAGGGCAATTGGGGTTAAGTAACTTACTCAAGGTTACACAGCTAGTTTTTTTTTTGTGTGTGTGTGTGTGTGTGTGCTAAGTGTCTGAGGCCAGATCCGAACTCAGGTCCTCCTGACTCCAGGGCCGGCGCTCTACTAGCCACCCCAACTTATCCTTGTTTAGACTGTTATCACTGTTCATTCATGCTTACTGTTTTATGATTCTCTTTATTCCTGTGTTTATACTTCAAAGTTTCAATGCAGTTCTGGTCTTTTCTTACAGAATGTTTGAAAGTACTTTTTGTTAAAGACTCATTATTTTTTAAACTCCTGTAGGATTGTACTCAGTTTTGTTGGGTAAGTTATTCTTGCTTGTAAGCCTAGACCCTTTGACTTCTGGTATATTATATTCCAAGCTCTCTGATCCTTAATAGTGGTGGCTACTAAATCATGGGTGACTTTGACTGTGGCTTCTGGTTACTTGAATTCTTTTCTGACTGCTTTCAGTATTTTTTTCTTTGACCAGGAATCTCTGGATTTTGACTATAATGTTCCTAGGAATTTTCACTTTGATATTTCTTTCTGGAGGTAGCCATTGTATTCCCTCTGCTGCACATTTACCTCTAGTTCTAAGCATGCTGTCTAAGCTTTTTTTCAGTCATGGCTTTCACATACTCCAGTGATTCTTAAATTCTCTCTTTGTTCTTTTATCTAGGTCATTTGTTTTTGTTATGAGATACCTTAGATTTTTTTTTCTGCTATTTTTTCAGTCTTTTGTATTTGTCTTAGTATTTCTTGGCATCTCATGGAATTGTTGGCTTCTATTTAGTCCATTCTTATTTTCAGGGGATTTGTTGTTTGCATAAAGTTTGTTGCTCTTATGCCAATTGGCTGATTCCCTTTCTAAATCTTTCTTCCATAGATCTCATTTCTTTTTCATTTTTCCCTCCAGTATTCTTATTTCATTGATTAAAGAAGATTGTTTTTAACCCTTTTTCTTTTAAATTCTTGTTTCATCTCTTTCAGGAATTCTAGCTGAATTTGTGCCTAAGCTTTTTTTTTTTCTTTGCAGTTTTGCTGGTAGATGTTTTGGAGTCATTCTCTTTTTTTGGATTTGTGTCTTGAGAATCTGTTTCACTATAATAGCTCATTATTACGGAGTTGTTTTTTTTAATTGGACTTGATGCTAGGCTTGGGCTTCAGGGACTTCTGAAGGGAAGTTCTGGGTTTGTTCTGTGGTTTCTTTCTTGTTATATTTATTGAGTGTTGAGTTGTTCCAGGATTGTAAGGATATCTCAAAGATGGACCAATCTGGGGACCTGCAAGCTTTCAGTGCTCCCAAAGTCATCTGCTTCTAGACAGTCTAATTACTGTCCCCCTAGTCTGAACTCTGCAGGTTGTTGACCTGGGTTTAGGTCTGAGAAACAGCAGATTGCTGCTGGACTTAGCCCCTCTTGGCCAGCTGATTCAGCATGATGGGTCATAAGCTCCCCTTTGCTCTGGGATTCTTGTCCTGATTATTCCTTTGCAGTCTGTAGATGGAACTAGAAACTAGAACTGAGAACCTGCCCTGCTTTTACAGTCTGTGGCACTTACTCCTGAACCTGTTCCTTTCTTAATACACTGCCTAGAGCCTGAGACAACTCCTGACCTCAGGCTAAGGTACGTTAGGCACAGGGACCTACCTCAGCCTACCCTGGATCTGTGCCCCAGAACAGGGGAATGGGTGACAAAGTTGCCAGTTGGCCTCCTTTCCTGTGGTAGTGCCCTGGTGTGGGTTTGGCACCACCTCCTGCCCTGCGGCACAGCCATTCTCTGGCATATACCACACATCTAGCGAAGTTAAAATAGCTCCTTCTGTCTGAAAGAAAAATAAAGTAAAATGGTCACAAAAAGCTTTTGCAAGAGGCTAAAAGGACTTAAAAAAACAATCAAATAAGAGAGGTTGAGGAAAAATGGGGGTGGGAGGCAGGAATAAGAGTGCAAGAGAATCAAGAAAATTGTGAAAAGTCAACTGATTAGAAGGAGATGAGCATAATGTGTTCTTACAATATGCCTGAGTGTGTATGTGTATATATGGATAGGTTTATAGATATCTCTGTGTATGTATGTATGTATGTATGTGTGTGTATATACACACATATACATACCTCCCTGCTTAATTGTAGCCCTCTTTAGGGCAGGAAGGGCAGGAAGGAAGAAAAATAAAGTAAAACGTGTACAGCAGAAAACTAACAAGGAAGCAAAGAAAAGCTGGGTGATTTTGAAAAATGTGTAGTATTTATTATATAGATTTTCTTGACATGGAATTTATTTATTTAATTGAATCCTCTCTTATGGTCTGCTGTGTACAATGGAAATGTTTTTTTTTTTCTCATTTTGTATTTAATTTAAAAATAAAAAAAAATTACAAAAAAGTCAGTGGTCCATAGAGAAGGGATTTAGCCTGACTAGACACAACTTTAGAACCTTTGACCTAGGGTCAGGATATATTTTAGAGTCTGTGAACATCAACTCATACTTATTTTCACTAATCTCTAAATGAAATGGAGAATTTCCTTCCATTATGACTATAGGAAACCACAGTAGGAGTAATAAATAGTACCTGTGATTTTTGTCACCAGTAGAAATCCCAGCTGGTTTGGAGTTGGAGGCATATTATCAATATTGCAGATACTGAGAAATGTCATTTACATGCATCACTAATGTGAATGACTGTAGTTGTTAGAGTTATTGTAGGTCATGCTAGACGTGATCACAATCTTCCTATCTAGATCTCAATATAATTGGTTTCCTCCATAATTCCATACATTACATTTGAGGCATTGAAGAACATTACTCTGAGAAGTCTGTTGACTTTACCAATTGGCTGCCAAAGGGTCTTGGACACAATATGTCCGGAAACTCTGTCAGAGAGGGAGAAAAGGAGAAAATAAAAGGCAGACTGCTGCTGGGGGTGAGGGGGCGGGGGGGGGGTGACCCGGAGGAGTCACCAATAAGAGCCTACTTTAAGGAATGAAGACAATCTTAAGTCATCATCTAGTAAGTTCATGGTCTTTGTTTCATCCCTTCATTCTCTTAAACTCGGGTGGAAACTTTGCTTTCAAGACCACAGGCTCATGACTGTGAACTTCCCCTTCAAATAATATTAAAGGTGATCACTGAAGGCCTCTGGTTCCTTGGTATCATTGGGCTTGTTTAGAACCAAAGTGGTCCAGGCCCTGAAAAGAACTGTTAACTGTACTGATGGTGGTCATTTGCCAAGAGCTTTGAGTTTGTAAAGTGCTTCCAAGATGGATCTTGTTGGAGCCTTTACAAAGGGGTGGAAGGAGGGTGAGGAGGGGGCGTTCCTCCATATTAATACTTGTAACATCCCAGCTGTTATTTGCTGTCCACACATTGCAGGATCAGCAAGGGCCGGGGGGGGGGGGGAGTGTCTGAGATGACCTTTAAACCTGCCCCCCAGGCTGCTGGTGGATGCCTCAGGTGCCTTCCCAGCACCTCCTGGCCCTCAGACACTGCTGAGGTGACCTGGAGAAAGTCTCTCTCCATTTATCTGAAGACAAAGGACTCAGCCGCCTTGGTTTGTCTATGAACTCAGGCAGAAATCAGTCTGGCTCATTTCTTCATTCTCTTGTTTAAAATGATAGTTAAATCTGTATAGCAACGGCCGTGTGCCAGGGACCATGCATTTTTTGAATCTTCAAGATCTTACTTGATCTTCACAATCATCCTGGGAGGGAGGTGTGATTATTACCCCCATTTTACAGATGAGGAAACTGAGGCAAACAGAAACGAAAAGCAAAAACCTTTGCTCTTGTTGAGAACCTGGTTGTGGTTAGCCACGAGTCTTTCTCTAGGCCCAGCATCAGAATTCCCCTTCAAGGGGACAACTCAGGAACTCATTTTACCAGAAGTTTCTTCCCTCAGTGTGTGGAGAATTCCTTATCTCTATGGAGGGTCTCACTCTACCAATGCTAATCATAGTCCTCAAGGGTCACTGTGGCTTGGAAATTCCTCCTCTGTAGCCATCTGGGTGAGGAACTTTCCTGAGACGAAGTTGGCTGGTCCTTGGAGAGCAGGTATCCAGTCCGTCAGTAGTGGGGAGGGCTTGCAGAGCCTCTGCCCAGAGGAGAGTTCAGGGTCACCTCTGTGCACACTGCTTGGCAGGGCAACTTTAGGGGACAATTCTCTTTAGTCATGATGTTTTCTAGACTCCAAGTCTTTCTAGCTTCGCAGGACTAGCCAAAATTGCACTCAGCTGTCACTGGCTTTTTAATCTGTACAGTTAGAAATGATGAGCAAGATGATCTCAGAAAAACCTGTAAAGGCTTATAGGAACTGATGCAGAGTGAAGTGAGCAGAACCAGGAGAACACTGGACATGGTAACGGCAAGACTGGACGCTGATCAACTGCTAATGACTTGGCCATTATGAGCAACGGTGATCCAAGATAATTTGGAAAGACATGATGAAAAATGCTTTCCACCTTCAGAGAAAGACCTGATGGAATCCAAATGCAAATCGAAGCATACAGTTTTTACTTACTTTCTTTTTTTGACTACACACATATAACCTATATCAAATGTTTGCCTTCTCAATGAGGGATTTAGAACTCAAAAATGTAAAAAACTAATTTAAAAATTATTTTTACACATAATTGGAGGAAATATATTTTTTAAAAGAATCCATAGCAGTTTTATTACACTCAAAGAACTAAAATAAAATCACACATTTCCCTTGATCCAGCAATACCACTACTGGATCTGTATCCCAAAGAGATTTAAAAATAAAAATGGCGGGGGAGGACTGAGTTGTACAAAAATATTTATAGCAGCTCTTTTTGTGGTGGCAAAGAATTAGACATTGAAGGGATGCCCATCAGTTAGGGAATGGCTGAGGAAGATGTAGCACATGATTGTTATGGAATACTCTTGCGCCATAAGAAGGTTGAGCAGGCAGAGTTCAGAAAACTTGGAAAGACTCGAGTGAAGTGAGCAGAACCAAGAGAACACGGTACACAGTAACAGCAGCGTTGTACAATGGCCAGTTGGGAATGACTGCTCTCCTCAGCAGCGTCCAAGACAACTAGAAAGGACTCTTGATGAAAAATTCTGTTGACGTCCAGAAAGAACTGACGGAGTCCACACGCGGATTAAACACGCTATTTTCACTTCCCTTTTTTTTTTTTTTGTCTCGCACAACATGACTCATATGGAAATGTTTTGCATGACGGCACATGTGTAACCTATTTACCAAATTGCTTAATACCTCAGGGAGGGGGGAGGGAGAGTTTGGACAAAATCTTTTTTTAAATGAATGTTTTAAGTTGTCTTTATATGTAATTGTGAAAACAACATTTTAAAAAGAATCTACAGTCATTTCGGTTCCTGGATGAGAAGGACGTGGGCAGAGGCTGTGTCAGTTGCCCACCTCAGTAGCCATGCGGGCTGGGGCAGCCCCCGCGCCCCCGCGTCTCACAAGTCCTGGCTTCCTTCAGCACCCGGCTGAAGCAGCGCCTTCCGCGGGTCTGCGGGTCACCGCAGCCACCAGGGCCTTGGCATTTGGGCCCGTGCCTAGGCCTCCAGCCCCTATCCCAATGCCATCTTTGTCCCTCAGCTGTTCCCGGCCTCCTCTGCTGGCTTTGGTGCGGCTGCACCTGAGGGCCCACTGGCTGGACTTCACCCTCACCCCCCGCCCCACATCGGGGATGCCCTCCCCCCAAGCCTGTGTCCTCGCCACGCCCCAGGTCCGTGCCCCGCACCGGCCTTAGCAGGGCCCCGGCCCCTCCCCGCTTCTGCTGGGCTTGGGGAGGAAGGCTCCGGGCCTCAGCGCGCACCCCGCCTGCTCCGCCCCACCCCCCTCCCTTCCGTGGGCGTGGGCGGCCCTCCTGCGGTCCTGTCACGCGCAGCCCAGTCACGTGGGGCGCACCCCAACGCTGCGGCCTCCGTCCTCGGCTGTCTCTACGTCTCGTCACGCACCCGCGGCCAGCCCCGGCCCTCCCGCTGTGCCCCCCAGTAGGCTGACTCCGGAGCCACACCCCCTCACACCGCTCCCACGAGGGGCGCAGCACAGGCGGCTGCTCTCCGAGGCGCCCCCCCCCCCCCCCCCCCCAAGCCCAGGGGGAGCCCGGCCCCCCCCTGCCCCCGCCCCCCTACCCCCCCGTGGGGGGGGTGCCTCGTCCCCCCCCCCCCCCGCCCCCGGGGGGCCCGCGGGGGGTGAAGTCCAGGAGGAGCCCGGCCCCTCGCCCTCCCCGCCCCCCCGCTCCTCTACCCGCGCGGGGGGGGGGCCCTCGTCCCTCGCTGCTGGGGGCCTGCTGGGGCCCGAGCTCTGGCCGCGGCTCCTCGGCGACGTGGGGGTGGAGGAGGCTGGTGTCCGACCGCCATCTCTTCTGTGAAAAGGGGCGGCTTCCCGAAGGTGTCCCGCGTCCGGCACACGCTACCAGGGCTCCCAAGGCAGGTGCGCCCGGGCGGGGGGCGGGGCCTCGGAGGAGCGCGCACGCGCAGACCGCGCCTTCCCTTCGAGGCTGTCAGAAGGACGCCCCGCCCCGAGGCGCCACCCGCGATCTCCATTGGTGGCTGCACCCGTCGCTCCGGGCCGGGACCAATCGGGGCGCGGCAGGGGCAGTGGCCAGGTCGGGGCGCCGGGGGCGGGGTCAGGCGGCGGCGGCTACGGCGGCTACGGCGGCTGCTCGGGGAAGCTGCGGGAGCGGAGGCGGACGATGTGAGCCGGCGCCCAGGCGGGTCCTGACGGCGGCGCTATGGGGGCGCCGGGCCCTGGCCCCGGCCCCGGGCGGCAGCGGGGGCTGAGGCGGCCCTGAGACCGCCAAGCCCGCCCCGGGGGCGCGCCCCGCCCACGCCCGCCGGGCACGCGCCCGCTCCCTCGGCGCCCTCCCCTTTCCCCCGCCTCCCCTCCCCCTCCCCCTCCCGGCCATGGCGGCGGCGGCGGCGGCGGCGGGGGGCGCCGCGGGCTCGGCAGGCGGCCCCGGCCCCGCGCAGCCCCCGCCGCCCCCCGCGGGCCCCCGCATGCGGCGCAGCGCCGCTAGCTCCCCCACGGCCCCGGGCGCCGGCCGCCTGCTGCAGCCCATCCGCGCCACCGTGCCCTTCCAGCTGCTGCGCTGGGGGCCCAGCCCCCCGGCCCCCGACCCCCCGCGGGCCCAGGGCCGGCCCCGGCGCAGGAGCGGCTCCCCGGAGCCCCGAGGTAAGGGCGCGGGGCGGGGACACCGAG